>NC_134777.1:46018895-46026395 GCF_046742065.1 Oratosquilla oratoria | reverse complement strand
CTGTCTGCTGTCTGTCTGTCTGTCTGTCTGTCTGTCTGTCTGTCTCTCTCTTCTCTCTCTATCTCCTCTCTCTTCTCTCTCTCTATCTCTCTGTCCTCTCTCTCTCTTCTCCTATTCTCCTCTCTATCTTCCTTCTCTCCTCTCTCTTCTCTCTCTCTATCTCCTATCTCTTCTCTCTCTTCTCTCTCTTCTTTCTCTCCTCTCTCCTCTCTCCTCTCGCCTCTCTCTCTCTCTCTCTCTCTCTCTCTCTCTCTCTCTCTCTCTCTCTCTCTCTCTCTCTCTCTCTCTCTCTCTCTCTCTCTCTCTCTCTCTCTCTCTCTCTCTCTCTCTCTCTCTCTCTCTCTCCTTTGTCTGTCTGTCTCTCTGTCTGTCTGTCTCTCTGTCTGTCTGTCTCTCTGTCTGTCTGTCTCTCTCTCTCTCTCTCTCTCTCTCTCTCTCTCTCTCTCTCTCTCTCTCTCTCTCTCTCTCTCTCTCTCTCTCTCTGTCTCTCTATCTCTCTCCCTCTTTCTCTCTCCCTCCCACCCTGGCTCTCTCTTCCCTCTCTATTTATCTCTTTCTCTCTTTCTCTGTCTTTCTCCCTCTCTGTCTCTCTCTCTCTCTCTCTCTCTCTCTCTCTCTCTCTCTCTCTCTCTCTCTCTCTCTCTCTCTCTCTCTCTCTCTCTCTCTCTCTTTCTCTCCCGGCTCTTTTTCTCGTTCCTTTCTCTTTCTTGCTCTCTCCCGTTTATGTCTGTCCTTTTTCTTTGTCTCATTTCTTCTCCTTATTCATTGTCTCTTTTTCTCTTATTTTTCACTCTGTTTCTCTTATATGTCTTCTTATTCTCCGTCCCTTTTCGCTCTCTCTCCATTCTCTCTCTCTCTCGCTCCGCCTTGTCTCTCTCACTCCCATCTCTCTCTCTTTCCATTTTTATTCTGTTACCTCCTCATTCCGTTTCCCTTATCTCTCTCCTCTCTCTCTCATCCTCCCCCCTCTCTCTCATATCTCTCTCTCACTTCTGTTTCTTCCTTTTCCTCTACCTTCTCTCTCTCTCTTTTCTTTCTTATTGTTTCTTTTTTTTTCTTCTTGTATATTGCTCTCTATCTCTGTCTTTCTTTTTGTGCAATTTTTCTTTCTCTCCACTTTTCTTCTTGTTTGTTTCCCATGCCAACCTCATGGTCCTTCTTTTCCTCCTCTTCCTCCTCCTCCTCCTCCTACTTTTCTTATTTCATTTCATTTTTCCCTTCCCCGCCTCCTTCTCTTCCTCAATCTCCTCTTCCTCATTTTCTCTCCCCCTTTTCTTTCTTTTTTTCCTTGTCTACTTTGTCCTCTTCTTCCTTATTTTTCCCAATTCTCCTTTTCTTCTTCTTCTTCGTCTTCATATTCCACATTCTCTTCTTCCTCCTTATTTTCCATCCCTTCTTTCTGGTTCTGATCCTCCCTTTTTTTCTTCTTCACTTCCTCTTTGTTTTATATCTTCGTCTTCTTCTCCCTCCTCTTTTTCTCTTGTCTCCTTTTCCTCTTTCTCTTTTTCCTCATACCCTTCATTGCTCTCTATTTCTTTGGCCTATCTCACACCATAGTTTCCCTCTTCCTCTTTTTCTTCCTCCTACTCTTCTTATTTCTCATCTTTCTCGTACACCTCTTCCTCTTTCTCTTGCCCCTCTTCTTGCTCCTCTTCTTCCTCCTCTTTTTTGTTCTATTCCTTTTACTTTAGCTCATCTTCCCCATACATCTCTTCCTCATTCTCTTGCTGTTCTTCCTCCTTCTCCTCCTTCTGCATCCCCTCCTCCTCCTTCTCCTGGCCGTGTTTCATTTGCTCACAGGTTGTTTACGACCGATGAACGTCCTTCCTTCCTCTCCTCGAAAACGCACTCATTCTCTCCTCCTCCTCCTCCTTCTCCCTCTCTACTCCCCCTCCTTCTTCTCCTCCTCCTACTCCTTCTAATCCTTTTCATTCTTTTCCTCCTCCTCCTCCTCCTCCTCCTCCTCCTTCTCCTCCTCCTTCTCCTCCTCCTCCTCCTCCTCCTCCTCCTGCTCTTTCCCCTCCTAGTCCTCCTTTTCCTCCTCTTCCTTCTTTGCCTCCTCCTCCTTCTCCTCTTCCTTTTTCTCTTCCTCCTCTTTCACTTACTCTTTCTCCTGCCCCTCCTCGTTCTCCTTCCCCTCCTCCTTCACCTCTTCCTCTTTCTCATGTTCGTCACCTCTTATTTTCTTCCCTGCTCACCTTTTTCTCCACTTTCCCCCGTCTTCCTTTTCCTCTCCCCCCTCCTGATCTTTCTCTTCCCGTTCTTCTATTCATTTATCCCCTTCCTGTTCCATCTCTTCTGGTCTTGTTTCATCCATACATATCCATTTTCCTATTGATTTACTTGTTCTCCTCTTCTATGTTTCTCCTTCCTCCCCATCCCCCACCTTCTATCTTCTGCGTTGGCTTCCATGACTTGCTCATACTCTTTATCATCCCCTTGTTTTCCTTCACTCCTCCTACTTTACCCTCTCCCACTCTTTTTCTCCTTCTCCTTCTCCACTGAAAGTAATGGATTCCTTTGCATATTCTACCAGTTTTATTTGCATACCACTTTCTTCATCACGTTTCTTGTTTTTCTCTCTCAGACCTTGTCAAACTTCCCTTTTCTGTTCCTCTTCTCTCTCTATTTCCTATTTTCCCTTCCCCTTACCTCGTTTTTTATCTCTTCCTATCCCTCCCTCCCACTCTCCCTTTCCCTCTCCCTCTCCCTCTACCTCTCTCTTTCCCCCCCTTATCTCTCTCCTACGCTCTCTTCTCCTCCCTCTCTCTCCAACCCTGCCCCTTTATCTCTCTCTCCATCTTAATAGCACTTTTCTCATATTACGGTGAAAGCTGTATGGAAGGTGTATAGTTCTTTAGTTTTGCTGTATATAGTTTCATTTTCATTTTGGTTAATATTCTAGTTTATTTTTTCTACCTCGCGGTAACCTTCCTGCGCACGCTCTCGATAGTTTCCACCTCTACGCACCTCTGGACCCTTTAAGCATAGCGACAGCAGGCGATTTTATCAAGTCAATGGGTCGTCAGTTGAGAGTTATCTCGACTAATCCCTTGAGCACGATAACGTCCTGTGCTATTTATAGCCCTCACTTCTAGTACCTGACCATTCTATTCATTTGAGGACCTGTAGCCGTGTCGAAGGTATGAAGACTATTTATGGTCTTCTAGTGGAGCCAAGGGGAGTCTCCTAGTGAATAGGTTTGGCTCTTACATGTATTTTCATTCAACCATCACCCCTTACATCTTTGTCTGTAACTTGTCCACCTCCTACAAGTTTGCTACAATAGTTGACTTATCTTTACTATGATGATCCGCTTTGCAGATTTTGTTATGGCTTACCTCAAACGGTTGCATTTAACCGAAGACTTATTTGGTCCATTAGAACCCCAATTTCTTCAGTGTTCATCCCATACCTGAATTAAATTGCCTGGTGTTTGTTAAAACACAAACTAAAGTTCTTCGGGGTGGAGGGAAAAGGGTTAAAAGTTTTTCTGGTTTTGAGTAACGTCTTTAGATGTAAGTGTGCCAAATAATATTTTTTATTTCTTTTTCTTTCTTTCTTTTTTCCCTACATAAACCATCCACATCACGATGTGGGTAGTTCGCCTTGTCGTATGCTTGTTCTAGAAGGAAACTTGTGTGTTATCGTTACTGTGAACCTTTGCCCTCACCCCCTAAGTGAACCAGGTCTGATCCCCGACAGACGCCTTGTTTCTCTAGGTTTTCCTTCCAGCCCCCTTTTCCGTGAATTAGCTGCTCCATTCTATCTGTTTTCGTTCCTCCACCTCTTTCCACCCCTTCTCATTCTTTCCACCATTTCATCTTCTTTCTTCTTCCTTAACTAGTTCTGCCCCTCCCCCCTCCTCTCTCTCTTCCCACTCGATATATTTTCCCCGTTTATTCCCTCGCCCTCTCCCGTCTCCCGTCCCCTTCTTCCCTCTTCCCACTAATCCTACTGCACCTACCCAAATGCTCCTTCGCTAACCCAGATCCCTATTCACCTTTACTCTCCCTCCAAATCTCCTGCAGTTTCTCTCTCCTTTTCTTTTTATATTTCCCTTTCCTGTTCCCGTAACCCTATCCCTGTTACCTTCAATTTCTGTCCTCCTCTCCTCCATCGTAATTCTTAACTACTATCCCTCTCCTCGCTCAACCCTCCTCCCTAATCCCTAGAACCACTCTTCCTCCCCCTACTTCTCTCTTTACCCCACGCACACCCCCCTCTCTCTCTCTTTCTCTTTTTTCCTCTCTTCCCCGACAACCCCCATCGTTCGTCTAGGTCTGCCTCTTTGCGTCTGGCGTTGGGGCCTCACGAAATTGGCTGGACGGCAGGTGGAGCGAATTCTTGTTTTCCTTAAGAAATTTTCTGGATTATTTGCTACTCTTTTCTTTCTTGCTTATGGCACCAGAAGTATATGGCTAAAAAAATAAGGATTTTTTTTTTTTTTACTTGTACAACTATTTCATTTCTAGTAATGTTCTGAATCCTAGAAAACTACGCATAGATACGAAGCAGAACTGTGAGTGGGGTTATGCAATACACTCATTTTCTCTGTGTGTCACAGCCATGTAAAATTTATCTTGACAATTTTCTACTTTACCGTTAATTTTCCAAAACAACTTTTCGTCAAATATGTAACAAACCCCTGTCTGTACTGGGTTTCGATCAGTAGAACTCTCGTTCAGGCAGGAATTCGCCTTTCTTCTAAATCTCGATTAAATGAAGTATAGTTTAAGTTCCGAGTGTCGGAATGAAATATGTACAATGTGTTGTAGAGGTTGAGGTGCTTCTTCAGTGAGTTTTCTCGTGAGAACCTACAACTCCTTTTAGATCTAGTTACTATTTATTTCATAGCTAGAAAGTCTTATCAAAATGATAAATTCCATATATCAAGACTGTTTCGACATACACTTTACTCATAGCTAACAAGTCATATTTTCAAACCTTTAAACTATTTAGAAAATATAAAATAATAATAATAATAATAATAATATAAGGTTTATTTCGATTACAGCAGTACACTGACAATAATACATTACAAAAGCTGATTAAAAATATAAAACTTAAGTATATACACGGTACAAGTTTACATAGAGTTCATTATGTGTACAATGGATGGGATGGCACTGTTTTTGTACCGTACTTGTATCTAACTGACAAAAGATACATTCTAAACCTTTTGGTTATACTTATAAATGATAACAAACTATACTTAACAGACAAATGATATGTTTCTAAATATTTCAACCCCGTTCTGGAGTTTCGTAAAATTATATTTCCCCGTGACTCTTCTCTCTCATTCCAAACAAGTAGCAAATTCTATTTTCTTGTCTTAATTAATCAACCTTTTCAAGACCCTTGTCTTGCAGGGAAGAACTCCAATCAGCGGCTTCTTCCTGACTCCTCCCCATTCTCCATCTTCTTCTTGACCTTCAGTGCTTCCTCAGCAAATTGGTTTCCACCTGCTTCATTCCCTTACGAAGTCTTCCCATGAACAGTATGTCGATAGTATAAGATTGTTGTTCACATCGACCTTTTTTTTTCATTGATGCAAATCAATAAGAGATAATAATCAGTAATAATAGTATTGATAAGATATCGTTTTCGATAGATGATATATTTGCAGTATCTAAGAGGAGTATCTGGCCCTGTCAAATGGCCATTTAATTTGTTGCTGACCATGAGTTTCTTTAAACCAAACAAAATTATATGTCATCGGTCAAGATAGTCTTAAGAGAAGCAAATCTCGCCCTTAGGGAAATGATGAGGTACGAAATCGTTCTAAACAATCCATTCCTGAAGTTGAATTCATTGATCTGACGTCTGCAAGAATAAAGCTTTGAATAATTCATAATTCGTCTGTTTTAGTGCTAATGGTTTAGATGCAGCTCCTGCTCACATGTTATAATGGAAAAGCAAACGAGTCTGAAGGCCCTTTGATCCACAATATAGAGGGAAAATGAGGAATATATGTAGGAATAGAATATTCAGTAAGCAAAATTTAAGAAGGCGACTAGTTGAATATGTGATTAATTACATGAATAAAAGTATAGTAAGAGGATGTTGCAGCAAGTGGCTTAGTCTATGTACAACTGAATCCTAAATCATCGAAACGCATTACATGTGAATGCTCTCGTGCTATGCCATCTCACACGTTTACTAAGGAATTAATTTCTATATTTGTTCTGGCCAAACCTAAGCCTCGTTAAAAAATAAATAAATAAATAAATGCTTAAAAAATATATAAAGGATGAATAAGAAACAAAATTAGATAAAAATTTCCTCTTTGTTCCACTTCCTGCACGTCACTTCCTCTTCGATACTTCTGAAAACGTGGTCGTTTATATATAAACACATTCAAGGTCATTTAACATGTTAGACTTTTCAACGCGATTTATACATTTCCCGACTAATCTTAAACGTGGCGTAGAGTCATTCTGTCCAAACACCATTTGTACATTCTAACTCTTCATTAGCTGAAACAAAAATCTACAAAGTAGGACACCGCTGCATCAGCGCATCTATAACTGGAATTGCTAACTAATTTTTGTTTCCCGACTGCCAAGCGGCAACTTTTTTCTATTCTTCTTCCTCTTTTCGTTTTTTTCTTCTTCTGCTAAGAGAAAACCCGCAAGATACCAAAGGATTAAATCGTTTTCGGTTAACCCTTTGTGGTTCATATTACAATGGCATGTTTATTCTGACTACCCGTGACGATTTCATTCGGTTGAGGGAAACACCTACAGGCATAAAAGAGATGAATTTATTCAAAATTTTGAAAACGGAGTAAAACTGCACTTGTTGATTCCTTGGGTAACAGATTTCTCGACTGTAAGAGACCACTGGACTCTGTACCGATCAATCGAAACCCTATTTTGTACTACGATATCTCCGCTTGATATATCGTCCTACGTTTCTCAGGTAAAATACCATAAAAAAACAGTCTTACATTCGCATTTGGTCCGGGCGTAGAAATGAGTGTATACCAACACACACACACACACACACACATACATACATACACATACACGCACACACACACACACACACACATATATATATATATATATACACACATATATATGTATATATAATTATATATATATATATATATATAATGTATACATAAATACATCCATATTATATATATTATATATATATACATTATATATATATATGTATATATATATATATATATATGTATATATATACATATATATGTATATATATATATATATATATATATGTATAGATAGATAGATATACATATATTGGTATAAATGGACATTAGGTTCTCTTTTAAACATGTTCGATTGAAGACGAAAACTGATTTTGTATCCACTATCTTTTTAGTGATTTTCTCAATTTTTCTAATAGTTTGATTCTTGACGGGAGGGCAAACACAAGACTTCCGAGATCCATGATGTTATTGTATCGAAAAACATAACACAAAATATAAAATAAAAGCTTTCGGTTGAGTTCAGGTAAGTAAGATTA
>NC_134777.1:45956395-46013895 GCF_046742065.1 Oratosquilla oratoria | reverse complement strand
CGTCCCTCTCCACTTCCTCCTTCCTTTCCCTTTCCTCCTTCTCTCTTTTCTATCCCCCCGTTCTCCCCTCTTCTCCCCCACCCCCTCCCCATCGCTGTATAACAAGATTTTAAAAGAAAGTCACCTATAGAGAAGAAAAGACGAATTAGTCCCTTATAGGTGAAGTGTTTTACCGTGGTAGATTCAAAACGGGGCCATTTAAGACACCATACAAGGAATTTTCCTTTATATCGCCACATGTCATTTGAACGCAAATGGGTGGAGACGACCTAGTTGCGATAGGAGTCAGGTAGAGATGACGATGGGGGTGGATGATGTGGAAAGATGATGGGAGGAGGCGATTGGCAAGGATGATTTGGTAGGGTGACGGGGGAGGTGATAGGGAATAATGATTAGACAGGGTAATTGGGGAATGTAATTGGGGAATGAAAATTGCAGAGTGAAGAGTTGGAAGGAGGGAGCGAAGGAGTGGAGAGAGTGAGAAGAATCATAAGTACGCCGTCTCTCAGAACAAAATGGTTTACGGAAGTCTCCGGGTTAAAGAGTCAAGTATTAACGTTTTTTTTTCTTATATCAATTCCCTTGGTGAATATAATCAGTTATTATCATCTAGACCCATCTATCATATACGTTTTGGGGTTCATAAGGACTGGGAGGATGAGCAGGAGAACCCTAACGGAAACGAAAGAAAAAGAAGGAAGAAGTAGGCTACTGGTGCGACGTCAGTTACACCCTCTTAACGGGCATTTAGACGGCGAAATGGTTTGACAAACCCGGTTTGTCAAACAAGTGTTTGAAGTGATGTTTGGCCGTGTGAATAGGGTATTTGGTTGTCAAACACGTTCGACAAACGTGTTTGACGACCAAATACCCCATTCACACGGTCAAACATCACTTCAAACACTTGTCTGACAAACCGGGTTTGTCAAACTGTTTGACCGTGTAAATGGCCCTTTAAATATCATAAACCAATAAACATTACTTACTTTGTGGATATTGGTCTGTATAAGAACAGGCAATTTTAAGCACCTATAGGTTGCCAACAGTCTTTTTTCTAAACGCTATCATGGCAGGGGACACTTGCTGCATCAAATCGTTCGTCCTTAGATGGAAGAAAATCCCTAAGGTACATCACTGTTTTGAAGTGTTTGATCCATTATATCCTGACAATCATACTTGGTACGGTTGTCCTTTTCTACAGCTCTTCCTCAAGTAAGAAAGGAAGATTCCGGAGGAAAATACAAGGGTGACCAGCTTCCTTGAACAAGATGTAATGAACATAGAAGGAATAGAATCGCCGATTTCTTTTGACCCGATTTCCCGTTCGACCATTTCAACACCACGACTGTCGAGATAGAGGGACAAAAGAAGTGTAATGCGAGGAAGAAGGAAAATCGAAGCACCAAGAGTATGAGCTACAGGAAGAGGGAAAAGGACATGGAGGTGAAGATGGAAGAGGATAGGGAAGAGGAGAAAGAAGGGGAGGTGGAACAAGATGAGGAGGAGGAGAAAGAGGAAGATATTAAAGGAAGGACAGGAAAAAGAGAAAATTTAATAGAAGGAAGACAGGAAAGGAAAGAATAGAGGAGAAAAAAGAAAAAGAGGAAGAATGAATGGAAGACAGATGAAAAAAGAGGAAGAAGAGGAACAAAGAAAAGGGGGGAAGGAGAGGAGAAGGAAAGGGAAAACAAGAAAAGAGGAAAAAAGAGGAAGTTATTGAAGAGAAGTGAATTTAAGATGAGAAAGAGAGGAAGGGGAGAAAAAATGGAAGTGGAAGAAGAAGAGAAGTAGAAGTTGAAGCAATATAAGGAGAAACAGGAGAAAGAGGGGGTAGGTAAAGAAAGAAGTTAAAAAGGAGGACGTGGATGAGGAGAAGGAAAGGGAGAAGAAAGAGGAAAAAGAGGATAGGGAAGAGGAAAAAGAGGAAGAAGAAAAATAGAAAAAGGAGGAGAAAAAACAGGAGGGGGAGGAAAAGGAGAAACAAGAGGAACAGGAGGAGGATAAGGAAGAGATGGAAAAGTAGGGACAAGAGGAAGAGGAGTTGGAGGAGGACGAGTTCATAGAGTAGAAAGAAATGAGGAAAGAGAAGAAAGAGGACAAGAAGAAGTAGCAGGAGGAGGAAGAGGAGGAGGAGGAGAATGGGGAAAAATGAGGAGGGGAATGTTGCGAAGAATGAAGAAGAGGAGGAGGAGAATGATAATGAGAAGGAGGATGGGGAGGAGATTGTAGTGGAGAATGAGGAAGAGGAGGAGAATGATAATGAGAAGGAGGAGAAGTAGAAGGAGGAGGAAAAGGAGGAAAAGGAGGAAGAGGAGGAGGAGGAGGAGGAGGAAGAGGAGGAGGAGGAGGAGGAGGAGGAGGAGGAGGAGGAGGAGGAGGAGGAGGAGGAGGAGGAGGAGGAGGAGGAGGAGGAGGAGGAGGAAGGAGGAGGAGGAGGAGCCGGAGAAGCAAGCTGGCTGTGGGAGACCGGAAACGTAAAGAATTAAAGAAGAAACCATGCATAGCAGAAGGGAATAATGGAATAAATAAACAATAGGAGACGCTTGGGGATAGAGAGAAATAATAAAGAAAAAATATAGGTTGGAATGAGTAATAGAAAAAAATTAGGAAATAAAGAAAGAAGGAAAGAGAGAAAGACAAATGAAAGAAAAGAATGAAAAAAGAAGGTAAGGAATGAATGAAAGAATGGAAGAAAGATGGGAGGAAAGAAAGGAGGAAAGAAAAAAGAAAGGAAGGATGAAAGAAGGAAGGAAGAATGAAAGAAGAAAGGAAGGAAGGATAAAAGGAAGGAAGGAAGGAAGGAAGGAAGGAAGGAAGGAAGGAAGAATGGAAGGATGGAAGGAAGGAAGAATGGAAGGAAGGAAGGAAGGAAGAATGGAAGGATGGAAGGATGGAAGAAAGGAAGAAAGGAAGAAAGGAAGGAAGGAAGGAAGGAAAGGAGGGAGGGAGGGAGGGAGGGAGGGAGGGAAAGAGAGAGGGAAAGAGAGGGAGAGAGGAAGGAAGGAAGGTAAGGGAAGGGAAGGAAGTGATAAAGAAGGAAAGATAGATGGAAAGAAAGAAGGAAAAAAAGAAAAGCTGATAGGAGCAAAGGAAGAAGAGAATTAGAAAAAGAGGTAAAGGAAAGAAGGGAGGGGAGGTAAAGGTAAAAAGTGAAAAAGGAGAGAAGAAGAAATTAAGCTATAGAGATAGGAAGGATAGGAAAGAAGGGAGGGAGGGAAGGAGATAGTGAAAATGAGATAGAGAAGAAAGGAGAAAGAGAGGCAAGAGACAGGGGGAGAAGAAGAGAGTGAAGAAGGAAGAAAGTGTATAGAAAAAGAGGAAGTGGAGATGGGGAGGGAGAAGAGAAGGTAAAAAGGGAGTGAAAGAAGAATGATGGGAGAAAGATTGGGAGGAAGGGAGGAAGACTGGAAGGTAGGGAGAGATAGTGGGAGGGAAATAGGGAGGGAGTAAAACAATGTGTAAGTGAATTAGAGAGGCGGGAAGGAGAATTGGAGGGAAAGAAGGTCCAAGCGGCGAACGTGGGATTCAGGGAGCTGAAGAAAGAAGGGAAAGAGGGAGGAGAGGAGGGAAAGAGGGAGGGAAGGAGGGAGGGAAGGAGGGAGAGAGAGGGATGGATGGATGGAGGGAATGGAGGGAAGGAGGGTATTGAAGAGGGGCTTAGGGAGGAAGAGAGAACGAGAGAGCGAGGAAACGAGAGGAGGTAAGATGATTATTAACAAGGGAATATGTGTACAGGGAAAGGTGGTAAGAAGTACACGCCAAGAGGGGCATAGCTTCAAAGGAATTCGACACCGTCGCCTTGTGTTCTTGGACTGCTGAGACAGGTAACAGTCACTGCTAAGAATCGGAGAAAAACGCGGGACTCAAGCCCTTGAATAAGGGATAAAAGAGAGGAAGAGAGAGAAGTAGAGAGTAATAGAGAAAGAGAAAGGGACGAGAGGAAAAAACATATCTAGGAAATAGATGAAGAAAGAGAGATGGAGATGGAGTGAGAAAAGCAGATAAAGAATGAATCATAAAAAAATGAATAGAAAGAAAAAAATAGTGGAAGAAAGAGAGATATGAAATGACAAGAGAAGAAAGGAAGAAAGATAAATAGAGTGAGAAAGAAAGAAAAGATAAAAGAGAGCAAAAAGAAGACAAAGAAAAAGAAACAGAGGAGAAAGAGAAAGAGAGAGGAAAAAGAAGACAAGAATAGAAACAAGACAATGAAAACAAAGAAAAAGAAACAAAGAAAGAAGGAAGAGAAAGAAAGAGGAAAAGAAAACGAAAACAGAAACAAGACAGAGAAGAAGAGAAAAAAATAAAAATAAAGAGGGAAAGAGAGAGGAAAAAGAAAAAGAGAACAGGGAAGGGAGGGTGGGTAAGGTGACTAATGCTAGATCGAGGCTTAAAACATGGAGGGTAACAGCTAATCAACAAATGGACATGGGAACGACACGAGAGGATAGGCAGGCAGGCAGACAAGCAGGCAGACAGGCAGGCAGGTAGATAGGCAGGCAAACAAGCAGGCAAGTAGGCAAGCAAACAAGTAAACAGTCAGGCAGTTTAAGTATATATGTAGGTAGGCAAGCAAGTAAAAATAACATAAGAACATATGAACATAAGAATGAAGGAGACTCCAAGAGACCATAAGGCCTACACTAGGCAGCTCCGTATCCATCACCACCTATCATCCCCATCCATAAAGTTGTCTAATTGTTTCTTACAACAACCGATAGTTTCAGCGCTCACTACATGGTTACTGAGTCTATTCCATTCGTTGACAACCCTATTAGTAAACCAATTCTTGCCTATTTCCTTCTTAAATACAAATTTGTCCAGTTTAAATCCATTACTGCGAGTCCTGCCCTGTTGTTTTGATATGATGACCTTGTTTGCATCACCCTTGTTAAAGCCTTTGACCCACTTGAACACATCTATTAGATCACCTCGCACTCTGCGTCTTTCCAGAGAGTGTAAGTTAAGGTGCCTAAGCCTCTCTTCGTAAGGCAAATTTCTGAGTCCATGTATCATTTTAGTCATTCTTCTCTGTACTGATTCTAGTGAATTAATGTCCATTCTATAGCACGGAGACCAAAACTGTACCGCATAGTCAAGGATGGGTCTAACTATCGCTAGATAGAGTTTGATAATTACCTCTGCACTTCTATTCGTTACCGCCCTAGCAATGAAACCTAACGCTCTGTTAGCTTTATTCCTGGCGCTAATGCACTGTTTCCTGGATTTAAGGTCCGAACTCACTAGAACTCCCAAATCTCTCTCGCACTCAGTTTTCTCTAAAATCGTGTAATCTAAGCTGTATCTATTTTCGGGATTGTGTAGCCCTACGTTTAACACGCTACACTTAGAGATATTGAAGTTCATTTGCCATTTCACCGACCATGTGAACAATTTGTTAAGATCATCCTGCAGAATCTCTGCGTCGTCTCCTGACCTAATTAGGCGTCCTATTTCAGTGTCGTCCGCAAACTTATTAACATCACTATTTATCCCATCGTCTAAGTCGTTCATGTACATAATGAACAAAAAGGGACCCAAAACAGAGCCTAGGGGAACCCCACTAGTAACACTGCCCCATCTAGATTTTACTCCATTTATAGTGACCCGCTGTTTTCTGTTACTAATCGAAGCTCTAATCCATTCTAACTTTTCCTCCTATGTCATGGGCTTTGATTTTATTTAGTAGTCTCTGGTGTGGCACCTTGTCGAACGCTTTGCTAAAGTCAAGGTAAATAACATCCTAATTATCAGTGTTCTCTGACGCCTTATATACTTTCGTGTAAAAAGATAAAAGATTAGTCACACATGACTTACCCTTGGAGAAACCATGCTATGTATCACGAATTAAATTATGTATTTCGATGTGTTCTCTGAGTCTTTTTACTATTATTGATTCAAGCATTTTACCTGTAACCGATGTCAAACTGATTGGACTGTAGTTGCATACAGACGATCTATCTCCCTTCTTAAAAACAGGAACAACGTTTGCCCGCCTCCAAGCAGTAGGCACAAAACCAGTGTCTACCGATTTATTAAATATTTTAGTTAACTGGTCGCAGATTACAAATTTACACTCCTTAAGCATTCTCGGAAAATTTTCGTCTGAACCCGGGGATTTTGTAGCTTTAAGTCTTTCAATCTACTTGACTACTTCTACTTTACTAATGCTGATATTAGATAGACTACTTTCTTCATCCCTCTGAAAATCGGATCGCAGTCAGGTACCTTATCTAACCTCTCATTAGTAAACACAGAGAATAAATGTTTGTTAAACTCCTCACTCATTTTTCCTCTAATTCTATCATGACATTTTCATCGTTTTTAATTGTTTTTTTTTTCTCTTTTAGATGAAAGAAACCCAGGCAGGCAAGCAGAAAGATAAGCAGTTAGGAAGTCAAGCAACTAAGGAGAGAGGAAGTAATCAAGCAAACGAGCAAGCACTAAGACTAGCAGGCAGGCAGAAAGACAATCATGGAGTTAAAAAAAAAAAAAATCATAGTCTGACAAACAGGTAGGCAGGCAGCCAAGCAAACAAACAAGGAGGCAATCAATCAAGCAGGCGGGAGGAAGGCACGCGGGCATGCAGGCACGCAGGTGAACAGGCAGTTAAGTACACAAGCAGGCAGACGGTCGAGCAGGCAATAAATAAATGAATAAATAAATAGATAAATAAAAATAGGCAGACATGAAAAAAGACAGGCAGACAATCAGAGCAGCAGGCAGGCAGACAAATTAGCAAGCAAGCAGGCAGGCAGAAAGACAGAAGAAAGACAAGCAGGTAGGCAGGAAGACAAACAAGGTGGTAGGTAATCAGGCAAGCAAGGAAGCAGACATGCAGACAGCCAAGCAGACCAGAGGGCATGTATATAGGTAGGCATAAAGGCAAGCAAGCAGACAAGTAGGCAAGCAGGGAAGGAGACAAGTAGGCAAGTAGGCAAGCAGCTAAGCAGCCAAATAGGCAAGCAGATGTAAAGCAATCAGAAATGAACGAAAACAGATAAGCAGGGAAACAGGCAAGCAAGCAGGCATGTAGGCAAACAGGCAGGCACGTAAGAGGGCAGGAAGGTAGATATGCAGGCAGGTAGGTAAACAGGCAACCAGTCAGGCCTGTAGGTAGACAAGTGATAAGGAATACAAGTAGGCAAGCAGGCAGGCAAGCATGTAGGCAAGCAAGCAGGCAAGTGGAAAGGCAGGAAAACAGACGAGGAAGCAGGCAGTAAAGCAAGCCGACAGTCAAGCAACCAGACGAACAAACAAGCAAACAGAGAGACAGGGAAGCAGGCAAGCAGACGAGTAATCATACAGGTAGGAAGGCAAATATAGGCAAATAAACAGATAGGAAAGCAGACAGGCAACCAGACAGGTAAGTAGGTAGACAGGTAAACTAAAGAATAGTATGCAAACAAGCAGGAATTATAGCAGACTGGCAAACAGGCAACCAGGAAAACTAACAAGCAGTCTGTAGTTGCCAGGTAGGTAAGCAATAAGGTATTCAGTTATGCAGTTAGGGAATAAGATAGAAAGGTTAACAGATAAATAGGTAATCAGGCAAACACGCCAGCCAGCAGACAGGCAGACAAGTAGGCAAGCAGGAAATTAGATAGGCAGGCAATCAGGCATGTAGGTAGACAGGAAAGCAGTTAGATAGGCAGGCTATTAGGATGGTACGCAGAGAAGAAGACAGGTATGCAAATAGGTAAGCAGGAAAGTTGGCAGGCAGTCAAGCAGGCAGGTAGGCAGGCAGGAAAGCAGACAGACAGTCAATCAGGCGTGTAGGAAGACAGGAAAGCAGTTAGATATGCAGGCTATTAGGCTGGCAAGCAGAGAAGAAGACAGGTATGCAAGTAGACAAGCAGGAAAATAGACAGGCAGTCAAGCAGGCAGGCAGGCAAACAGGCAGACATATAGGCGGGTGGGCAAGTAGGTAGGTAGACAAACAGACAAGCAGGCAGGTAGGCAGGCAAGCAGGCAGGCAGGTAGGCAGATTGTTAAGCAGGCAGGTTGGCAAGTAGCCAGGTAAGCAGGCGTACAGGGATGCAGGCAAGCAGGCAAATACGTGAGCAAGGAGGCAGTCTGACAGGCAGTCTGGTAAGTAGTTTGGCAAGCAGGCAGGAGGGCAGGAAGACAGGAAGGTAAGAAAGCAAGAAGTCAGGTAGACAGAGGTCAGGAAAGCAGGAAGGCATGAGGGCAGGAATGCAGAGGGATGGGCAGGAAGACAGAGAAGCAGACAAACAGGAAGGAAGTTAAACATAAAGGCAAGAAGGAAGCTAGTAAGGTAACCTAGCAGGAAAGAAAACATTCAAGCAGACAGACAAGAAATCAGACATTCAGGTAAACAGATAACCAGGCAGACAGCCAGAGAGCCAGATAACCATTTAGACTGACGAATAGGCTTTCTAGTAGACAGGCAGATAGAGAAGTTGGTATACAAATTAAGAGATAAGCTGATACAGACAAAATGTAAAGTTGAGAGGCAAGTGAAGCGTGCCAGTTATTTGCAACAAGTTACTTGTCGTGTGTAAACATCTACTTAACAAACAAAACTGGGTAGGTTGCCCAAGTTTTTATCAAGTAGATGTTTACACACGGCAAGTAACTTTAGCAAGTAACCTGCATGCTTAACTTTTCTCTCAACTTACTACGTGTAAATGAGGCTTATGACAAGTTGGCAAGCAAATAGGCAAATACATAGGCAATTATGTAGAAGGGCAGGGAAACAGGGAGATGGACAGATAGGAGATAGGCGGATGTGTAGGCAGCCAGACAGTCAGACAGGGGCACGGGCAATTAGGCAGGCAGGCAAACGGGCAGGCAGCCGGACGAACGGGCAGACAGGCAGACAGGAAGATGGCAGACAGCCAGAGAGGCAAAGAGGCAGACATCTAGACAAGTGGACAGGTAGACAGGCAAACAGGCAGGCAGGGAGACTGGCAGAAAGCCAGACAGCCAGACAACCAGACAGGTAGGTAGGCAGACAGGCATGTGGGTAGATGGGCAAACAAACAATTAGACAATCAGACAGGCAGAGAGGTAAGCAGGCCAACAGGCTGATTCAGTAAATATAAACTGACAGGCAGGTTGGCAGTTAGGTTGGTAAATTAGCTGGTACAGAAGTTGACGAGTAGATAGGCTAACAACCAAGTTGGCAGGCAAGTTGGCAGATTGGCTGGCAGAAGCTGACTGGTGGACATGCAAATAAGCAGACTAGGAGGTAATCAGGAAGGTATACACGGAAATAGGTTGGAGGATATGTGAGTTCATAGGGAAATACACAGGCAGGTAGACACGCAAACAGATAGAAAATAAAGAGACAAACAAACAAAAAAGCAGACAGGGAGACACACAGATGCACGAACAGAGACAAGCAAACAGACATACAGAGGCAGGTAGGTAAGGAGTGAAGATGAGGTACATACAAACAAGTAAATACACTCACCTACTCACTCACAAACATGCACTCACTCAAGCATTCTCTGAGTCACAATGGCTCACGCACTCCCTGACTCGTATCCTGACTCACACGCAAAGTCATACATGGTCACATGTAATATGTTTGCTCGTATACACCCGCGTAAACAATCATTCAAGCGCGCCCCCACGCTCACGCACACATACAATATTTCACCCATCCAGTCATCAATGCCCTAGCCCACTTCTGTACCTACACTATGCACAGATATGAATATCACTTAACCTCCATACGTAGAAACAAATGTACACCTGCCACTCTCTAAATTAATCCACACATTGACACCATTACGCTAGTCTCTGAACACACGCACATACACTTCCATTTCATACATTCTATAACCAAACTCAAAACACAAAACAGTACAAACAAAAAGAAGTATAATTACAACCAACTAGACAAACATCCATTCACATCCGCACAAGCAACCGATCGTATTAACTTTCCAGCTCCAAAATTTGATCCAGAAATGTCCATGTCCCGCGTAGTCCAGGTTGACCTCGGACCCCAGTCTTACCCAGTAATTCAATGGGTCGCAATCAATACATGAGGCCCTCCTCGGGTTCGCGAGCGTCGTCATGGGGAAGTACCTAGGAGTACCTAGGTGATTACCTTAACAAATACCGGTATGGAGCAATAGGGGTAGGGAGGTAAAGGGTGAAGAAAATATGTCAAGAAAGGAAGGAAGGGAAGCAGAGGGATGGTAGGACAAAGGATAAAAGAGAATGGGCGGGTGGGAGCAGGGAAGGGAGTCAGTGCTTGAAACAGTAAGGAAAGGAGGAAAAATAATAAAGAAAGTCAGGAGACTTTTGAGTATTGAAACAAGTGATGGGGGGAGTGAATGTCGATAACGGTGATTTTATAGGAAGAAGAAGATTGGCAATATTGCAGTACAATACGGAGACAATAATGATCTAAGTCTTGTGACTAAAAGCTGAATCGCGTAACATGTCCAGCAATGCGGAATCTTTACATTATTTCATTACATGACATCCTACACATTATTTTATTTTCTACTGAAATATTCGTATGTACACATACATACATGCATGCATATATATACATATAAAACATACATATATATATATATATATATATATATATATATATTAATACATAATTTCCAATAATGTTTACAACAAAATATATGAAGATTGCAATGGTGTTGACGAGGTTGAGCATTTCATTGTTCTAAGTTGAGGCGGTCCTGAATCTTCTGCCATTCACGTATACCTCCGAAATCTACGTACTTCTCTCTGAATTTTTTTTTCAAATAAACTTGCTGTGTAGCCGTAAACGACCCATGATCAACATTTATTTATTGACAATAGTTAAGTGACTGTAATGATACTGGTCGAATCAGATTGAGACCAAGATAGACGTCTAGAAAATGTTGATTGAAGTTGAAAACACGGGAGAGGGTCAATAGCAGAAGTATTGAAAATATGATTACTGTCAATAGATACTGGTGATGTAAGGGTTCGTCAACACTGAGTGAAATCCACTGCGCATCCTGCGGATACCTTAAGGAACCTATTCTGGTGCCCTCTTTAGGATCATTTTAAGTCAGAGATCTTGGCAATCAAACATAAACCAAGAACTAAGGTCAAGTCTCGGCCGAGGAGTCGTCTCTTAGCTGTGGTCTGAGGTACAACTCCAGAAGTACACATGGCCCTCTCGTTACTATGTCATACAGTTCATATCTTTGTTCTGGCTAACATTTTTTTTTATACCAAGGCTTTTTCCCCCTTACCAGGGAGGTAGCCAAAAAGGACAAGGCATAAAATCATTCCCACCCATTCCATCCCCGAAAACACTCCACACCCCTCCGCTAACATTAGATGGTTTTATTCAGTAGAAGATTGGAATTGGGCCAAAAAAGCGGTATCGATTGATTGCAACTCAAATGAGGTTCAGGTCGGTCCTTCAGCTAAATAGGATCGTCTGGTGTTGGCAAGAACCCCCAACTTCATAGATCGTATCACCGTAGTGAGGGTGTTAATAGCAACCCTTGATATCTTCTTGTGCCATCTGGTGCCATCATTAGACCTGATCATTTCGTATTACCCACACACCTGTGCCAAGTGGTGGGTTGATGACGATTATGGTTCGCACGACGAAGACATGCAATATAATCAAACAGCTACTGGTGACCTTTACTTGACCTGGGACACGAAACACGTAAAGCAAAAGTGCGGACCTAAGTCTTAGGCCCCTGTCATACGTCCGCGACTCAAATAAGTTTGTTCGAGTAAAAACGACTTAGGTTACAATACCTTATTTCTCGAATCTCCAGATGTCAAATACCTTTACGTCATACAGTATATTGAGAAACTTGAAGACGAAATAAGAAAAGTTGAACCTATACGAACATTAAAAACATTGTTAAATCGTCCTTAGCAAAATCTAGAATACTACAGGCGAAATCGTCCTCCAGTTTTTCAAATTCACAACATTTGATAAGAATCATGAATGTGTGACAGAGGCTTTAGCTAAGTGACCTCCTGACGTTAGCTCCTCATCACCATAACCGAGGGCTTAAGTGATCGATTATATTTGGAAAAAGTAAATAGATCCATGACTATATATTTTCACCATTTCTTTTTACGATCCCTCATGCTCTCCGAGAGTGTTTGGACATCCCACCGAAAACTCACTATAAAGAATCTTTTTAAAATAATTTATATACATTTTTCTTAAGTATATGACTGACGACAGTATTTTTAGAAACTATTTCGAATTAGAAAATTTAGATGTGAAACACTTCCTGTCATGACGTTGCGAGTGTAGCTGAAAAGGTGAATAGAGTTAGAATCAGCGAGTGATCCCAGGAAGGCCCTGTCAATCGTTCCTCGTCATTGTCAGCTTGATTATGGATACCTCCTCTGCCAACAATTCCAACATCGTACTCGTTTTACTACAATATTTCTCCTCTGATGACAAACATTCTTCCCTCTATTCATTTATTTCTGTATATATTCTATTACCTAATCATTCTACCAATATGATCTTATTCATAGGTTGATGAAATATTCGAAGATTATTTCAAATTTAAATATGTTTAGATTATGAATACAAACTAGGTAAGACAGTTAAGGCATTCTATATGAAGTAAGAATTTCCATGCTTTCAATCGATCTTTTTGAAAGTACTTGAAGAGCAAGTACTTATTATCGAAGACAATATTATAAACTTTGGATATTTGATCAGGAAATAATCCCTACTATGAATGTTTCATCTATTACAATGCATACTATACATATATCGTGTGTGTGTGTGTGTGTGTGTGTGTGTGTGTGTGTGTGTGTGTGTGTGTGTGTGTGTGTGTGTGTGTGTGTGTGTGTGTGTGTGTGCGTGTGTGATTTACCATGGTCTCGGATCACGTGTTGGACTCGTAATCGACAGCTACTACCCTCCCGGATGAGAGCTCAGAGCTCATGTATGACCGACCTATGGGTAATGCTGTGACCTTACACGCGCACCCACACCCAACTCCCCGCCCACGAGAGTTGGAGTAACAGCCCGCAGCGCAGCGATACTGAAATTATTTCAGCCTTGGGCGGGAGTCGAACCCGGACCGCCGTTGTGGCAGGGGAGAACTCTAACCACAGCGCCACGAGGTGTGTGTGTGTGTGTGTGTTTATGTGTGTGTGCAAGTGTGTGTGTGGTGTGGTGTGTGGTGTGTGTGTGGTGTGTGTGGTGTGTGTGTGTGGTGTGTGGTATGTGTGTGTGTGTGTGTATAAGTGTGTATAAGTATATAATATATATATTATATATGTATATATATATACATACACACACACACACACACACACACACACACACACACACACACACACACACACACACACATACACACACACACACATACACACACACACACACATATATATATATATATATATATATATATATATATATACATATATATATATATAAATATACATATGTATATATATACCTATATATATAAATATATATATATATGTATATATATATATGAATATATATATATATACATATATATATATATATACATATATATATATATATATATATATATGTATATATACATATATATATACATATATATATGTATATAACATATGTATATATATATATATATATATATATATATATATATATATGTGTGTGTGTGTGTGTGTGTGTGTGTGTGTGTGTGTGTGTGTGTGTGTGTGTGTGTGTGTGTGTGTGTGTGTGTGTGTGTGTGCTTGTGTGTATGTGTTAGTATACAATCCAATTTCCAATTAAAATTATAATATTTTTCATGACAATTTCTGTTCCTTTTTCCAACTTTGATTTCCATTAAAAACTATCGAACGCATTTGACGAACACCGCAGCAAGTGCAACTTTCAGATTTTTATAATTAAGCCGCTGGTTACTTCTTCATGGAAAAATCTCTACATTTCTTTTCATCGTCTTTCTGAGCATTGTCAGAGTCGCCTTTTCCGTCAAGTAACATATTGAATAGGATCGAGCAGCGTCAAAAGCGAGCTGGGGTATTCAAGCTGCATCATCAATATCCGGCGCGAAGAACAATGAGCGACAGAATTACTATGAATGTTGTATAGAACAATGCAACACGGGGAGGGTGAAATGCCAAACCCATTTGAATAGCTCCCATTTGGTGGGTCCGTCTATAATCCAAATAGTGGCGCTGCGCCGGGACCATTCAACTCCTGATTAAAACCACAGAGCAAATCATTGTGCCATTTCACACCTGCGCCTCCGTCGCTCCTCTCGCGGCTGCATCACCACGCCGGCGGCGGTGGCGGCCGTGGAGGCGTCGCATCGACGAGGCATGGTAGCGGCAGGGGTGGAGGGGTGTGGGTGTGGGTGGTGAAGGAGTCTGCCACAAGGACCGGGTTCGTAGCCCAAAGTCTCCGGAAGGGTCCTTCCCATCCGACGAGTCCCTGTTACTGCTGGAATAACTTCATCACAATCTAATAATTGAGTTTTGAAAAGCCCGCGCTCCCAAATAAAACTCTACTGATTGGTGCCACATCAGCCAATAAGGACGGGGCAGGCAGCGCCGCAACCAATGAGATTAAACTAGGAAGAAATGCAATAACCAATAGGATTAGGTTAAGAAGATATTGGTAACGATTCATGGTATCAGACATTGTGGCAGTTTACTTAAGTTTGCTTTTTGTGACAAGTTTACTCTTTGTGTATCACATTATTTACTCAATAGACGGAGCACAAAGGAAACTTATGCGACCTCAGCCTCACATGATGTACTCCGCTGCGCGAGAGAAGCAGGGCTTTGTAAGAGTCTATTGAGAGAAAGGCCACGTAAGCACATTGGTAGAGGGGGAAAGTCTCGCTTTTGTCCACAATGTAGCAAATCTATAAAGGGGAGTTAGCGTGGCCAATCAGGTGCAGACCTACCCTGGGGCTGGAGAGGCAAAGGGCTCCTTAGTTTCCTCATTATCTTCACCATTTCCCAAAGTGCAAGTTACTTCCACCTTTATCCTCGTCAGCCTGGCGGCGTAATCAAGAGTTTAGATGAATCATGTGATTTTATTTAGTTCAAAGGAAATTCCCGAGGGTGGATTGAATGATTTATCGAGTTGTTCCATCTATCCCACAAAATATTTAATTCTGGTTTTCGTCGAATGAATTTACACAAGTACGCCACAACCTTTTTTAACGAGTATATCCGAATGCAAAGGTTCAAACCGTTTATAATCATTCGTCTTATTTAACCTCTAAGTACATATCAATACCGTATATCAAACGCACTTCTATCTTCTTAAGCTATGAAACTGACCTGACGTGGACGGGGTATGCGCCTCAGGTGAACAAAATAGTTTGTCTTATGCCACAACAAAATCATTCAGTACTCTGCTGTACTCAAACAGATTAACTCCGCTTCTACGATAATGTTACTTTAACTAAGACTGATTAGATCTAGCCAGAAGATAGTGATTAGGTTAACCGTGATAATTCCCTTCTTATGGTGACATTCACTGAACTTGAAAAAAATCGTGGGATGTTAAACAGAATAAAGTATAGATCATGCTTAACAGTAGCCAGAACATTGAGAACTATCTACCTGTAGCCTCGCGTTTGTTTCCACACAATTCTCCCGAAATTGGAGGTTCAGGATCCTTTAACGGGTCATTCCCTCCGGCATTAGTGCCAGCCTTATCACACACGTGACCTTTGCGTCTTCGCAATGTTCCCCGATATTTCGGTGTTTTTGGGGCCTTCTCAACCCCCCCCCCCGCCCACCCCACCTTCTTCCTCATCCTTCTGGACTTCTCCAATTCTCTTACATTCCTGTAACTTATTTTCCGATGGCCTTCTTGCTGGATCGGCACTTCAACGAGGAATTCCTTCGCCGGCATTGCAATAACGTATAATAAATAGAACTTTCACACTACGTAATCCTGTTCAATGTCATCTTATCTCTATTACCTACTTCTGTCTCATTTTCGCACGGTTTCTCTTTTTCTTCATTTAAATAATCCTCTTTTTATACATATTCTCTCTCTTTGGTCTCCGAACCACACGAACCACCTCAACTTCTCACCAGCATCCCGTCCATCTCCTCCTCCTCCTCCTTTTCCTCCTCCTCCTCCCACCATCCCGCCTCTCCTCCTCTCCCTTTCAATTAATTTCTTCCACTCTTTACTATCAAACTTACTTATAATGTTCGTTCTTTATTTGGTAAATTTGACTTTTTTATTGATTCTTTATCTCCATCTTTACACATTCATTCTGATTATACCTTCTTTTTCCCTTGTCACTTCTTCCTTCGTTAGTCATACCCCGTCTTCATTGCCACATCCTTGTGGATCAGTACCGAGTTTATTTTTCACATTAACTTCTGTCTTTGTTTCTCTGTGCGCACGCATGTGTGTATGTTTACGTGTGTGTGTGTATGTTGACGTGTATGTGTGCATGTTTGCGCGCGCGCGCGTGTTTGCGTGTGCCTGTGCGTGTGTGTGGGGGGATGTTTGCGTGTACGTGTTTGCGTGTACGTGTGTGTGTGTGTGTGTGTGTGTGTGTGTGTGTGTGTGTGTGTGTGTGTGTGCGTGTGCGCACGTGTATGCATTTTTGTCTGTGTCTGTCTATCTGCCTGTTTCTTTTTCACACGGATATCCATTCCCTCCTAACCATCCTCACGCCTAATAACCCAAACCTTCCTTAATTCCTCTCCCCACTCATCCCAGTGACACACTTTTACACATCGCCCATACTGCCCCTCCAGCCACGCTCTCCCTTTTTTCGTTCACAATCAATCCCATTTTCAGATTCGTCCCGTTCATTTCCCTCTCTTTCTGTCTCCTTCGATCTCTTATCCACTCACATCCATTCCCCTTCCCCCTTCCCCCTTCCTCCACCCTCCTCTTCCCCACCATTTCTTTTGTCGTCATCTCTTCACCCTCTCCTCCATCCCCTCCTCCACCCTTCTTTTCTCATTCGTATATTTCAGACTCGTCCCTTCCTTTTCTCTCTTTCCATTTTTCTTGGATTCCCTTCAAATCATAATCGACCGCTCTTTCTATAAATCTTTTAAAGTTTAGTCATTCAACATATACTTGCATCTGAACCAATTTGAATCGTTGATGCATTTTGATAATGTTTTTCAATCAAATGAATAGTGATTTCCTTTAGTTGATGTGGAGGGATTTAGGGCACGAATGAGTTAGCCTATTTTTTAAAACCTAGATATCTTATTCTACCTTTCGCCAAATAATCTGCTACCAAGGAGTTCCGAACATAAGAACATAAGAATTAAGGAGACTGCAAGAGACCGTAAGGCCTACAATAATTATGGTTCATGGGATTAGGTTGAACTTGCATCATTCCTTTTATTCTGGCTGGCGCCAATCCATTCCATTCATATCCAAGTCATCCTCATGATAGCGATGTGACCATAGCCTATTTCAGTTAACATTTAACCATGTGGCTCCTTTACTTGGATCCTCGCCGGGTGGCCTCAGCACATTTTATACATTGACATGAGCTCCACTCGGTGGCGAAGATGTTAAACATTCCAGCCCTGATTAACAATTTCATACTTAAAAGCATCTCCTTTTGTGTTCCTTCCTTGGTTATAATGTGGAGAGTTTAATTGTAGCCGTGCTGTTAAAATGAGCCATCTACCAGATACAATGAAGATAAAAAGAAAAAATATATAAAAAAGAATCAATTTGAGAAATAAAGAAACAGATAAATAAATCAATATATAAATAAATTAATAAATGGATATAGATAAATTGATGAATAGATACATAGATAAAAAGGGATATAAATTAATTAATAGATAAATAGATTACTAAATGAAAAATAAATTGATATGTAATTAATGAATAAACAAGTGAATAAATACCGTAAATAAATAAGTGAATTAATATGCAAATAAAGAAATAAGTGAATAAACACCGTAAACAAATAAAGAAATGTATATACAAATAAACAAACTGCAGGCAAACAGGTTGTAATTTTGCCCTGCTTTTCCATTTTCAACCAGTCTACTAAAGGATGAGAGACAGAGCGTCGTGCGTTCCAGCAGTGTTTGCCATTCACCTCCACTTCCTCCTTTATTGTTTTTTTTTCGAATGTTTATTACTTCTCGTTATAATCAAAGTCTCTTTAGAATTTTCATAGGTCAGGGAACACCAAGAATGAAAGAGGAAAGGTGATCCCTGACACATCCCCAAAGAAAAAAAATAAAAAAATAAATAACAAATAAAATAAAACAATTATATAATGAAAATAAGATTAACAGTATTTTTTGATAACAAGTAACCTGGATGACCACTGACGTTCTGAGGGTCTTGGTTTCTGATCGCTCAAAACTGTGAAAGTTTATTTTTCTCTTCACAGTTTCACGTTAAAAAGAAACTTCCATTGTCAATTTGTTTGTCCAGGAGCTGTAAGTTTCACAGCTTCTAACCCCCTCTTCAACTTGGGTTGAAATACTGAAATTATAGACAATCGGGATTTTTATAATCGGTGACTTATTCCAATAAGGTATTTTTGACGCTTTTATATATGGGATATAAAGCAAAACTTGTCATTTATTTATTGATTTATTTATTTATTTATTTATTTATTTATTTATTTATTTTTTTTTTTTTTTTTTTTTTTTTAGGGAAGGGGGTTATCACCTGGTTATGTTAAATATTTTATGGTGACCTTGTTTTTCAGGAAAAAAAACATTTACCATTTCTAATTTTCGGGGATTAACTATCCGATATATGAAGGAGTCACTCAGGTCCTTTGTTGGTGATTTCATGTCATAGTGTTCCTTGTAGTAGGCAAAAAATTTCTTCCGTTAGACAAAGGTTCTACTTAATTCAATGTAGGTATTTTGAAGGGATGTACAATTCCTTGACTGGCAAGTGTGCTCTTATATTACATTATTATTACTTTGTTTTCTGGGGTTAGCTGTTTTATTCTTCGTGATGAGAGATACTAGTTAAGCTAAGCAGAATAGGTTCATCTTAATATTGAATACGTGAGTTCCTCTGCTAATGACTATTCTAGGAGTAGCCCTCTCATCTACGATATGCCCATTATCGAACATTTAATAAAACAAACACGTCAATATCTACCATGGTTCTACGACGAATACCATTCTCGATAAATCCATCGGGGAAACTATTGCCTGTTAAGAATTGCCTGATGTGATCAATTTCGTGATGGATATCTTTCCAAGTATTACTATGTGTGATGGCTCTCTTGCCAAATGCAGCAACCAAAACTTTTTATTTGAAATTCCAGTTGCATTCACCTGGTGGCCTTTGTGAAAACAGATTTTGCAGATGGGTGTTGCTGGTATCAACTAGGACGTCTAGAAAAGGAAGAATTAAAATTTCTTTGAGAAATCTATTGCAATACATATCTAATTCTGCCGTCTTACATTCTCAATCCTTAACCCTCTCTACCAGCCCCATTCGCAAAGAAATATACTTTACGCATCCTATTTTGATTCTTGTCAATTTCATTGAGTGTAGGGGACGTCAATTTGTACAAGGAGGCATCCCTATTTACTCCTGTTCTCGCATGTTATCATTCATTCTCACATTGTAATACCTTTCCCAGTCTCGTCTCATCTTGGCTCCCTCCTTTCACCCTCTTCCACGTACACTCTCTCACTTGCTCCTCTCCCTCTCCCTCCATCTCTAATACTCTTCAATACACAGAGTGTATTCGACTGTGTACTCTCTCCTATGGGCTTTTTTTCTACATTTCGTTCATTTTTTTTTTTTTTTTTTTTTTGCTTGCATCCCATCCAATATCTATTCTGTTACTACCGTTTATCTATTTCTTTTTTTGTTTTGATATGCCTCTGTATTATCTATACGTATTTTTCTTCATATGACTTTCCAGTGTCCTGATGGGTGATTACATTCAAAATACCTGTAGAATACTTCTATCTTTACAAGAAAAAAAAATACATATACCAAAGGCTTTCTTCCCCCTTACACGGGAGGTAGCCAAAGAACAAAGGCATAGAAACCACTCCCACCCATTCCATTCTCTACATATTCTACTCCCATCTACCCTCTTCCCTTTCTCTTATCTTGGCATCTCCTGGATGACGGATCGTCCCTGCATCTTGTCCACTGCCCTGGGTCAGAAGCAGTGTCGCAAGATACAGCACATCCACAGCAAGGCCGCTTCATTAATTCGGCGACCACCCCTCTTCGTCCCCTCATGTAGAAAGGGAGAAGACGGGGAGAAATCCCTTCGGGCTGCGTCATACATACTCCCTCACCCCCCATCCCCTTCCTACTCCTCCTCATGCATCACAACATCTTCCATACACAACCATTTTCCATTCACCCCTATCTTCTTTCCTCTCCCGTCCTTCCTAAACAGACATTCCCCTAATTCCCAATGCCCCTTTTACCCCATCCATCCATCCATCCATCCATCTCATCCTAGGTTCAACACCTCATGTTCACTCCTTCCACAGCTGCCTTCCACACCTCTTTTACTAGTCTTTCTTCACCCACTTGTCCAAACCATCCAATACCCTTTCATCAACCCTATCTCTCAACTCCCTTTCCACCCCTGTTCTCCTCACCTCCTCATTCCTCACTCTATCCTAGTAACCCCTATCATACTTCTCAGGCATTTCATCTCAAACACATTCAAACTCCTTCTCTCTTCCTCTCTTATGTTCCATGTTTCTGCCCCGTACAGTGCTGTCGGCACAATCACTCCTTCATACAATCTCTTCTTAGCATTCATTCCCAAATGTCTATTTCTCATTACACCAAGACATTTACTCGCTTCTTTCAACCTACATTCTACCTCAACCCCCACTCCTCCCTTTCCTGCCACATTCGTACCAAGTATCTAAAGCTATCCACTTCCTCCAGACTCTCTCCCTTAATACTCATTTCCAGTCTGCTGCCACTTTCTCCCCCGTACATCTCATCACCTTACTTTTGCCCACATTTATCTTCAAATTCCTTCTTTCACACACCTTCTGAAACTCTTTCACTAACTTCCTCAATCCCTCCTCTGATTCTGCTACAAGCGCAGTGTCGTCAGCAAAAACAACTGTCTTATCTCCCACTTTTCTCCATTTTCTTTAACCATCTCCAATCCCCGATCCACAATCCTTGCATTTACCTCTCGCACCACCCCCATCTATGTATAAATCAAATAGCCAGGGCGATAAAACACATCCCTGGCGAAGTCCCACCTTTACCTCAAACCACTCACTCTTTCCATTTCTTATCCTAACACAAGTTCTGCTACTCTTGTAAACACTCTTGACTGCTCTTAACAACTTTCCTCTTGTCCCATATATCTGTAATACCTCCCACAGTGCCTTCCTGTCTACCCTGTCATAAGCCTTTTCCAGATCCATAAAAACCCAAAATACATCCTTAATTTTTCCTATAGCTTTCTCACATATCTATTTTACCACAAAATTCTTATCTACGCAACCCTACCGGTCCCAAACACACACTATTCCTCACCAATTATTCCCTCTGATCCTCACCTAATCCTCTCAATCAAGACCTTCCCATAAGCCTTCCTAACTACAATAAACAAGCTGATCCCTCTGAAACTACTACACTCACACTTGTCCCCGTTTCCCTTGTAAAGTGGAACTATACAGGCACTCCTCCAGTCCTCCAGCACTCTGCCCTCTCTTAAACAATTATTAACCTCGCCAGCCAGTCCACCATCACAGTACCTCTTTTTTTCAGACACTCTGCATGGCATCCATCCAACCCAGGTGCCTTACCTGCTCTCATCATCTTAACAGCTGCCTTCACTTCATCTTTCCTTGTTTTTCCTCCATTTTCCTCCCTCATCACGGTCATTTTCTTAGCGCTTCCCACTGCAACTACCTTTCCCTACCTATCCTCCTTCACATTCAGCAATTCCCTAAAATACTCTGCCCATCTTCCTCTCACTGCCTTCATCTGTAACAGCCATACAAAAGTGGACCACCTCTCTTCCTCATTCGTTCTACAGTTCAACTCTTATTTCCATTTCACTTCGCCACACCTCACCAGCGCTCTTGCAACTGCGATATCTTACCCCATTATGATTATTTTAACTTAGATAAATAATCTAATAAGTGTTATGTACTTAAAGGTAGAGGCTGAAAATGAATATTAAAAAAACAATGAACTCATCAATGAGATATAGCTGCTCTGGTTAAAGACAGATGATTGCAACCTCAGCCTTTAGATACATACGTGTCTCAAAACATTCACACAAATTATATACTACATGTCCACGCACACACACGCATGTACGCACGCACGCACGCACACACACGCGCGCGCGTGCGCGCGTGTAAGTCTATATATATTCTCACGTCCTTAGCGTGAATTGAATCCTGTAGTTGTGCTGTGTCACGCCCTTGCGTGAATAAAGTCTCCTGTTTGTATTTTTAAGGCACACCTTGCGTGGATATGCGTATTATCATTAATATTGTTATTGTCATTTGTGGAAATATTTTTCTATATATTTCATAATATGTATGCTATAAAGTAAACCATTGCGCAATACCCGTCTATTGGTGTGTGTTTCGCATACGTTCTGTCAGATGACGCCAAGCTCAGAAAATATTACATAATTTGGCGCGAAACCATTTTCTTCTTTCCCATTGGTTGAAAGTGGCTGAACTACCTATGTACGTATCGACATCCAGGGAACATAATCACCGGGCTACATAAGGCCGGGCAGAGATCGACTACTGAGAGAATCAGAGCGGAGACCCAATTAGAAAGAGACAACAGAGATACAAGAAAACTGCGAGCAAAAAGAGAAGACAAGAAAAAAGTCGACGCCCAAGACTCATCTGGATTTACGTAGAAATATTTCTACATTCATCGATTGCGACAACTCACTAAACAAGTTCTTTGGACCTTTACAAATGCACTACGCAATCTTCAAGTACCAAACTCGTCAACTGGCAATATGCATGCAAAGTGCCAGTACACACTTTCTCTGTTATTTCTTGACTACAAAATGTCAACAAATCTTCTACGTGTTCCCGACTACCAGAAGATTCCTTTACCAGCTGTTATCGTGCATCAGTCTTTCCTCAAACAACTCATTTGTTCCTGAGACTTAAAGATCAGACCAGACGACTTTCCGTTGGTGCGACTTCTAGCAACCAAAATCAAGACTCGTCTACACAATAATCAAGACTTCATTTCGCCCACTTCTTCTTACATGCTGCATACAAGTGCACAACTAGCTACTCTAACTGGTAACTGATTTAGTACTCATTCATAATTCATGTAACATATATTCACCTGATGATCCTTGATGTATATTGTCATTTTTTTTATTCTATTTTCATTTACGTTCTTTGTGTCTATTCTACAATTGTAAATGATAATTCATTTTAACGAAGAGTTTAATTATCCTCCCTGAACTCTGTCACTCGTCCGAGCTGCGCACGTCCTTATTTTCATTATTATTATTATTATATATTTTTTTCGTGTGTCGCGACTTGCCTGGCCCATAGGTGAGTCGTGAAAAAAATTGCATTTGTTTCTTTCTTCTTGATCTGTAAATCGTGAAAAAATATTTCGATTGATCCATCTATTAACCTTAAACAGAACTATTGGAAAAAAATTCGCCCCATGTTAAGGATTTATCCTGGATAAGGCCAGACAATCTTAATCCGCTTATATAAACCCCCTGAACGGACAAAGGTTAGATGAAATATAACGTGGTGTGGGCTAATGGACGCCATACCTACCTGGGCGCCTGGTGTCTGTTTTGCGGCCTTCGTCGGCATCTTGTTGCTCAAGTGCCTCGCAGACACACAGGGATGCACTACGGGCGGCCCCTAATGGCGCCAAATGCCTCACCCCCAACGATGACATAGTGTCATCGGGTACAAATGGTATTTACGTTCGTGCGGTATTTTCCTTTTTCGATTCAGCTATCGCGCTTGACTTCAGATACTTTCTTCGATGTTAGGTTACGCGTTAAAATGGTTTTGAGGAGGAATGATGGGGCACTATTTTGGCAACAAAAATGACAATTCTCTGCCCAACGGCGGAGCAGGTCGGACACTAATGTCATCTACAATGACGGCAAAACATACCAACAGATTTCTCGGTCCATAACGAGGTCAGATGTTGAATAATAAATAAACAAATGAACGAGGGATACAAGAAGTAAACGCCCACGGTTTGTATTTGCATCGATTCGTTTTACCAAGACCTGGCCTTCTTTTACGTATTGTATGCAAAGACGTTTTATTCCTATGTATTTATAGACTTCTGTCTCTAGAATGTCTTTGCAGCTTTCTGCAAATATGCTGAAATGCACTATCGCCATCTAGAACGACGATGGATCGAATATGCATTATGTTGCATGATAATTTTAACCCTTCCACTACTATTCACTTGTATATTTATTCTAAATTTTACCAGACACTTTTATTCAGTCGGGAAATATCCTTGAGGAGTAATAGGATGAGATGATCAACATATGCCCCTAAAATACCTTCATAAAAGGGTGCTTCACTTTGTGAAATATTACGTTTTATACTGGGACTACCTAAGGCAGGCCGACAGTTGCTGTCAAGCTGTCGACTCTTCGTACTGCAAACTCACAACCTTGTTCACTCCTGACACGAAATCCATCAAAATCAACACCAACATTACAGCTCATGTATTTCATCATTCATACTACTGTTTAGTGATTTTCTTTCATATCTCTCAAGATATTTCTGATTTTTAATCATTCTTGCTGATTTGAAATGTAAAGGTCTTCTTGTCGCTGTTTGTTAGATAATGTTGTGGTGTGATGTAATGGACATAGCCCTCGATTTATATCTTAATTCCTTCGCTCGTTGTCCATGCTAACACCAGACATTCTCCCCTTTGACGTTTTCACAATTTTATTCGGAATAGAAGATCTGATTACAAATTCATCATTTGTGATGAATTTACACACTTGTTGCTTTACCAGAATTTTACCCATATTTTTTCAAAATATTTCCTAGTTTCAGGTATGTTATGAATGCCAAGGAAAGCAATAATGTGAACAATAGATACAAATTGCTCAACGAGTAGATTCTATAAAAAAAATATATATATAAGCGGAGAAATCTCATTTGTTCCTCTTTCTTCACTTAACAGACTCCCTCAGACACTTTAACAGAAGATTCACGGAAAATCTCATCTCTCACTTCTTGTCATAAATCATATCACACAGCTCGTTATAATTATCCAAGAGCATAATGGCCTTTTGAAGCGTCGTCAACCTCCACAACACACTGCAGTCGTTATGACAACCACTTTCTGTATCCCCCTTGTAACGTCAGCCTCACGGCCGTTCTCGTGATGGGTGCAACAGTTACGGAGTCACCATTATTCATCGCTAGAACGGCTTTCGTTTTTAGTTCCTCCGCTAACATTCAAAGGAAACATCCTCAACTTCAGAGGCTAACGCAAACAGGAGAAGGGATTTTGGGAGGAAGATGTTAAGCTAGGTTAAATTCTAGTTGTAACAATATTCTATCACTTATTTGACCAAAGAACACTATTAGAACAATCAAGCTGTCTATTCACAGGGCTGCTATGTTCCCTCAATCCACGTCAAAATCTACGTGCACATTCACAAGGAAACATGGTAAAAGGTTGGATGTGTGTGGGATGAATGAAAGGTGGGTGCGTCCCTTAGCTGGGTACCTCCCTTATAAGGGGGAAGAGGCCTTTCGGTATATAGACTTCCAGATATGGAGATGGTGTTTAGGGATGAGTAGAAGGGAGGAGAGTAGTAGGAGTTGAGGGGAGGAAGAGGGGAGACTTAGGAGTGGCTAGACTTAGGAGAGGGCTTCGGCAATGTTATATTAGTCGTGAGTACAAGTGTTTCCAAACAAATTTGTTTTTCTGAGAAATTTTTAGTTTTCTTTTTCTCTTAAAAATCATCCTCCGTATTTACAGTACGCCATTAGGGTGGATACGATTCTTGCAAATCAGTGACGTAACGCCCCCTCCCCTTCAAAAATAAAAAGTAATTGATCAGTGCGTGTACATTTGCTAAGATTTTCTCACGAAAATGCTAAACAGTTGGTTTGTCATTCTTCAAATACACTAAATAACATTTTCATGACCTTTATCTTTCTTTTGTACCAGTATGCACATTCCACTAAGATCTTCAATTTGATAGCTGAAGACGTTTTTATACGCCCATAAAAACTCGCTAATTTAAAATGAACAGGCTATAATAGCAAATGATGATAACTGCTTGACAGGAAGACTCTTCTCAAGCATGGCTGCCATACTGCTGTCGTAACGCAGAGCACAATAAAGAATCTCACTGATAAAATCTAACGTGAATGAAGGAACTCAAGGAAACACAGACCTGAACAGCGACCAAAAATAACAGGAGGTCGGCATTTACCACAACAAAAATAACACGATAGGGTTACTTCCTCCACAAAAATAAGAGTAAGATAAGCTCTCCTTCTACTAAGAAGTTTCGTCAAGTGAAGCAATCGGTTCAGAAACATCCAAGAAGTGGAAATCAGATCCACAAAAAGGCACTGCTGTAGGAAAACCTCCACTACGAAAACATTTCGGCATGAAAGCGTTTAATAGTACATGAAGAACGTTTAGCTTAACTCGAGACCACTTTAGTCAATGAAACCGTTGGGTGCTCACGGTTGAGCCTTGTGTCAGCCAGCCTGGCAAACATAATCACTGCAATGCCGAGGCGAAAACAAAATCAGATGTCACGGAGGCCAGTATTGCAAATCAAGCTCTATCAATTAATTACAATTGCATACTTATTACAAGGCTACGAGACTATAAGAATCAAGTTCTAAGAATATATTTAAAATCCTTTTGGTGGACTATGTTTATTGGTAATAACACATTCAAAACAATATTTAGTTACCAATACCATTCGAATCAAACCAATACATTTTTATTTCTTCATATTTCACTATCATTAACATGAATTCAATAAATTTGGAAAATGTGATTGGGGAATGGCCAAGGGCGCAAGATTGCAGTGCGTGTTCCACTAATGAACGCATAACGCCGTAAAGGCCTAACATACAAATCTCCCAAGATCCGACAATGAAAACCATGAGTAATCATCTCCGAGAAAAAATAACTCTGGTTATGTACTGTATGTATATATATATATATATATATATATATATATATATATATATATATATATATATATATACAGTTTCCACATGGTATCTTGTAGACGATACTAGAAAATAGTATTATCTACAAGATACCATCTGGAAACTGACCTATGAGCTACTACGGGGAAACCAGCAGAGGTATAAAAAAGCGGACAGTTGAGCACAGGAATGACGTCAAGGCACACCAAGTATCAAACTCGTTAGTGGTTCATGTAGATACTCATGGCCATTTACCAGACTGGGACAGAATAGAGGTGCTGCAGAAAGGACTTCCTAAGAAAAGAAGAAAAATGACTGAAGCAGCTTACATCGCTTCCCATCCAAACAACAACCACCGCGATACGGTTATTAAATTAACAAAAACAACGAGCCGTTTGATACTTCGCGAGGCAGAGCAGAGGAAAACGAGAGGTCAGGTCAATCATGGCGGAACGCGGAGAGCTTCGGCGGGTATTTAGAGTGTGAATTGTTTGCAGGTATATGTAGTCTGAAGAAGTCCTGGTATGAACGAAACGTCAGAATAAATCCCTAATGGTTCCCTGTGTTTATCTCACCACTCATCCTCTTATCTGTCTTACATACTTCATCATATATATATATATATATATATATATATATATATATATATATATATATATATATATATATATATATATATATATAAGATTCTAGGACTGATTGCGCGATCTTTTGACTTCAAAAGTCCATCACTCATTAACAAGCTATATAAATCGTTAGTTCGTCCACATTTGATATATACTGTGTGTGCGTATAAGGTCACAGCATTACCCATAGATCGGTCATACGAGCTCTGAGCTCTCTTCCGAGAGGGCAAAAGCTATCGTTCACACGCACACACACACACACACACACACACACACACACACACACACGACAGTCGAAGTGACAGCGAAATTGGAAATTCCAGGAAAAACTTCAAATTTCGTGGATCTCAACGACGATGGAATACCTGTGTTGTATTAGTAGGGAAGGGAAAGCTCGTAGTGTAGTGGGAAGGTGAAGAAGGAGAAAGGGAGGGATTACTGTGGAAAATGGAAGGAAATGAGGAAGGGGACGAACGGGCCCCGGGAATCAGAAGGAATGTCAACAAAATATATGCAGACGATAGAGGTGAAGTCGAAGAGATTACTAGAAATATAAAAAATAGAAATATAGATAAGAGCAGCGCAATGGAAGGTGAAGATAATTATTTCTATGGATTTAATGAGGGAGATGACAACGTCCCCCGATTAGCAAGTCTAGAAGTCTAGAGGAAAAATTAGAGAAAATGAACGAGCAGTGGGAGGTTATGTTCAGTCAAGTTGCACTGATTACACAAAGAGTTGATAAATTGGAAGAATAATTCTGTTCAGAACCTTCGCATCTTCCTTGTAAGCTGTGGACATTTGGGCACGGTAAAACATAACTCCAACCCCTTGTTTTGCCTCTCTGTTCCTAATCCAATAGTTATATGCACCATGTCCTACACTGTTGGGTGGTAATGGACCCTTCAATTTTGTCTCTACAATTCCCATTATGTCTGGATCTTTTTCCTTCAGGTAATCATTCAGTTCATTCAAGCATGTTATTAGTCCATCTATATTTGTGTAGGACACTTTTAATTTTCTGCTACCTCCATCCTGTTTTCTGTTTTCTTTCCGTTTTTCTCTGCTATGAACCATTTCCTCACTTTCATATCCACTACTCTCCAATAGAATTTCTCTTTGTCTGACTTTGTTCTGTTCTCGTTTTTTCCTTACCTTCTATATTTTTGTTTTCTCATCCTCTCTTTCCTCTTTATTCATCTCTCTTTTTATCCATACCTGTTTATATAGATCACTTTTTGCTAGTTTCCCTGTTTCTGCTAAGATATTCTCTGCTGTCGTTTGTGACCTGAATTTAACCTTAATTGGTCTGGTCTTATCTGTATTGTATTTCCCTAGTCTACGTATTTCTTTAATTTCTTTCCCTGTTTCTTGTTCATCTTCTTGAACTACTTCTAATATCTTGTTTGCTTTTTCCCTCTCCTCCTTTACTCTTGTAGCCCTATTTGGATTATGTTTCTCTTCCATCCCTAATATAATTATACATATCTTTTTATCCACTAAGTCTCCTACTATATTCTCATTCTCATTCACCACTTTAACAACCGTGTCCTTAGTTGCTCTTTCACTGTTGTTTTACCATATCTCTATTTTTTTTCTTTTCTTGGACTTTTCTCCAACCCTGTACCTCTTTTGCTATGGACTCTTATTCTCTTTAATATTATTCTTTAATTACTCATTCTAATCCTTTACTTCTTTTAACTGTCTTTTTAATTCTATTTCTTTATCTAGGTTTTTGTTCTCCTTCTTTAGTTCTTCCAATTTATCAACTCTTTGTGTAATCAGTGTAAGTTGACTAAACCTAACCTCCCACTGTTCGCTTATTTTTGCTAGTTTTTCATCTAGAGTTGCTAATCAGGGGAGGTTGTCATCTCCTCCCTCATTAAATTCATAGAAATAATTATCATTACATTCCATTGCGCTGCTCTTATCTATATTTCTAATTTTTAGATTTTTACTAAGCTCTTCGATATCACCTCTATCGTCTGCGCATCTCTTGTTGACATTCCTTCTGACTTCCGGGGCCCATTCGTCCCCTTCCTCATTTCCTTCTATTTTTCTCAGTAATCCCTCCTCTTCTCCTTTTTCTTCACCTTCCCACTACACCACTACACCACGATTTTTCCCTACTAATACAACACAGGTATTCCCTCGTCGTTGAGATCCACGAAAATTGTAGTTTCTTCTTTTTTTCTGGCGTTCCAATCTTCGCTGTCACTTCGACTGTCGTGTGTGTGTGCGTGCGTGTGTGTGTGTGTGTGTGTGTGTATGCATACTACGATATGAAAAAGATACTTAATATTAAGGTTCACATCCGCTAATCTGGACGAAAGGGTGTCCATCAATGGAGGCACCGTTTTAACTCGAGTTTGCCGTCCCTTAATAAAGCTGTTCTATTTTTTTTTTCTTTCTTTTTTTCTGAAACATTAATCTACGAAATATTTTGATGCGCTGAAGAAGTTAATATATCATTCTACCTTTGGTGTGCTCATAACTACCCTTCCATATAAATTGTCATTGAAATTACTTAAATTTTACCCATGAAAGGATGTATTGCCATAATTCACTGCTGTCGAGAGGTTTAATGATTGAAAATGTATTGTTAGCTCTGGTTTAGAAATTGCAAATTTACAAATAGAACAGCAACTTTATTCATAGACAACGTAATTTTGGAATAAATACACATGTATGAATTAAATTTTTGACATCTGTAAAATTGCACAGCCTTTTAAACGAGTCTTTTCTAGTTAGAGCCAACTCAGCTGAGAGGCAGTATCCGGATTAACCCCATCAAGCCTGACCTCTACTCTCAGCTGCATAAACAAAGTAATTCAATCCCGATCAGCCTTTTTTCAACCCATAGGCACAATGCATAAATTTCTATTGATAATATTTTCATTCAAATGACAAGCAGCTTCAGGACTCTTGAGGTTCATGACAGTTTTTTTTCAATTAAGGTTTGTGAAGCTACAATCAGTTCCAGTACTTTAGTGCTGAGTCTTTTGTCCCTTGTGTTGTTGTAAATGTTGTAAAGGTTTGATCACATTAAACCCTAGACACTTTCAGTTAACAAGATATTGATAGACGCCTATTATGAACCGGGTCTTCATCGATGAAGGTCCTATTAAAACAAGATTTGACCCTTAGCCTTGAAGTCAAGAGAACAAAATTAAATCACTCGAAATGGAGCAAGTTTAATTTTTTAGGTGGTAAGGATACACCAGAAAATTTCCTTGCAATTTCTTAAAAACAAATTGACTGTTTGTGTTTTCAGAGTCATACATTATCCTACTAGGAGCCATTATCATAGCTCAATGTTATATTTTTATTAGGTATATCATATGTAATAATCTTGACAACAAGCAGCTGGTGTTCCTTTTTGTTAATAGCTAAGAATTCCCCATCCTCTTGAGAACAAATAGCAGATGTTCCTTTACTTTGAATTCTTGGGAGTAATGTTTTCCACAAACAGATTATTGGTTAATAGCTCAAAGTTTCCCGCCCTCTTTCTAATAAACAATAATTATCTGACGTACGTCAAAAAAAAAAAAAAAAAAAAAAAATCATAACGTCATGGATACCGACTGAACAAATAAACCGTTCTTCATTCCATGAAAAAAATTCTTTCAGTTTGTTCTTTGAGGTGAATATGTAACTCCCTCTCAATATGATGACGCCTATCAGAGATTTTGTCCTGAGTAACGCTAGGCTATTTCATTTAGCTTAATGTACGCCTTTTTCGATTTCGTCACAACTCAATGGTTCGCATAAGTGAGATAATCCTGATCCAAATGTATCGTACTATAATTAGGCTCCATTAATATTTACAAACTCCAGTGTAACTATTTTACGAGTTGATAAATTTCACCATAGGATGATAATGGCAAAAATATTCTGGATAATGTAGCTTAATTTTTTCCATAACATCTATATAGAAACAATTCATTGTTTGTTGCATCTATTCAGGGAAGTTTCTTCGAGTTCTCCTTCAGGAAAGACGAGAGCAGGAATCTCAAAGAAATTCATGCCGATGATTAGTGTGACAAGTGCACAAGTACACAATTGTTGTTCGTCCATAAGGCTGCGACCTTTTCTAAAAAGCAATAATGGTAACAATTTTAAGGTAAACCATGAAATATAAGTTTCTGCTCCATTATATTCTTTTAAACAGGAGCAAAGGTTTACAGCCATACAACCCCCACTATTACTACCACCACATATTTATTTATTTATTATTATTTTTTTTTTTTTCAGTAGAGCTTCGGCATATATTTTTTGAGGGGAGTTTTTTTTTCTGTCATCTAATTTAATAAAATATATTTCTTTATCGAAATACTAGTGCTTTACCTATTTCTGTGATGATGTACTTATGCGATCTCAATTAGCTTCTAATGATATATACGGAGAAGAGTTCTTGAGAAGTTTCAAGGTGATAAAGTCACTCCTTTGCATTTCCTTACTACCACGACCATGATGATGCAAACATCAAAATCCAAACTCTCAGTGGTCAAGGTCAGAAAGTTGTGTTGACACGTTAGTCAGACTACTTGGTCAGTGTTCTGGATTCATGCTTCAAATCGCTGCAAATCGGCTTTCACGTCTACAAGAACGAATCGATTCCTACCTGTACAGTATACTCAAGCATCCTGGGAGGATCTAGAGAAAGATAATACATTCTGTTGAAAAAAGAGAAAGAACGAAAAAGAGAGAGAGAGAGACAGAGAGACAGAGACAGAGACAGAAAGACAGACAAGAAGACAAGAAGACAAGAAGACAGAAAGACAAAAGACTGAAAGACAAAAGACTGAAAGATAAATAGACAGACAGACAGAGACAAAGACAGACAGACAAGTAGACAAACGGAGACAAAGACAGACAGACAAGTAGACAAACGGAGACAAAGACAGACACAGGAAGACACAGGCAGCCAGAGGGGCAGAGAAGCAGACAGAAAGAGACATAGAGACAGAGAAAGACAGAGGCAGAAAGAGAGAGAGATAGAGGGACAGAGACAGACAGAGAGAGAGAGAGAGAGAGAGAGAGAGAGAGAGAGAGAGAGAGAGAGAGAGAGAGAGAGAGAGAGAGAGAGAGAGAGAGAGAGAGAGAGAGAGAGAGAGAGATACTCAGAGACAGAGAGACTGAGAAAGGGACAGAGAGACAAAGGTAGAGAGACAGAGACAGGGAAACAGAGACCGGGACGGAGAGACTGAGACAGGGAAACAGACACCGGGACAGAGAGACAGAGAGAGACAGAGACAGAGAGAGAGACAGACACAAAGAGAGAGACAGAGACGGAGAGAGACTGAGAGAGACAAAGATAGAGAGGCAAATAGAAACAGAGACAAAGAGATAGAGACAGAGAGACAGAGAGAGACAGAGAGACAGAGATATAGAGACAGACAGAAAGACAGAGATATAGAGACAGAGACAGAGATAGAGACAGAGATAGAGACATAGATAGAGACAGAGACAGAGACAAAGACAGAGAGAAAGAGACAGAGATACAGAGAAAGAGAGACAGACACAGAGAGACAGAGAGACAGAAACAGGGACAGAAAGACAGAGACAGAAACAGGGATAGAGACAGAGACAGAAACAGGGATAGAGACAGAAACAGGGATAGAGACAGAGAGACAGAGAGAGAGACAGAGACAGAGAGTCAGAGAGAGACAGAGACAGAGACAGAGAGACAGAGACAGAAAGACAGAGAGACAGACAGAGAGGCAGAGGCAGAGAGACAAATACAGAGACAGGGACAAAGAGACAGAGGCTGAGAAGCAGAGACAGAAAGGCAGATAGAAAGGGACAGAAAAACAGAGACAGAGACAGAAACGAAGACAGAGGCAGAGAGATAGAGACAGAGAGACAGAGGCACATAGAGAGACAGAGACAGAGAAACACAGGCAGAGAGACAGGGAGTCAGAGACAGAAACAGAGAGACTGAGACAGGCAGAGAGACAGAGAAAAAGACAGACAGTGACTGAGAGAGATAGACAAAGACAGAGACAGAGAGACAGAAACAGACAGTCAGAGACAGAGAAACGAAGACAAAGACAGAGAGATAGATGGACAGAGACAGAGAGGCAGAGTAGCGAGTCAAAGGCAGATAGACGGAGACAGATCGACAAAGACATCGACAGAGATCGATAGAGACAGAGACAGAGTTAGAGAGATAGAGGTAGAGAGACAGAAACAGAGACAGAAACAGGCACATAGAGGCAGGAAGACGGAGGCAGAAAGAAAGAGACAGAGAGACAGAAATAGACAGAGATAGAGACATAGAGATATAGCGACAGAGATAGAGAGAGACAGAGACAGAGACAGGGATAAAGAAAGTGATACAGAGACAAAGACAAAGAAACATAGAGACAGACTGAGAGACAAAGACAGAGACATAGACAGACAGAGGCAGAGGTCAAAGTAGCAAATTTTAATAGCATTTTCAAAACAATCCATAATATTCTGGGAGTGTCGCCAGCGATCATTCAAAAAATTATGGTACATGAGTGAATTTTAGGTAAACATTTCAAAAGAATATCTATGATAGTGGCAACACTCATACAAAGTTATACAGCTGTATTTCGTTTCTATTCTTTATACAGAATATAATGGATACAATATCAGCAAACTCTGGCAACCCCATTACATTAGAAATTATGTACATTGAAATAGCGTCAACCTTTCTATAACTATTTCGTTTTTTGCATACCCCCACAAAAACAGTGGACAGGGCATCAGTACTCTTCAAAAGCTCAAAGTAAGGTGACGTCGCTCCTGGTGCTCTCACCGTACGCCACAATTTTGATTCCTCGCCCTGTATTGTTGTTGTGATCATAGGAAAATTAACAAGAAACAAGAGGATGAAGCGGCAGAATATAGAGAGGGCCCGTGAGTATCTAGAAAAGAAATAAGAAGGAAAAAGAAAGAGAAGGAAAGCATCACTGCTGCACCCAGCACTTCGCAAGCATCTACTAGCCACATCCACCTTACACCTCCACCCACGCCACACCCCTCACCCTCACCTCACACCTCATCAGCAAAGAAGAGGAAATTGGAGATTCGCTATGCATCGCAACCATCAAACAAATGGACGCGAAAAATGGTCGCGAACATTTAAATCCCCCGTCCTGTAAAGTTTATGTTTTTGTTCATTCTGTTGTAATATCTTTGGTTGGTCTTTATGAATTTTTTTTACATTTTTGTTTCATTTGAAAGAAAACACCCTCTTTATTTTCTATAGTAAAAAAAAATGAAATCTGAATTTTGCAGCATTTTTAATTATTTAGAGAAACAAATTAATAAAACAGAGGTATAAGTTTGATGAAATGTATACAATAATTTTTGTTTCCCAGACTCTAAGCTTTCATTTCATACCAAACTGAATGACGTGGAAGGATTTTCCATTAAGTAATTAGAGCTTCACTATACTTTATATATACATGGGAAGAACACAATACTCTGAGGAATTATACACTAATGTAAGGGGTAAGTTCATTAAATACATATCTGAACATTTAATTTCATCCACTCAATAAAGCGATGCGATACTCTCTTAATCTGGCTAAGGACAATATGTCCCGTATACATAACAAATCACCCAGATATTGCACTTTTGAATTTGGAGACATTGTTTACACCCTCAACCACACCCCTATCTCAAAGCTCTCCCCTAAATTCACTGGTCCTTTTCGTATCATTGGACACGAGTCGAATAATAAAGTCAAAGCACTCAGGTTGCACATCTTATAGAGATCGTATTGCACAAAGATAATATCAAACGAGCCTCCCGTGGCCTCGATAGAGAAAACGTTCAATCATCGGTTGGTACTACCCCTACTATAGAGGACCCTAACCAACCCTCTCAACTTCTCCCCACTACTCCTGACCCCAGTTATAAACTTCACAGTCAAGCCACCCCTTCATACGATTGCGTCCTGCCTAGGTGAACGGAAATAATACATTCTTCCACATATTCTTAAGATTAAGTCAATTTTATTTTAAACGGTGTCATTTTCCTGAAATGAAGTTGCTTAAAATCAATATACTTTTGTCAATATGTCCATTATATTTTTATCTTCTTTGGACATTAACCTCGTTGTGGTCAGCGAATGTTAGCAGTGCCGAACATATATTCCAAGAAATGTCTCTAGATTTAGTATCATTTATTCTTTTCATACTATCGTTCACACGCGCACGTGCATGCATTAGCTGCATCACGTCAGATCTTGGTGGTATATACATGTATATACATATATGTATATATATTACATATATATATATATATATATATATATATATATATATATGTGTGTGTGTGTGTGTGTGTGTGTGTGTGTGTGTGTGTGTGTGTGTGTGTGTGTGTGTGTGTGTGTGTGTGTGTGCGTCTACAAATTATACTGGGTGCTCACACTCAGTTCTATACTGTACATAAATTTAGTCATAAGAAAAATAGATTTATGTAATTATAACCGTGTTGCCAACTGACACTCATTCTCTTCGTCACGCCCTACGCGGCGAGAGTCAAAGTTTGACTACGCTACAGTCAAGACTTACCAATAAAAAGAACCTAAACGACGCCTTTATCTCAACGCCTCCAAACTAATGTAGAACACAAGTCTACAGACAGACAGAGACAGAAAGCCGGAGACAGGGACAGAGACAGAGAGACATTGAGCGACAGAGACAGAGACAGAAAGACAGAGAGACAGAGAGGCAAAGAGACAGACAGACAAACAGAGGCAAAGACAGAAAGACAGAGACAGAGAAACAGAGACAGAAGCAGAAAAACAGAGACAGAGAGACAGAGGGACAGAGAGATTCAAAGACAAAGAGACACAGATAGAAGATACACAGAAACAGGGAGACAGAAACAGATAGAGAGACCGGGACAAAGAGAGACAGAAACAGAGACAGAGACAGAGACAGGGACAGGGGACAGGGACAGGGACAGGGACAGGGACAGGGACAGGGACAGGGACAGGGATAGAGATAGAGATAGAGATAGAGATAGAGACAGAGATAGAGACAGAGAGACAAAGACAGACAGACAGACAGAGAGACAAAGAGAAACTGACAGACATAGAGACAGAGATAGACAAAGACAGAGAGCGAAACATAGAGAGAGAGAGAGAGAGAGAGAGAGAGAGAGAGAGAGAGAGAGAGAGAGAGAGAGAGAGAGAGAGAGAGAGAGAGAGAGAGAGAGAGAGAGAGAGTCAGAAAGACGGTCACACACACACACACACACACACACACACACACACACACACACACACACACACACACACACACACACACACACACACACACACACACACACAAAGAGAGAGAGAGAGAGAGAGAGAGAGAGAGAGAGAGAGAGAGAGAGAGAGAGAGAGAGAGAGAGAGAGAGAGAGAGAGAGAGAGAGAGAATGAGACAGTCAAAGGCAGAGGCAAAGAGAGAGAGAGAGAGAGAGAGAGAGAGAGAGAGAGAGAGAGAGAGAGAGAGAGAGAGAGAGAGAGAGAGAGAGAGAGAGAGAGAGAGAGAGAGAGAGAGAGAGAGAGAGAGGGAGAGGGGGAAGGAGGGAGCAAGGGAGAGAATTATACAGGCTATACATGGTGATCATTTGGCAAGTTCATCTCCTCAAGAAGGATTGTGCCGTTGATGTCGTAATAGGAAATGCTAAAAAAAAAAAAAAAAAGATCACTCGTCACCACTCTTCCCTACTTTTGCAACCACACTCGAGTACCACTCGTTATCTCCTCCTCCACGGCCGCCTCATCCGTAACTCCTAACCTAAAGAGGGCTTCTGAGAAAGCTGCTACGTGCAACAAGAAGTGGCTCAGGTTGCAAGGCGCGATCACTCGCAACAAGGAGGGTCCCAGAAGGGAAACGTCTGTGTTCTTCAGTGGTGCGCGTCTTCGCATACAAGGCAAACATTGAACGCCTTGTTAGCATTGAATTAATGCAGTTTCGGCACTTGAGGTTATCTTAAACGTCAGGCCGGAGGGTGTTGCGGATCGTGACAGAACCGTGGCCTGGGGAAAAGGACCGATTAAATCTTTCTTTTCTTTTCTTGAAAAGAGTTTGTTTATGCAGAATCCTCCAAAGGTATGAATGACACCTTGTTAGTAAATCGCGACTAACAATAAATCAAATTATTTGTAATATAAAGTCTCGTGTACCCTTCATTATAATGATATAGCAGTAGTAATGCTATAAATGCTAGGGGAAAGAAGCACCTGCCACGGTGGCATCGATGCTATTTGTGTAAAATTTAGAGTGTAGTCCTCATTCGTTAAAAATATGATTTTCCTCAAAAGAATTTCGACCTAATCGTAACAATTGCCTCTACTTCAATCGATGCTATTTGTGTAAAATTTAGAGTGCAGTCCTCACTCGTTAAAAATATGATTTTCCTCAAAATAATTTCGACCTAATTGTAACAATTGCCTCTACTTCAATCCTTCTCGAGAAGAAAAGGAAAATATAACAAAGTTTCAAAAGTGATTATTCAGCAAAGAACTGATTACGGGAAACAGAGAGCACCGATATACATGAGCAGCTGCGCGGAATGACAAAAGGTGTCTGTCATAGTGGACCGCTGTCATTGTAATCCATTAGTAGATCAAGGTAGATGATTGATAAAAAGGGGATTTTGTTGATAAGCTGAAGCTAGTTTATTGGTCAATTGATGCCTGTCACTCCCTAATGTAAACAGGACAAGAGCCCTAGGTTGACCACGGGTGCTGTGGCTCACATCCCACCCGGATAATACGCATGCAAAATTACAATAAATGATACAGGACATGACAATCATGGAAATAATTCCTCTCATCTCTTCCGAAATGTTTCTTCGATCTCTTCTTCTTTACAAAAAATCTAGTCAGTGAAAGAAATACACATTAAACTGTTTAAGAAATTCAAACGAACACATACTAAATAAGAAACACATCTACCCTAAAATTCAATAAATAAATTTACCCAGTAAAGATTCGTTTGCATCTGATCCTTCAATGTTCCTTTACGGAGCGGTCCCTATTAAAAATTGACTCGAGATAACTGAAAAAGTTCCATATCCTACGTCTATATGGGTGGAAATTTTTCTAATCAATCATCCATTGACTCACCATCAAAATAGACTAAAACGGTGTAAGAAAAACATAAATCAGTAAGATATTTTTATTAATATTTTAAAAAACAGCAGCAATATGAATATCAACCTAAATCCATGAAAAAGCTGCCATGAAGACTATATAATCATACAACGACGCAAGGATAATACACAAGATGAACTTTTATATATATATTTTTTTAATACTTTGTTAGCAAGAGCATAGCTCAAGAAACACTTAGAATTATATATTTACACAATGGCTATAGAATATAATTAAAATAAAAACAAAAATGGTATAAAATCGACAAAATTTGCTCAAGTTAATATACTTTCCTTATGCATATTTCTAGAATATCGTCAATCTTTTCGTTCAGGATTAGATTTTATACCTAGAAATCTTACATTAATTTCCATATCAGGTGAAATAATTGCATTATTTATCCCTATGGATTCTCTTGGCTCTTGTAACTTATCTGACTGCTTCTGTTTGCTTGAATGATGATCATACCTTTCACCATTTTGCGAGTGATTGTGTTGTTCCAGCAACCATTGTCCAGTGGGTTGCAACTGTGAATGTTGATTACTACCCATAGGGCAATCGCTTTTATGGCTTCCCAGCATTCTTGGTAATAGGAATTTCGCTTTACAATAAGAACACGTGAAATATTCCATATGTATCCTCCGATGACGGGTAAGACAATACTTCTTGATGAAGGTCTTGCCACATTCACACTTGTGAGGGCGGTAGTTTTTGTGTACATTCACGTGATCGTTCAGTTTCTGGTAAGTAGGATAACGCTTACCGCAAATTGTGCATTCCTTGTTGTGATTAGCGTTCTTTGGTAACTTCCTCAACGGGATATCTGCAGGATATCGTAGTTGGGGATGATTACCATCTGTAGATACAGGAAGTTTTGGAGCAAAAACTGGCTTAGGAGGAGTTGCAGTAGAGCCATCTCCAGTGTATGACTCAGCAGACTTAGAAGATCGACTGTTCTCACCACAGTCGCTTTCATTGGGCGCAGAATCCAAAAAGGAAATATCAGGATCTAAGGTAGACTGGTTAAAATTTTGATGTCTATTAGAGACGTCAGTGGAAGTAGAGCATAGACTGTCCTCAGGATTAGAGACTGATTTGTCATTGACAAGATATCTGTCAGACTGTCTTGTTAAATCGAAGTTCTCGGTCTCAGAATCCAAACGGAAATATTCAGAATTTAAGGTAGACAGTTTAAAAGTTTTATAAAGCGTATCCTCAGGATTTGTGAATGATTTTTCATTGACGCGATGTTTATCGATCAATTTATCTCCATTTTCTATCAATGAGTATGCACCAGCGTCTTTATTGCTAATGCCATATTGCTTTAAGGTAGATTGTTCAAAAGTTTCATTTGTAATAGAGATGTCGGTATAAGTAGAACATTGGCTGTCCTCATGATGCGTGACTGATTTTTCATTGGCGTGAAATTCATCTGCCAGTTTATCTCCATTTTCTATCAAAGAGTATGCACCAGCGTCTTTATTGCTAATACCATATTGCTTTAAGGTAGATTGTTCAAAAGTTTCATTTGTAATAGAGATGTCGGCATATGTAGAACATTGGCTGTCCTCAGGATTCGTGACTGATTTTTCATTGGCGTGAAATTCATATGCCAGTTTATCTCCATTTTCTATCAAAGAGTATGCACCAGCGTCTTTATTGCTAATGTCATATTGCTTTAAGGTAGATTGTTCAAAAGTTTCATTTGTAATAGAGATGTCCGCAAATGTAGAACATTGGCTGTCCTCAGGATTCGTGACTGATTTTGCATTGGCGTGAAATTCATATGCCAGTTTATCTTCATTTTCTATCAAAGAGTATGCACCATCGTCTTTATTGCTAACACCATATTGCTTTAAGGTAGATTGTTCAAAAGTTTCATTTGTAATAGAGATGTCGGCATATGTAGAACATTGGCTGTCCTCAGGATTCGTGACTGATTTTTCATTGGCGTGAAATTCATATGCCAGTTTATCTCCATTTTCTATCAAAGAGTATGCACCAGCGTCTTTATTGCTAATGTCATATTGCTTTATGGTAGATTGTTCAAAAGTTTCATTTGTAATAGAGATGTCGGCATATGTAGAACATTGGCTGTCCTCAGGATTCGTGACTGATTTTGCATTGGCGTGAAATTCATCTGCCAGTTTATCTTCATTTTCTATCAATGAGTATGCACCATCGTCTTTATCACAGCCATATTGCTTTAAGGTAGATTGTTCAAAAGTTTTATTTGTAATAGAGATGTCAGCATATGTAGAACATTGGCTGTCCTCAGGATTCGTGACCGATTTTTCATTGGCGTGAAATTCATCTGCCAGTTTATCTTCATTTTCTATCAAAAAGTATGCACCATCGTCTTTATCACAGCCATATTGCTTTAAGGTAGATTGTTCAAAAGTTTTATTTGTAATAGAGATGTCAGCATATGTAGAACATTGGCTGTCCTCAGGATTCGTGACCGATTTTTCATTGGCGTGAAATTCATCTGCCAGTTCATTTCCATTTTCTATTAAAGAGTATGCACCATCGTCTTTATCACAGCCATATTGCTTTAAGGTATGTTCAAAAGTTTCATTTCTAATAGAGACGTCGGCAAACGAGTACGTAGAATGTTGGCTGTTCTCAGGATTCGAGACTAATTGTTCAGAGATGTGACATCTATCTATCAGTTCATCTCCTTTATCTACCACAGAATATGCGCCAGCGTTTTTATTATTGTCAAATTTACTTACGGTATAATTTTCAAAAGTTATATTCCTAATAGAGTAGCCAGCATGTATTGAAGATTGACTGTTCTCTTGTTTAGAAATTGATTTCTCATTGAAGTTATATACATCTACAGTTTCATTTCCATTATCTATCAAAGGACTTACACCAGGGTCTTTATCATTACTGTCAGATGGATAAGTTTTATTTGTACTGAAAAACGTATCACTTTTTACTTGCTCGCTATCATAAAAGAGGCCAATTAAAGATCCAACGTCGTACAAAAAATTTGAGCTGGGATGTATACCGATAGGCTCACCTCCAACATCTATAGTGTTAATTGCAGAAAATGTGCCAAGAAAACTAGACGTGATTCTTCGGTGTATGTTGTAGGTGTCTGCATCAGCAGTCGAATATGTGGTGTTGTTCTGAACGTTCTCTAAATCAGGTAGATATGAATTTTGATGACAACCCCACAGGTCGGGGAAGTCCCACTTGGGGCTTTCATAACGCATTCGCTTGACTTGAGGTCCACCTTGGGCGTCAGGGAGAAATTCCATGTTTCCCGGAAACCATGCATCATCTATTCTTCTCTTTTCACCATGATTTCTAGCAGCTTCCATGATTGAATATAGTTATGACCATCACTAGCAAAGAACTACGTTCTGAGTTAAGGCTAGTCTTGGTTGTCGATGGGGCTGAACTTGTGTGACGTTACACTACAATCTGTGTGATAAAAAAAAAAGAGGGGCGGTAGAGATAACGCCAAAAACAATTTCATGTCTAGAAGTATCTATCGCATTTATTGTTATCAATGTTATCAAATAGTGTCAAATAACATACACTGAGGTGCTACTACTCACTATTTCTCTGTAAATCGTACTGCTTCGTGAAATGTGCAGAGCAATATTAATTACAAAATGAAAAAGTATGCTAAGAATTTTATTTATTCACAAAGTCAGATATGCCACTGCCGTTACCACTAATTTTATGACATGAACTCTGAAATGCACAGGGATAGGTTCAGTGCTTATTCCAAAGAAAAGAAAAGACGAAAAGATAGCTGTTACGACCAGGTGGTGCTGCCTTTGTGAGCTTGAACATAGCTATCTCCATCACTTTTAAGGTAATCTCCAAGGGCTAGTATGTGTAAACAAAATGCCTCAAATAGAACTATTATCTAAATCTGTTATGCCGAGAGGAATTATTCATATCCGAAAATACAACCAAAGAAAACACTGGAAGACAATGGAGGCATATAGAAAACTTAACTAGTAAAACATTAGGGCCCGGTTTTCATTCGAGGCGTAATTAGACCTTGCTTGAAACCTTGTGTAATTACACCTTGCTTGAAACCCTTTTCAATGTCACTGTCACCCCCTCTATAGTTGGATTCCACATACGGGAACGAAAATAAGAGACATTGTTAAGAGCCAGAACAAAGTCATGGTCAACGGGGAAGAAAATAGTATCGTCTACAAGATACCGTGTGGAGACTGTCGTACGAGCTACTACGGGGAAACCAGCAGAGGTATTAAAAAGCGGACAGTTGAGCACAGGAATGACGTCAAGGCACACCGAGTATCAAACTCGCTAGTGGTTCATGTAGATACTCATGACCATTTACCAGACCGAGACAAAATAGAGGTGTTGCAGAAAGGACTTCGTAAGAAAAGAAAAGAAAAGAAAAAAAAACTGAAGCAGCTTACATCGCTTCCCATCCAAACAAAAACCACCGCGATAGGTTTATTAAATTAACAAAAACGGCAAGCCGTTTGATACTTCGCGAGGCAGAGCGGAGGAGAACGAGAGGTCAGGTCGATCATGGCGGAACGCGGAGAACTTTGTCAGGTATTTAGGGTGTGATCTTTTTTTGAAGGTGCATGTACTCTGAAGAAGTCCTGGTAAGGACGAAACGTCAGAATAAATCTCTAACGGTTCTCTGTGTTTATCTCACCACCCATCCACTCATATATATATATATATATATATATATATATATATATATATATATATGTATATATATATACATATATATATATATATACACATGTATATATATATATACACATATATACACGCGTAAATGTATACACACACACACACACGACAGTCGAAGTGACAGCGAAGTTTGGAATTCCAGGAAAAAATTCAAATTTCGTGAATCTCAACGACGAGAGAGTACCTGTGTTGTATTAGTAGGGAAGGGGAAAGCTCGTGGTGTAGTGGGAAAGTGAAGAAAAAGGAGAAGGGGTGGGATTACTGAGGAAAATGGAAGGAAATGAGGAAGGGGACGAACGGGCCCCGGGAGTCAGAAGGAATGTCAACAAGAGGTGTGCAGACGACAGAGGTGAAATCGAATAGATTACTAAAAATGTAGAAATTAGAAATATAGATAAGAGCAGTGCAACTGAAAGGGAAGATAATTATTTCCATGGATTTAATGAGGGAGGAGATGACAACCACCCCCGATTAGCAATCTAGAGGAAAACTAGAGAAAATAAACGAACAGTGGGAGGTTAGGTTTAGTCAACTTATACGAATTACACAAAGAGTTGATAAATTGGAAGAACTAAAGAAGGAGAACCAAAACCTAAATAAAGAAATAGTAGAATTAAAAAGACAGTTAAATGAAGTAAAGGATGAGAATGAGAAATTAAAGAAGAATAAAGAGAAGAAAGAGTCCATAGCAAAAGAGGTACAGATTTGAAAAAGTCCAAGAGAACAACAACATTCATTTTAGAGATTTAGTAAAACAACAGATGAAAGAACAAACCAAGGACACAGTTATTAAAGTGATGAGAGAGGAGAATATAGTAGGAGACTTAGCGGATAAAAAGAAATGTATAATTATATTAGGGATGGAAAAGAAACATAATCCAAATAGGACTACAATAGTAAAGGAGAAATAAAAAGTAAACAAGATGTTTAAAGTAGTTGAAGAAGATGAACAAGAAACAGGGAAAGAAATTGAAGAAATATATAGACTGGGGAAATACAATATAGATAAGACCAGACCAATTAAGGTTAAATTTAGGTTACAAACGACAGTAGAGAATATCTTAGCAAAATCAAGGAAACTAACAGAAAATTATCTATATAAACAGGTATGGATAAAATGAGATGAATGAAGAGAAAAGAGAGGAAAATGAAATAACAAGAATAGAAGCTAAAGAAAAAACGAAAACAGAACAGTCAGACAAAGAGAAATTGTATTGGAGAGTAGTGGATATGAAAGTGAGGAAAAGGTTCATAGCAGAGAAAAACGGAAGAGAAACAGAAAACAGGATGGAGGTAGCAGAAAATTAAAAGTATCTTACACAAATGTAGATGGCTTAATAACAGGCTTGAATGAATTGAATGATTACCTGAAGGAAAAGGAACCGGACATAATGGCAATTGTAGAGACAAAATTGAAAGGGCTACTACGACCAAACAGTGTAGGACATGGTGCATATAATTATTGGATGAGAAACAAAGAGAAAATAAGGTGGTTCAGTTATTTTCCTGATTTAAAAGGATATGAATGTGAGGAATGTCACATATGGAAAGAATAGAGTAGAGATGATTATGATGGAAGTGGGGGACATGGATGGGAAGAGCCGAAATTTTGTAGTAAATTATGTGCCTCCTAAAACGGCTTCGTGGGAAGAGAGAGAACACAAAAATATGTTAGAAGACAAAGATAACACTAAAAAAGATAATGGAAGATGGAGGAAGAATAGTTATAATGGGTGACCTTAATTATAAAAAAATATATATACTGGAAAGAGATGACAGTGAAGGGTGGAGACGACCTATGGAGAAATGTACTACTTGATGTGATTATAGAACAGACAATGACGCAATGGATACAAGAGAATACTAGGTATAGAAATGAGGATGAACCATCGAGACTGGACCTAATAATCACACCAGAACCTGAAATAGTAGACTGGATTGAATATAAGACACCAATAAGTAAAAGTGACCATTGGTTGAACTGGAACTAAACGAGAAAAAAAAAAACATGGAAAAAACGAACAACATAGAAAGGGAATCTTGATATATGGAATTTTTTTTTTCTTTTTTATAAAATAAGAGAATTCATTAAAAAAGCAGACTGGGAAAGGATACACAAGGGGGAAACAACAGTAGAAGAGAAATGGAATATTTGGACAAAAACTTATAAGAGTGGAAATGTATGTTCCAAGACAAAAACAAGAAAAAGGATATGTAAAGTGTTGGTACAACAAAAGGTGTAGGAAGTTAAAAGTCAAAAGGGATAAAGTCTGGATAGAATGGAAGACCTGAAAAATGGGAAATATACACTAGTTATAGAAATCAAAATGTACAAGTGTGCAGAGAAGAAAAGAGAAAATACGAAAAAGATGTCATAGAAAAATGTAAAGATCAAACAACACTATTTCACAGATTTGTAAACAACAAACTGAAAAACAAATAAGAATTAGAGAAACTACGACAAGGAGGAGTTGAGTACACCGAGGAAATAGAAATGGCAGAAATTATGAACAAGCATTTTGAATCGGTGTTTACGAGGGAGAACATACACTTTGAGATGTCGAGTGGGAGGAGAAAGTCCCCCCTATGAAAGAGAAGTAAAAAGGAAAGAAATAATAAATCATTTGAGTAATCTCGATGTCATAAAATCGCATGGACCAGATGAAATGGTAAACTGGATTTTGAGAGAATGCAGGAACGAACTAACAGACAAGATACCTAGTCTAATAAGCATCTCATTTAAGGAAAGAAAAGTTCCAGAAGATTGGAAAAGAGCAAATATAGTACCAATATATAAAGGGGGAAACAAGGAAGATCCTACTAACTATAGACCAGTCTCTCTTGCAAGTGCAATAGCTAAAATTTGTGAAAGAATTATCAAAATTAGTTTGGTAAGGTATTTGAAAAAAGTATGAAATCCAAGGCAGTTTGGATTTAGTCAAAGACGATCATGCGTCACAAACTTAATATGTTTATATGCATTTCTAGACCTGAAAAAAGCATCAAAGAAAAAATAAGAGTGGTAATAAGAGACAAACATACTAATTGGGATGAAGTGATTAATGGAGTTCCACAAGGAAAAGTTCTGGCCCCAATAATGTTTGATATAGATATATATATATATATATATATATATATATATATATATATATATATATATATATATATATATATATATATATATATATCAATGATATGGATGTATGAATTGAAAGTTATATGAGCTTAACAAAGTATGGGAATGGAGCAGGAAGTCGGAGATGGAATTCAATATTAAGATGTGTAGTATGATGGAATTTGAAAAAAAAAGAATACTGGGACCATATGAATTGGGAGAGGAAGAAATTAAAAAAGTAGCAAGTGAGGAGGACCTAGGATTCATTATTATAAATAATATGTCCCCTGAGAAACATTTAAAAAAAAAAATGGAAAACTTATAATTCAGTAAGAACAATCAAAGTGGCATTTACGTACCTGGACGAAGAAATGGTGAAGAAAATACTAGTCACTTTGATATGACCAAGATTGGAATATGTAGCAACGACTTGGTCACCAAGTACAAAAATTGTATAACAAAACTTGAAAGATTACAAAGAGCAATTATGAAATTGGCACCAACACTCTCAGAACTATCATATGAGGAGAGACTAGCAAAACTTGAGCTACAGACATTAGAGCAAAGAGGAGAGAGAGGAGACTTGATAACTATTTATAGAATCATGAAAGGCAAGGAAACTATTGATAGAAAGAATCTAATAAAATGGAATAGTAGAGATACAAGAGGTTACGGAAAGAAAATCAAGAAAGACAGTTATACAAGAGACCTGAAAAATAACAGCTTTCCCCACAGGGTAATAGACGTTTGGAACAAGTTAGATGAAAATGTGGTGTGTGCAAGAACGATACACGAATTTAAAAAGTCTAGATAAAACGAAATAAGAAGACGGCACACCACGAGCATAGCTCCCCTTCCCGTAAAATACTAGGTAAAAAAAACACACAGACACAGACACACACACACACACACACACACACACACACACACACACACACACACACACACACACACACACACATACACACACACACACATATATATATATATATGTATATACACGAGGTCCCACCTTTACCTCAAGCCACTCTCCCTCTCCATTTCTAATCCTAACACAAGCTCTACTACTCTCGTAAAAACTCTTGACTGCTGTTAACTCCTTTCCTCCTATCCCATACATATGCAATACCTCCCACAGTGCCCTGCTGTCTACCCCATCATAAGCCTTTTCCAGATCCATAAAAACCCAAAATACATCCTTACCTTTTCCTATAGCTTCCTCACATATCTCTTACCACAAAAATATGACCGACACAACCCCTGTTCTAAACCCATACCGTTCCTCACCAATTACTCCCTCTGTTCCTCTCCTAATCCTCTCAATCAAGACCCTCTAATAAGCCTTCCCAATTACACCTAACAACCTGATCCTTCTGAAACTACTACACTCACACTTGTCCCCCTTTCCCTTGTAAAGTGGAAGTATACAGGAACTCCTCCAGTCCTCCGACACTCTACCCTCTCATAAACAAACATTAAATAACCTCACCAGCCAGTCCCCCATCACTGTACCTCTTTTATTCAGACATTCTGCATAGCATCCATCTAACCCAGGTGCTTTACCTGCTCTCATCATCATAACATCTGCCTTCACTTCATCTTAACTTATTTCTCCTCCATTTTCCTCACTCATCACTCTCATTGTCTTCGCGCTTTACTTTGCAACAACCTTTCCCTCCCTATCCTCCTCCACATTTAGCAATTCCCTAAAATACTCTGCCCATCTTCCTCTTACTGCTTTCTCTTCCATTATCATCTTTCCATCTGCACCTTTTTTCCTTTTCTTCTTTACGTGATCAGCCTCCTCTTCCTCTTAATTTCTTCCCAAAAACATTTCTTTATTACTTACAAAATTTTCTGTCATACTGTTACCCCATTTCAAATCTGCTATCCCTTTTGCCTCCTTTATCTTATGCTTTACTTCTCTTCTCTTTATTTTGTACCTCTCATACGACTCTCTCGTCCCATTTTATAACCAATCTATGAAAGCCTGCTTCTCTTCTTCTACACCATTCTTCGATTCCTCATCCCACCACTCATTACCCTTCCTTCTATTTCCTCCCGTCCTCCTTGTTCCACACACCATCTTTGCACATCTTATGATACCCTCCTTGAACCATCCATATTCCTCTTCCTTTCCTAGTTCTACTCTACCCTTCACTCTTCTCTCTCAGCTTCTTCTTATACTTCTTTTCTTTCTCATTTAAGCAGTTTCCTCTTTATCCATCTATTTTCCACTCTCAACTTGTATATATATACAGTATATACATACATATATATATATATATATATATATATATATATATATGTATGTATACACTAACACACATATATTTGTGTTATCTTTTGAACTTGTTGGATGAAAGTCAAGGTAAATTGAACGTCACCAGAACATTAGGAGATGAAGTTGTTCGTATTGTGACTTCAGGACTGCCAGAAAATATATCAACTGAGGTCGACGCCGAACGGATTACAGGTATATGACACCCAAGCTCACTGTCTCATCGAGTTGAGAAACTACATACATGTCCCAGCAAAAACATGAGCAGGATACCAAACGTTGGAAATGATAGTAAATACAGGCACGTACCTTCGTTTCTGTGCACCTTCAGAAATGGGCATGCTTCTTTCACTATGTTAGAAATATATTGGAAATCTTATAATAATCTTTCATGTCGTCAGTATACAACTTAGTAACACAAACGGAAACGTGACGGTCATTCTGAATCTAGTCTGAAGAACACTGTAGATTCAAGTGTGTTTGTGTGTTACAGACGAAACCAATCTAAGTGTATTTCACATGTCATAATTCGTTCAATCTGGTAGCACACTACACTGGCCGACAGACGATTTCAAACTTTTCCAGATTAATTCCATATGGTCATGTACATTATCGAACGAAATTTGCATTAATCAGATGTCTTTATTCAGCTGAAAAGTAGATACCAAACTTGTAGAGTTAAGCTTGCAAAGGAAGAAGGTGTCTATCCCGGATTGAGAACTCTGGGAACTCACGTAGCTGGCTTCCCAAGGTATATAAGTGATCTCTATGCTCTGGCTCCTGGCTCATCTCCAACTATATCTTCCTTTTCGTTACACTCGCATAGATGAAGGCAGACATGTCTGCACTTTTTCCTCTCTCTTTTACGAGAAGTTTCAATCATAAACGTGTAAAGAATACATTAAACTCCACCGTCATGGACTCCTTGAAAAATAAAGGAGTCTGATTTTTCTCACTGCCGATGTGAATAAAACAGGGTCATAGCACTTGCAGTTTTGATACTGATTTCTCTCAAGCAATTTCTAAAATATCGTGAATAGAGGTCATAATCACTTCACTGCGTTTTATGACATTTATTACTCCTGGTTGGCACCCATCGCAAGGAAACTCTTTCCAAAGCCAAAGGGGGATTCCTCGCGAGATTAGGATTAATGTTACTTATGAAATGGCTTGGGAACAATCTTGATGACTAGATTCACACGCGTACGCAAACTAAAATCTACCCATCTACACACACACACACACACACACACACACACACACACACACACACACACACACACACACACACACACACACACACACACACACACACACACACACACACACACACACACACACACACACACACACGTTGGTAGAACGATGAACTACTAGCATGGTGGTGCGCGTAGTGCTTGGTTCGAATCCTGCCCAGGGCCGAAATTAATTTCGGTACAGCTGCGCTTCGGGTCGTTACTCTGACTCTCGTGGGCGGGGAGTTGAGGGTGTGTGTGTGTGTGAAAGGTCATAGCATTACCCATAGATCGGACCTACGAGCTCTAAGCTCTCTTCCAGGAGGGAAATAGCTGTCGATCACGAGTCCAACACGTGATCCAAAGACCAAGTGAATACACACACACACACACACACACACACACGTATATATATATATATATATATATATATATATATATATATGTATATATATACATATATATATATATATATATATATATATATATATATATATATACATACATACATATACCAAGGCTTTTCCCCCTTACAAGGGAGGTAGCCAAAAAGATAAAGGCATAAAATCATTCCCACCCATTCCATCACTGAATACACTCCACACCCCTCCACCCTCCCTCTCATCTTAGCACCTCCTGGATGACGGGTCATCCCTGCACCTTGTCCACTGCCCTGGCTCAGAAGCAGTGTCGCAAGACACAGTACATCCACAGCAAGGCCGCTTCATTAAATCGGCGACCCCCCCTCTCCGTCCCCCCATTGCATAAAAGGAGAAGACGGGGAGAAATCCCTTTGGGCTGCGTCAAAGTTTGCTCACACATACTACCTCACCCCCCATCCCCCCGTCCATTCCACCTCATGCATCACATCATCATCCATATACAACCATTCTCCATTCACCCCTGTCTTCTGTCCTCTCCCGTCCTTCCTCAACAGACATTCCCCTCTTCCCCAAAGCCCCCTTCACCCCATCCATCAACCTCATCCTAGGACGTCCCCTCCTGTTCATTCCCTCCACATCTGCCTTCCATACCTCTTTTACTAGTCTTTCTTCACTCATTCTTTCCATGTGTCCAAACCATCCCAACACTCTTTCATCAACCCTATCTCCCAACTCCCTTTCCACCCCTGTTCTCCTCCTCACCTCCTCATTTCTCACTCTATCTAGACCTAGCAACCCCCATCATACTTCTCAGACACCTCATCTCAAACACATTCAAACTCCTTCTCTCTTCTTCTCTTATGTTCCATGTTTCTGCCCCATACAGTGCTGTAGGTACAATCACTCCTTCATACAGTCTCCTCTTAGCATCCATTCCCAAATGTCTATTCCTCATTACACTCTTTAATCCACCAAGGCATTTATTCGCTTCTCTCAATCTACATTATACCTCCACCTTCACTCCACCTTTTCCTGCCACATTTGCACCCAAGTATCTAAAACTATCCACTTCCTCCAGTCGCTCTCCCTTAATGCTCACTTCCAGATTACTGCCACTTTCACCCCTTGTACATCTCATTACCTTACTTTTACCTACATTTATCTTTAGCTTTCCTCTATCGCATACTCTCCCAAACTCTGTCACCAACTTCCTCAATCCCTCCTCTGATCCTGCGACAAGCGCAGTGTCGTCCGCAAACAACAGCTGGCTCACCTCCCACTTTTCTCCATTTTTTTAAACCATCTCCAATTCCTGACCCACTACCCTTGCATTTACCTCTCGCACTACCCCATTCATGTATAAGTTGAACAGCCAGGGCGACATAATGCATCCTTGACGAAGTCCCACCTTTACCTCGAACCACTCACTCTCTCCATTTCTAATCCTGACACAAGCTTTACTACTCTCATAAAAACTCTGGGCAGCTCCCAGAAGCTTTCCTCCTATCCCTTATATCTGCATAACCTCCCACAGTGCCTTTCTATCTACCCTATCGTAAGCCTTTTCCAGATCCATAAAAGCCCAAAAAACATCCTTCCCCTTTCCTATAGCTTTCTCACATATCTGTCTTACCACAAAGATCTGATCTACACAACCTCTACCCGTCCTAAATCCACACTGTTCCTCACCAATTACTCCCTCTGTTCCTCTCCTAATCCTCTCAATCAAGATCCTCCCGTAAGCCTTCCCAACTACACTTAACAAGCTAATCCCTCTGAAACTACTACATTCACACTTGTCCCTTTTCCCTTATAAAGAGGAACTATACAGGCATTCTTCCAGTCCTCCGGCACTCTACCCTCTCTCCAGCAAACATTGAATAACCTCACTAGCCAGTCCACCATCACTGTACCTCCTTTTTTTAGACATTCTGCATGGCATATACATTTATATATATATATATATACATATATATATATATATATATATATACATATATATATATATATATGTTGAGGAATGGACGACAAAATGAGTGGCAGGGTGGTGAGATAAACACCGAGAACCGTTGAAGTTTTATTAACTGACGTTTTGCTCTTAACAAAGCTTCTTCAGAGTGTACAAACATGATCGGGAAATCAACAGTTATATATCTTACATCATTCCGTGTTCCTTCCTTAACCCACCCCCTCCCTCCCTCTCGTACCCTTCAGCTCCTGTAAGATCATCCAGCCGGACATTTTGGACAGCTTAATAAAACCATCACGATGGTTACAGCAGGGCTGGGATGCTATAAAAGCTGCCTCTACTATTTTTCTTTTTTTCTTTTCTAACCCTTGTTTTAATATTTCCACTCCGTCCCAGTTAGGTAGATGTCCGTATTCCTCCGCATGAACCACCAGGGCGTTTGATGTTCGGTGGGCCCTAAGGTCGCTCTTGTGCTCATATGTCCGCTTGTGTATGCCTCTTCCTGTCTCCCCAAAGTAGTTTAGATCACAGCCACCACATGGGATTCTGTAAACCATGCTGTTGTTATTATGTTCATTTCTATTCTTACTTCTCACTACTTCACCTACCTTCGTACTAGATGTACTGGCGATCTTCAGCCCTGCTCTGCGGAGCAAATGTCCTAACTCTTCTGTGTGCTTGGAGTTGGGAACTACAATGAAGCCACCTTCCTTATTCTCCTTTATCTCATCATTTCTCTTTTCCATTATTTTAAGCGCTATTTTCTTCAAACTATGGAGTAACCCTTCTGGATATTTTAGTCCTGAGAACACTTTAGAAATATATTTGATTTCTCTGTCAATATGTTCTACACTACATACCCGGAACGCTCTGAGAAAAAATCCAATTATTACTCCTCTCTTTATCCTTTCACTATGTGCCGAAAAGTAGTGGATGAGGTCATTTTTGTTTGTAGCTTTTCTGTGAACCGAGAAACCCACCGTGCCGTTATCCTTCCTCCAAATTAATACATCCAAGAAAGGTAACTTTTGATTTACCTCGTGTTCTACTGTAAACTGAATAACCCTGTCTACCATATTCAGCCTATTAATAACAACAGCATGGTTTACAGAATCCCATGTGGTGGCTGTGATCTAAACTACTTTGGGGAGACAGGAAGAGGCATACACAAGCGGACATATGAGCACAAGAGCGACCTGAGGGCCCACCGAACATCAAACGCCCTGGTGGTTCATGCGGAGGAATACGGACATCTACCTAACTGGGACGGAGTGGAAATATTAAAACAAGGGTTAAAAAAGAAAAAAAAAATAGCAGCTTTTATAGCATCCCAGCCCTGCTGTAACCATCGTGATGGTTTTATTAAGCTGTCCAAAATGTCCGGCTGGATGATCTTACAGGAGCTGAAGGGTACGAGAGGGAGGGAGGGGTTGGGTTAAGGAAGGAACACGGAATGATGTAAGATATATAACTGTTGATTTCCCGATCATGTTTGTACACTCTGAAGAAGCTTTGTTAAGAGCGAAACGTCAGTTAATAAAACTTCAACGGTTCTCGGTGTTTATCTCACCACCCTGCCACTCATATACATATATATATATATATATATATATATATATATATATATATATGTGTGTGTGTGTGTGTGTGTGTGTGTATGTATATATATATATAATATATATATATATATATATGTATATATGTATATATATGTATATATATATAATGTATATATATATATATATATGTGTGTATATATATGTATATGTATGTATATATATATATATATATATATATATATGTGTGTGTGTGTGTGTGTGTGTGTGTGTGTGTGTGTGTGTGTGTGTGTGTGTGTGTGTGTGTGCATATCTGTATATCTATATATATATATATATATATATATATATATGTATATGTATATATTATATATATGTATATATATATGACTACTTCCTTCTTGTAAAGGAGGAAGCTAAGTCAAAGACACGCACTCACTTCTACCCATACCACTTCCATCCACTTGTTTTCCTCTCACCTTAACATCTCGTGGATGAAAGGACATTCCTGCTTCCTCCTCACTGTCTGGGTCAGAAGCAATGCAGCAAGACACAGCATATCCACAGCAAGGCCGCGTAACTTATACGGAAGCCCCACTCTGTCTCCTAAAGCGGAAATTAGATTCAAACTACTAAAAAAAAATTGAATAGATACTTGTGTTTCTACAACACCGGATTTCAGTAAAGCTCAATTCATAAGACTACGTCAGGAGCTTCAGCTTACAAATTGGGAGGCAAAATTAAGCAAAAGATCTGTTGATCAGATGTGGGAAATATTTCAAAATACGTTCCATAAGATGATTCATACTTACATTCCTTTTAAGAACAGACGTCCCCCAAATCAGGCTTGCCCAAAATGGCTTGACAAAGAAACTGAAAAAAGTTTTACTAAAAAGAGACAGGCTTATAAGAACTACAAGTGCTTGGGTGTATATAATGACTATGAAATTATGTATTAATACAGAGAGATTTAAAAAAGACAATAAAAAAACGAAAACGACAATACGAAATGAATATCGCTGATAAATCCAAAGAGTCTCAAAGAATTCTATTGTTACATTAGAGATAAAAAGGTTGTTAGGAATCACATTGGTCCACTATTATCTGCTGACGGTTAACTTGAATATTCAAATGAAGGAATGTGTGATATTTTTAAACAATTATTTTAGCTCAGTATTCGTAAACGAAAGACCTCAAAGTCTTTAACTGAAACCTGTGAAAAGTCTAGGGTAAACTTACTACGGTAAATATAACAAAAGAAAAAATTAAAAGGTGTATAGAGAATCTCAAAGTTAATAAAACACAGGGCCTGACGGTTGGGATCCAAGAATCTTAAAGGAAATGAAAAATGAGATTGTTGTTCCATTATAAATTATTTTCAAGAAATCCATCATATCCAGAGATGTCCCAAGAGAATGGAAGCTAGCTAACATTACTCCCATATTCAAAAAAGTTAGAAAAAAAAACTACAGGCCTATAAGATTGACTTCAATCTTAGGAAAAATTATGGAAACTATCATCAGACATGCTATCGAACATCATTTAGAAAGTAACTGTTTGATAAATGATAGTCAGCATGGTTTCAAACGGAAACGTTCTTGCGTGACTAACTTACTCGAATTCTACAACACAGTTATGTCGAATTATGACAAAAGAAACAATATAGATTTAATATATCTAGACTTTGCAAAAGCTTTTGTTATCGTCCGTGTGTCTGTGTCTGCCTTCACGTGTCTGTGTCTGTGTCTGCGTCCGCGGGTCTGTGTCTGTGCCCATGAGTCTGTGTCTACGTCCGCCTATATGTCTTTGCATCTGCGTATCTGTGTGTGTGTGTGTGTGTGTGTGTGTGTGTGTGTGTGTGTGTGTGTGTGTGTGTGTGTGTGTGTGTGTGTGTGTGATTCTAGGATCACGTGTTTGACTCGTGATCGACAGCTATTTCCTTCTCGGAAGAGGGCTCAGAACTCATATATGACCAATCTATGGGTAATGCTGTGACCTTACACCCAAACACACGCCCAACTCCCCTTCCACGAGAGTTGGAGTAACGACTCCTAGCAAAGCGATACTGAAATTATTTCAGCCCTGGGCGGGATTCGAACCCAGACCTCTGTAGTGGCAGCCAGGAATTCTATTAACCTCGCCATCGTGTGAGTGTGTGTGTGTGTGTGTGTGTGTGTGTGTGTGTGTGTGTGTGTGTGTGTGTGTGTGTGTGTGTGTGTGTGTGTGTGTGTGTGTGTGTGTGTGTGTGTGTGTGTGTGTGTGTGTGATTCTAGGATCACGTGTTCGACTCGTGATCGACAGCTATTTCCCTCTCGGAAGAGGGCTCAGAGTTCATATATGACCAATCTATTGGTAATGCTGTGACCTTGCACGCACACACACGCCCAGCTCCCCGCCCACGAGAGTTGGAGTAACGACTCCTAGCGAAGCGATACTGAAATCATTTCAGCCCTGGGCGGGATTCGAACCCGGACCTCTGTAGTGGCAGCCAGGAATTCTATTAACCTAGCCATCGAGTGTGTGTGTGTGTGTGTGTGTGTGTGTGTGTGTGTGTGTGTGTGTGTGTGTGTGTGTGTGTGTGTGTGTGTGTGTGTGTGTGTGTGTGTGTATTCACTTGGTCTTTGTATTCACTTGGTCTTTGGATCACGTGTTGGACTCGTGATCGATAGCTATTTCCCTCCTGGAAGAGAGCTCAGAGCTCGTAAGTCCGATCTATGGGTAATGCTATGACCTTGCACACACACACACACACCCAACTCCCCGCCCACGAGAGTTGGAGTAACACCCCTCAGCGCTGCGATACTGATATTATTTCAGCCCCGGGCGAGAGTCGAACCCGGACCTCCGTAGTGGCAGGCCAGAGCTCTAACCACAGCGCCATGAGAGGTGTGTGTGTGTGTGTGTGTGTGTGTGTGTGTGTGTGTGTGTGTGTGTGTGTGTGTGTGTGTTTCATCATCTTGTATTTACCTTATTGTACACGAAGTTGGAGTTAGGTCTCCTGTAACAAATTATAATCCTCATTACATTATTTTCACTTTCTCCGTGGTCTTGGCATCATAAACAAATTATTAATCATGGATAGCTACCAATTACATTCAATATATCACTGATTTACTCTGACAACATCACTGGTGTAAATACCAAGATCTGTTACTTTACGTGTGTGTATGTTCTTGTGTGCGTATGTGTGTGCATGTGTGTGTATTCACCTTAGACTTGGTCTTTGGACCACGTGCTGGAATCGTGATCTACAGCTATTTCCTTCCCAGAAGAAAGCTCAGAACTCGTATGACTGATCTATGGGTAATGCTGTGACCTTACACGCACCCCCCCCATTTCCCCGCCCACGAATGTTGGAGTAACGATTGAAGCGCAGCGTGTGTGTGTGTG
>NC_134777.1:45951395-45953895 GCF_046742065.1 Oratosquilla oratoria | reverse complement strand
AATAATAAAGTAGTAGCCTCTGTCTGTCTGTTTGTTTGTTCACAAACCCCCCCCCAAAAAAAAAAATATATATTCACCACAACTCAGGCTGCTTAGATAAGTATATTTTATTTCCAAAGGCCAACCCCCTACTCAAAATTATTTTTCTTACTTTCTTAGTATTTTATTTTTGTTACCTTTTTCATTGAGTTATATTGATATGGATGACTTTTCTCCACAAATTCTATAAAAGATTAAATGATCATCATTTGCCCGCAGCAATACCCGGATAATTGGGATAGTTATGTGTATAAGGATAGAGTAGAACTAGGAGTGGAGGAGGAATGGGGATGGTTCAAGGAGGGAGTCATAAGGTGTGTAAAGATGGTGTGTGGAACAAGGAGGGCGGGAGGAAATAAAAGGAAGGGTAATGAGTGGTGGGATGAGGAAGCAAAGAAGGGTGTAAAAGAGAAGCAGGCATTCATAGAGTGGCTACAAATTAGGACGAGGGAATCGTATGAGAGGTACAAAGTAAAGAGAAGCGAAGTTAAGCATAAGATAAAGGAAGCAAAAAGGAGAGCAGATGTGAAATGGGGAAAAATTATGACAGAAATTTTTGAAAGTAATTAAAAGATGTTTTGGAAGGAAATTAAAAGAGGAGGAGGAGGCGAATCAAGTAGAAACGAAAAGGTAAAAGATGCAGATGGAGATATGATAATGGAAGAGAAGGCAGTGAGAGGAAGGTAGGCAGAGTATTTTAGGGAGTTGCTAAATGTGAAGGAGGATAGGGAAGGAAAGGTAGTTGCAGTGGGAAGCGCTAAGAAAATGAGAGTGATGAGTGAGGAAAATGGAAGGGAAATAGGGAAGGATGAAGTGAAAGCAGCCGTTAAGATGATGAGAGCAGGTAAGGCACCTGGGTTGGAAGGATGCCACGCAGAATGTCTGAAGAAAGGAAGTATAGTTATGGTGGACTGGCTGGTGAGGTTATTTAATGTTTGTTTAAGAGAGGGTAGAGTGTCGGAGGACTGGAGGAGTGCCTGTATAGTTCCGCTTTACAAAGGAAAGGGGGACAAGTGTAAGTGTAGTAGTTACAGAGGGATCAGCTTGTTGAGTGTAGTTGGGAAAGCTTATGGAAAGGTCTTGATTGAGAGGATTAGGAGAGGAACAGAGGGAGTAATTGGTGAGGAACAGTGTGGTTTTAGGACAGGTTGGGGATGTGTAGATCAGATTTTTGTGGTAAGAGATATGTGAGAAAGCTATAGGAAAAGGTAAGGATGTTTTCGGGGCTTTTATGGATCTGGAAAAGGCTTACGACAGGGTAGACAGGAAGGCACTGTGGGAGGTACTGCAGATATATGGGATAGGAGGAAAGTTTTTAAGAGCAGTCAAGAGTTTTAATGAGAGTAGTAGAGCTTGTGTTAGGATTAGAAATGGAGAGAGTGAGTGGTTTGAGGTAAAGGTGAGACTTCGTCAGGGATGTGTTATGTCGCCCTGGCTGTTCAATCTTTACATGGATGGGGTGATGCGAGAGGTGAATGCAAGGGTAGTGGGTCAGGGGTTGGAGATGATTAAAGAAAATGGAGAAAAGTGGGAGGTGAGCCAGCTGTTGTTTGCTGACGACACTGCGCTTGTGGCAGGATCAGAGGAGGGATTGAGGAAGTTAGTGACAGAGTTTGAGAAAGTGTGTGAAAGAAGGAAGCTGAAGATAATTGTGGGTAAAAGTAAGGTGATGAGATGTACAAGGGGAGAGAGTGACAGTAGGCTGGAAGTGAGCATTAAAGGTGAGAAAATGGAGGAAGTGGATATTTTTAGATACTTGGGTGCGAATGTGACAGGAAAGGGAGGAGTGGGGGTGGAGGTAGAATGTAGATTGAGAGAAGCGATTAAATACCTTGGTGGATTAAAAAGTGTAATGAGAAAAAGACATCTAGGGAAGGATGCTAAGAGGAAGTTATATGAAGGAGTGATTATGCCAACAGCAATGTACGGGGCAGAAACATGGAACATGAGAGAGGAAGAGAGAAGGAGTTTGAATGTGTTTGAGATGAAATGTCTGAGAAGTATGATAGGGGTTACTAGGCTAGATAGAGTGAGAAATGAAGAGGTGAGGAGGAGAACAGGGGTGGAAAGGGAGTTGGGAGATAGGGTTGATGAAAGAGTATTAGGATGGTTTGGACACATGGAAAGAATGAGTGAAGAAAGATTAGTAAAAGAAGTGTGGAAGGCGGAGATGGAACGAGTGAATATAAGGGGGCGTCCTAGGATGAGATGGATGGATGGGGTGAAAGGGGCTTTACAAAAGAGAGGAGTGTCTGTGGAGGAAGGACGGGAGAAGACAGAAGACAGGGGTGAATGGAGAAGGGTTGTGTATAGATGAGGCTGTGTTGCATGAGGGGGAGTGGGTGGGGGATGGGGAGTGAGGAAGTATGAAGAAAAAAAAATGACGCAGCCCGAAAGGATTTCTCCCCGTCTTCTTTTCTGCATGAGGGGACGGAGAGGGGGGGTCGCCGAATTTATGAAG
>NC_134777.1:45933895-45941395 GCF_046742065.1 Oratosquilla oratoria | reverse complement strand
ATAAATATATATATACATATATATATATATATATATATGTGTGTGTGTGATTAAAATTAATAGGTTAACAGATATATGAATAAACAAGTAAATTAAAAAATGATAAATAAACAAGTAAATCAATGCATAAATATGATTAATGAAATGAAAAAATAAATTAAATAATAAATTAATAAACAAACAAATAAAGTAAATGTAGAGTTCAATCACTACTGGCTAGTCTCTCCATCCCTGTAAAGTGGACAACTTGCACACATTCAGGTGCTTTGTCACCAACAGAAATCTTTTTAAATTTCCTTTGAATATTCCCAAGATTCACCTTTTAATCAAGACCTGAATTAATCACTGAACTGAAATTTGACGGACTTACAAGAGTGACCAAAGTCCCAGGAATCTTACGAGTACACTGTACAGAAACTGTACTGTATAAATACCTATTCCCGTATTTCCTAACAGAGCTATAACTGTATCTGAAAGTGTATAATTTCACCCGGAAATGTATGCATGGTACTTAAATAGATATACACAGAAGTATTATAAGATTTTTTACCACCATATTTTCCGTAAAATTTACGGATTACTTTTTGACAGTGTAGTCAACCCTCTCGAAATACAAGGGCAATTTCTTTCTCTATGGGTTGTAATGATGAAGTCACTAACAACATCCCACTCTGAGCTCTCTCTTTTATATAGATATCACTTTTATTACGAATAAAATCGCCTGGCGCCAGACAAACTAGACCAGGTGTTGACTTTGCATGCTGTCGGTCTTTATAAAAAGAAGTGGTCGTTATTGGTAGTAATTGGGTCACAAAAGTGAAATGCTTTGGAAGTACCGACTAGCCCTCTATCTTACCAAATTAGTATTTCAATTTTTGTACGACACTGGGCCTGTGAACTGAATCCCTAGTGAAATTGCAGGAGAAATTCACCTGATCTGACCTGATTGGCCTGATCTGAACTAGCCTGACCTGACCTGATCTAATTCAATCTAACTTATCATAATCAAACCTAAACGTATATCAATTGAGATTGTAAGTAAAATATTTACTAGCAATAGAAACACAATTACTTTTAACTTCCTTCTTTCCGTTTTGCTACTATGCTAAAATCTTTCCTTCACTACCTTCATGGCCTCACTTTTTCGGCGCGATATTATTCCCATGGATGGAGCACCGTCGTTTATCCTGAGTTTCCGTCCCATACCAATAGGGCGTCCCACACCTTAATAAGATCACGTGGTCACAACCAAAATCTATCACTATTGTCACTGCCTGATTAAAATATTTTCAAGCGGTAAAGCGCAACATCAACAGAACGAAATCACCCGGTGTTAATCAGAACAAAACCTATGAACTATGCCACCAGGCTGAAGGAGTTGAATTATTTAGTTTCCAATGGCAGTCGGCTGATTGGTTGATTTGGATGCCTCTAGGTACCGAGTTTCCCGCCTCTCGTCATGATTGCTTACTCAGCACTTGGCTTAGTCAGCTCTCACGAGTACTTTCGGCGTAGGATTTCACCACTTCTCCACTTATCGCGTCCCACATGCTGCAGGAGAGGTTTCGCCGTGTGTAAAGGGTGAGGAGATCCAATTAATAATGATGGTTAGGAGATCGCTTGTACCGGGGTTATATATAAATAAAGTTTTCGCTCTTATGAAATACTGTTGAAAAGAATAACGAGTTAATAGGACTTGTGGAGTTAACAGCAAATTTAATCAAGAATACTATTTACGTCACTACATCTGTAAACAAATTTCTTAAGTTCTCATATTAATTGGTCTTAAGTTGTTTGTTATATGGCCGTTGTTAATACAAGCAATACTGTTGATGCTATGGGATTCGAGAGAAAAAGGTTGCGTTTAATAAAAGTTTAGTCTAGAATTTAACAACTGGCAGTCTTGTTGATGGGCACTGGATTCTTTTGTAACGCAGCTGCTGCACACGAGAATCAACCAATTTTAGTCTAGAAAAATATGAATGAAATACCATCGCCATTTGTCAAAATGATACTCTTGGTTCCCTATAGTGATAAATCACGGTATCATTTGTAACTTGCCTGTTGAAAAAACTACCTTACGAAAAGCTAAGTAAGGGTTCAAAGAGGTCAACAGTGGAATAAAGAAATGAGAAATGTAAAAGTATCTATTACTTGAGTGTATCCATTACATATGTAAGTAATACTGTGGATGTCAAAAAAATTTAACGACTAGAATAGGGAGTAAATTTTAATTGCACTAAAGAAACAACAACGTAAAAATGTCCAATGCCTTCACTGTCCGTCTGAAATTAGTTTTTCGGCTATATTTCTTGCTCCCTGATGAACGAAGGATCTAAATGTTGACAGTAAGACACGCAACGGGCCAGGAAGAACTCAAATCGCGATAAGGAAATTCTTTCTAGCGGATCATCCTCACAAGAACACAGGAACCCTTGAATGAACGGACGGAGTGCGGAATGGGGGAGTGGGCCGGGTGTGTGACGTCAGGGGTCAGAAGTGGGTTTGTTTTGGGCGGGAAGCAAGCTGCGCCCACAAGCACGCCCTTTCATCCCGCCTGACTCCTCGCCCAAACAATTACCCCGGTTGTCTTTCGCAGATACCACGTTGAAGTAGCGCGAACTCAATCCAGGTTGTTTATCATTTTGGTGTTAGATGCATGTGTTTACACATGCAGACGCTATCTTGTGTCCATATGTTGCATCCGGTGTCTAAACATTGCGAAAGGGTTATAAACATGGTGAAGGCTCGTCCACTGGTCTGTCGTGTGTTTGCGTCCTAAGCAAGGCCGTTGCTACCATCCACTCCGAAGTGAATCATGGGCATCACCTTCCCGCATCACTGATCTTGAAGAGATCCCAAGCTGTTTACGATTAGGCTACTAGTCTATCAGATCGCACACACAGTATAAACACACATGGACAAACATAAGTGTTCACCAAAGAATACGTGCGTGTTCACACACGCACGAACGCACGTACAGAAACACCCTTCCTCAAATACATACACTACACATACAGACGTACACGTACACATGTATATGCAATTGCATGTGCAAGTGTAGACAAACATAAAACAAACAATCATACACGGACCCACAAAACTCGTATTCACAAACTCATGCGCGCGCGTGCGCGCACACACATATATACACACGCGCGCGCACGCGCACACACACACACACACACACACACACACACACACACACACACACACACACACACACACACACACACACACACACACACACACACACACACACACACACACACACACACACACACACACACACACACACACACACACACACACACACACACACACACACACACACACACACACACACACACACGCACACACACACACACACACACACACACACACACACACACACACACACACACACACACACACACACACACACACGCTTACACACACACACACATACACATTCACACCCACACAGTCATGCGCGCGCACACACACACACACACACACACACACACACACACACACACACACACACACACACACACACACACACCGACTCGGTGGTACAGTTGGTAGAGCGCTGAACTGGGAAGCAGAAGTGCTCCCAGTAACCAGTTCGAATCCTGCCCAGGGCCGAAATTATTTCGGTATCGCTGTGCCTCGGGTCGTTACTCTGACTCTCGTGGGCGGGGAGTTGGGTGTGTGTGTGTGTGTGTGCAAGGTCATAGCATTACCCATAGATCGGACCTACGAGCTCTGAGCTCTCTTCCAGGAGGGAAATAGCTGTCGATCACGAGTCCAACACGTGATCCAAAGACCAAGTTAATACAAAGACCGAGTGAATACACACACACACACACACACACACACACACACACAAACACACACGCTTCCACACACACATACACACACACGCTTCCACACTCACACACATACACATCCACACAGTCACGCACGCACACACACACACACACACACACATAGACACAGACACACACACACACACACACACACACACACACACACACACACACACACACACACACATAGACACAGACACACACACACACACACAGGCACACATATACATACGCACACATTCAAATGCACACATATACACACGCAAGTGCACAAACACACACACACACACATATACACACACGCACACACACACAAACATACACACACAATAACACTTATATTGACATTTACACACAATTCACACTCGCACAAACGATATCGTTCACACACTCACTCATTCTCACCCTCATATTCACTCACATGCATACACACACGCACATACACACAAATAGACAAATATAAACACACTAGTGCGCGCGAGCGCACGCACGCACGTGCACACCCATAAACACACACACACACACACACACACACACACACACACACACACACACACACACACACACACACACACAATGTGGCGCTGTGGTTATAGTTTTCGCCTGCCACTACGGCGGTCCGGGTTCGACTCCCGCCGAGGGCTGAAATAATTTCAGTAGTACTGTGCTGCGGGATGCTACTCCAACTTTCGTGGGCGGGGAGTTGGGTTATGTGTGTTCGTGTAAGGTCACAGCATTATCCATGGATCGGTGATACGAACTCTGAGCTCTCATCCGGGAGGTTAATAACTGTTGATCACGAGTCCAACACGTGATCCAAGACAATGGTGAATCACACACACACACACACACACACACACACACACACACACACACACACACACACACACACACACACACACACACACACACACACACACACACAAATACACACACATATTCATACGCTCACATTCACGCACATTCACATGCAGACGTGCATATACACAAACATGAACACAAACACACTCATACGTACACCCATACACTTACACACTTACACACATTCTCTCTCTCTCTCTCTCTCTCACACACACACACACACACACACACACACACACACACACACACACACACACACACACACACACACACACACACACACTCATAAAAAAGACTCGGTGGCGCAGTGGTTAGAGTTTCAGGCCACTACCACGGTGGTCCGAGTTCGAATCCCGCCCAGGGACGAAACTCTTTGAATATCGCTGCGCTGCGAGTCGTTACTCTAACTCTCGTGGTCGGAGTTGGGTGTGTGTGTGCGTATAAGGTCACAGCATTACCCATAGATCGGTTATATATAAGCTTTGAGCTGTTTTCTGGGAGGAAAATAGCTGTCTTTCACGAGTCCAACACGTGATCCAAGACCATGGTGAATCACACACACACACGTGCGCTCGCTCAGGCACACATGCAGAAAACAAGTTAAACAGATAAGCAGGCATGTAGACAGGCAGACACAAAGGAAAGCAAGTAAGTAGGCAGGTACAAAGGGGGGTAATCAGGCAGGGAGACAGGTAGGCTGTAAGGAAATCAGGCAGGAAGACTGGCAGGCAAGCAAACTGGCAAACTAACACTGTAGGCTGAAAGACGAAGTATGTTGGCTTACAGATAAATAGAAAGGCAGGCAGGCATGTAGGTAGGCAGACAGGCACTGAAGTAGACATATACGTAAATAGATAGGTATGGAGGTAGGCAGGCAGACAGGTAGGCAAGTAGGCAGGTGGACATGCAGGCAGATGGCAGGCAGGTAAACAGGTAGTACACAAGTGGACAGGTAGGAAGATATGCAGGTAGACAGTTAGACAGACAGACATACAAAAGTAAAGGCAAATAATCAAACAGGCAACCAGGCAACAGGCAATCAGTTAAAAAGCAGGCAGACACAATGAGAGATGAGCAGGTAGGAAGGCAGGCAGTGGGGAAAGCCTGCATGTTTATTGGCAGGTTGGCAAGTGATCTGATAGGCATGCAGGAGGGCAGGCAAATAAAAAACAAGAAAGGAGAGACAGACATGGAGGTAGAAAGCAAGCATGAAGGGAGGCTGGCATTCAAACGGAAAGGCAATTATGCAATTAGGCAGGCAAAATAAGATGCAGGAAAGCAGGCAGGCAGGCAGGCAGGCAGGCGAACAGAAAGACAAGTAGGCAGGTATGGAGGTAAAAAGGAAGGCAGGCAGTATGTGGAAAGAAAGATAGACAAGAAAAAGACAGGCAGGCAAGCAGGGAGGCAGGCAGGCAGACAGCCAGCCAGGAACGAAGGTAGACATGCAGGCATGTAGGCAAACAGAATGGAAGGTGGGCAGGCAAAACTGAAAGCAGGCAGGCAGGTAGGTAGGTAACCAGACAGGCAGGCATGTTGAAACGTCATACAAACGAGCAGGCAGGCAGAAACAAAGGAAGGTAAGTAGCCAAATACAAAGAAAGGTAAGCAAGCAGGCACTCACAAATGGTGGTTAGCAGGCAGGGAGGTAGGCAGGGAGGAAAGCAGTGAGGAAGGCCGACAGGTATGCTGGCAGGCAGGGAAGCAGGTATGCTAAACAGGTAGGCAGGAAGGCGGGCAGGCAGAATGGCAGGTAAAAAGTAGAAAAAAAAATGCAGGCAGGCAGAAAGGAAAAAAGATATGCAGGCAAGCAGAAAGGAAAGTAGGAAGCTTAAATGCATGAAGGAATGTAGACATAAAGGAAGGCAGACATTAAATGCAGCAGATATAATATATAAAGACAAAAGCAAACAGGCATGAAGGCATGGGGGGCACGAAGGCAGGTTAGCATAAAGCCATGAAGACATGATATCATGTGGGGATGAGGACATGAAAGGTAACAGACATAAATGGAGACAGGAATGAAGACAGGAAGGTATAGACAGGCAGAAATGAAGGCAGGTAGTCATGGAAACGAGAAAGCATGAAGGAAGGTAAGAATGAAGGAGAGAAAGGAGGCAGGCATGAAGGCAGGCAGGTGTGAAGACAGGCAAGCTTGAAGGCTGGCAGACATGAACGCAGACAAGCATGAAGAAAATCTGGCATGTAGAGAGGCAGGTATGAAGATATGAAAGTATGACGGCAGGCAGTTATGAAGCCAGGCAGGCAGGCATGAAGACAAGTAGGCATGAAGAGAGGGAGTCATGACGCTGCTAGGCATGAATGCAGGCAGCCATGAAAGAAGGTAGGGTGAAGGCAAACAGGCATGAAGGCAAGAAGGCATAATATGGCCAGACTCGAGGGTAGGCAGACAAGGAGGGGAGGGATGACGGTAGGTAGGCATGAAGATATATAGGCAGGCAGGCATAAAGGTAGACAGGTATAAAGACAGACAGGTATAAAGGCTGACCAATATAAAGGCAGGCAAGTATAAAGGCAGGCAAGTATAAATCCAGGCTGGCATAAAGGCTTGCAAACATGAGGGCAGGGAACCATGTAGGCAGGCAGACATAAAGACATAAAGGCAGGCACGCAGGTAAACATGAAGGCATGTAGACACGAAGGATGCAGGCATAAAAGTAGGCAGGCATGAAAGGGAGCAGGTACGAGGGTAGGCAGGCATAGAGGCTTCTGGGCATGAGAGCAGCCATTGATGCTTGCAGGTACAAGGCAGGTAGGCAGGCATGAAGGC
>NC_134777.1:45918895-45923895 GCF_046742065.1 Oratosquilla oratoria | reverse complement strand
GCCCTTTGAGACAATAAATGGTAAATAAGCCAATATGCTTCTACAGATACAGTGAATTTATACCTTTTTATCGAAGAGCACTTCACCACTTTGGCCCGGTGGCTTCCTCAATATTTTTATTCTTTTTGCCCACAGACGATCTTACTCGGCTAAGATGGTGGCACCACAAATAATCAATCTTGCTTAACCCTTTTAACATAGAAATGTCCTTCAGATATTTTAACTTGAGTAACGAGAGATGATTTTATTCGCCTAAATACAGAAACCATAGCTAAGCACTGTGAAAGCAGAAGTATAAGCACTGGTAGGTCTTGTCCAAATGAGTTTTTTTTTTCATTTCTATTTTCTTGAGACATCAATGTTACCACTATCCTAGTAAGGGTGCATTTGCCACACAACTATAATCATTTGTATTCCTATGAATTGCATTAGATTTCTTAGAATCCTTCCCCTATACTGTTTTGAGTCTTTTCTGGTAGATCTGAATTTTATGCTGACATCAGTCCTCACGCGTAAATTTCTTACAAGGGTCGGGTTTCTGATGAAGAATCCTGTGGACTGAATAACGTCTTATGGAAGTACAAAATTCTCCAGAAAGTATTCAAATCCGCAATCATTGCTATGCACATCAAAAACATTAACCTTAAACCATCACGTTCCGTTTATCCCGACTATTTTGGGAAGAGGAGTAGAAGGAGAAGGAATAAGTAGAGGACAGAAGAGTAGAGGAGGCGGCAGGGCAACAGGACTTCATTCATGACTCAGGAGAGGTGGAGAGATACCTGGGAGGGAATGGCCTGAGGACTCCATTCAGTCCCTCGGCACCATTTGAATACGGAGGAGCAGACACAGGAAGTGGAGCCGGACAGGGATGCCTCTGTCTTCGAGCCCGTTTACAACCTTGGGGCACGCCGCTTTACGTGCCCTCGAGTGCCCTTCCGTCCCTTGCTTCCCCTCTCTACCCTCTCAGCCCTATTGCTCATACACGCCTAACCGATCCCCTTCTTTTTTTCACATTCTCTCTTCCCTCTAAGCTTTTAGACTTTGTGACACACTTTGTGGATTTTCTTCAGGCTGATATTAGACGTCTTATCAAGATGTTCATATAATTTTGATTAGTTTCCAGTTGAAAAACAAGAGGACAACACAAGACCTGTTAGACCATTACGAGTCAGTATGTGGAAGTATATGTAGATAAAGAATCGAACAAACATATATATGAATAAACAAATTAATGAATATATACTTTAACGAGTAAATAAATGAATAGAGGAGTAAATGAATAATAGATCAATCAAATCTATAAATAAAATAAATAAGTACATAGAAAAATGAATATGTATACACAATTATATGTGTATATATGTATATATATATATATATACATATATATATATATATATGTATGTATATATATATATATATATACATATATATATATATGTATATATCTATATATATATATATATATATTTATATTTATACATATGTACAATGCTTGTTCTTATATTCAGTAGCGCTAAAAGATCGGTCTTCTCGATGTTTCTTAGAGCCTTAGGTATCTGCAGCGAAGAATACATTGACGAAAGAAATCTGAAATACTTTTAACATTGAGTTTAATTTGAAATATCCAAAACAATTCCTGGATATTGCTTACACTTTCCCAAGGAAAACATTTTATAACATCAAGCCAAAACGAACTTTCAGTTAACATAATCTATTAGTTTTACCATTTCAATATTTTTAAATACCCCAGATTTACTAAAAAAAAAAAAAAATTAAATATAGCTTTCAGGAACACCAGTATAGTGAAACATTTGCTTATTGATAATAGTATTAAATGTCAAAAAGGATGCATATACAAGAATCCTTGCAAATTGTGTGATAAATTCTATATAGGCCAATCTGTTAAACCCTTAAATATAAGAATTCAACAACACAAGGAAAATGGAAGGGATGGAAATAATTTCAGTTGTATATTGGCACGTCGAAGTATGTAATTATCCTGCTGAGTGGGCCATCCATTACTTTTAGTAATACTGTAACATGGTGATAAGAAATTTAATAGAATGTAGTTAGATCCACACCAAACAGGATCGAAATATAAATCTATACCATAGTTTATATAAATTGGATAGCTTCATTTGTCAAAAATATGTAAATAATTAAGAAGGTAATACCTGTACATGGTGATAAGAAATTTAATAGAATGTAGTTTGATCAACACCAACCAAGATCGAAATATAAATCTATACCATAGTTTATACAAATTGGATAGCTTCATTTGTCAAAAATATGTAAATAATTAAGAAGGTAATACTTGTACCTAAAGTGGATTCATGTGGCACCTAGGCGTCCCTAATGTGACTCCAGGGGGTCCTCCCAAGCATCTATTGCGTCCCTACGTGACTCTAGGTGGTCCCCAAGGAGTTACGGCGTCCCAAGTAAACCTTTCAACATTTCTCCATGGATACATACATATATTGCTGTAATCCTCCTTTTTATACATACATACATATACATATATATGTATATATATATTTATTTTTATATATATATATGTATGTATATATGTTTATGTATTTATATATGTATATATATATATATATATATGTATGTATATATATATATGTATATGTATATATATATATATATGTATGTATATATATATGTATATATGTATATATATATATATATATATATATATATATGTACATACATTTATAAACAAATAAATGAGTAATCAAATATAGATCAATGAAAAGGTGAGTATATGAATGCAAAACAAATAACTGAATGAATTTTTAAGTACTGAACAGATAGATAAATCAGTTAATGAGTTGATTAAGTAGATGAAGATGACCAACCAAAGGTAAATACACTCTTGGTATTTGGTTACATAGATTTTGTTTACATATGTTACGAAGGCTATTACTAATAGAATATTTTTCAATACCTTGTGACTTAGAATACTTTTAATGCTAACATGTATTAAAGAAGCGTCGAACACCTCATTTCTCTAACTGTACTCCACGTAGATTAATGATATCCAAAGCCCAAGGGCCAATGTATACAGAATGATTACGATGGTGAGATCGAAAAGGGGCACGTTAGAGACAGAGAATGAGAGATAGGTAGACAGACAGACAGACATACAGACAGACAGACAGACAGACAGACAGACAGACAGACAGACAGACAGACAGACAGACAGACAGACAGACAGACAGACAGACAGACAGACAGACAGACAGACAGACTGGCAGACAGACAGACAGACAGACAGACAGACAGACAGAAAGACAGACAGATAGATAGATAGATAGATAGATAGATAGATAGATAGATAGATAGATAGATAGATAGATGGATATATAGGCAGACAGACAGGCCGATAGATGGATATATAAGCAGACAGACAGGCAGATAGATAATTAAATTGAAAGATAGATAGATAGATAGATATATAGATAGATAGATAGATATAGATAGATATAGATAGATATATAGATATATATAGATGAATATGTAAATAAATGGATAGATAGATAGGTAGATGTATGCATACATAGATATATACATACATACATACATACATACATACATACATACATACATACATACATACATACATACATACATACATACATGCATACATACATACATACATACATACATACATACATACATACATACATACATACATACATACATACATACATACATACATGCATCCATACATACATACATACATACATACATACATACATACATACATACATACATACATACATACATACATACATACATACATACATACATACATACATACATACATACATACATGCATACATACATATACACATATATGTTTAGATATAAGGAGAAAGAGGGAGAAGGAGAGAGAAGGAGGGAGAAAGGGAATGAGAGTGTGGACGGTTTGTTAGATATAGAGAGAAACCTAATCGTCAGACCACCCAAACTCCCTCGTCTTCATCATTGCGTAAACTCGGCGCCACATAGCGCGTTCACTCCATTCTTCCCCGCGGTGTGCATACGCGTCCCTTATCCGCCCTGTTACTCACGCGGAGGACCGCCTCGTGCCTGCCTGTTACATGTGCTTGCCAAGCTGACAGACGAATGTTAATCCGCTCAGGCTCCTGACCTATGACCTGTATTCCCATCTGCAGGCGCAACTCAACCGTGCAATGTTATGCCTCAGCTGCGGTGCCAAGACAAGGGTTATCTTCCTGTGGGGAAAAAAGGGGGAAAGGCACACAAACAGTGGACCGAAAACAAATAATCCTGTGTAAGTGACAGGACTTCCAAGTTTGACAGGCTTCAGTCCTTAGTATTTTTGATCAGTTGTAATGATGTCTTCCTACCGATGAAGAACATATGCAGTAGAAGAAATGTTTTATGTAAGTTTAGATTATTCAAACTTAGGTGATCCATAGGCCAAGCAACATTAACTCTATTCTATATATCTTAATTTATCCGAATTTTGATACATCACCTTTGAATATTATAAATATTTTTCTATGTATAAAGGAAAGAAAAGCAAACAGTATCTTCTGAACAAATATACTTATGTAATATTAAAAAAATGCTTATTTTATCATGTCTAATGTTTATAAGCAATTTGCAATGTATTAACAAAACAATAAATATAAAAAGAATATAACAGCATGTTCATCAAGGAAAAATAATTTTACTAATTATCTTTAAGAGATCAGGACATAATAAATAGAATCACTGTTGAAATTTATTTAATAAACGTATTTTCATACTTCAGTTGAGATGAATTAATGGCCCCAAATAAATAAAATGTTGAGAATGAAGATAATGAAATCAAAACAACATAGGAGGCGAGTGCATCGAAAGTCGAGTAGTTTTCACAAACCGACTTTGTTACAAAGGATTACAGAGGCGGAGTATGCCGACAGGAGACCTTTTGGTCCATATCAAGGTCGGATGCGAAAAAATGTATATAATAATGA
>NC_134777.1:45908895-45911395 GCF_046742065.1 Oratosquilla oratoria | reverse complement strand
ACATACATACATATATATTTTACGTAAAGATTTGGAGTCTGGGATCCATATTGGAAAGCCGTGAATAGCAGACTCAATTGAAGGGTCTATTTGCCCGACATTTCGATACCCGTCCCGAAGTTGTCTTCAGGGAGTATAATGGTTATAAGATTGTGAACTCAAATATAAATCGTCAAAGTGGTAAACCTGGAAAAGGTTCACACTCTCATTTACAGGTATAAAGCAAACCTCTTTACAATATTAAATGCACTACAATTTAAATGAAATATTGGCACTAAATAAAATGAAATGAAATGTAAAGAAAAATACAAATAAAACAAGTTATATGCCAATATTTAATTTCAATTGTAGTGTATTTGATATTGTAAAGAATTTTGCTCTTTACATGTGATTGAGAGTGTGGACCTTTCCCAAGATTATATTTGAGTTCACAAACATGTAACCATTTTACCCCCTATAGACGATTCCTGGACGGGAATCGAAACGTCGGGCAAACAAACCCTTCAATTGAGTCTGGTGTTTACAGTTTTCCAATATATATTTGTTTACATACATACACACACACACACACACACACACACACACACACATATATATATATATATATATATATATATATACCGGGTGCGGCAGGTATTTGAGAACACATCATATTGGTGACGTAGTATTCTAGATTTCACAGTTAACCATTTTTTTTCTCGGCTGTACATGGTGAAATCGAGGATCACTCAGGAAATGAAGAGGCATGCTATAATCGTCTCCTTGGCTGCAGGGCACTCCGACTCCAAGATCGCTGCATTCCTGAATGTCGGCAGGTCGTTCGTTTTAAAAGTTCAGAGAGAGCTTGATGCTGCTACTGGCGGTGTGGTAACTGTTTTTCACCGGAATTGGTATTTACGTAATCTCGGACAGTATCAGGACGCCTGAATTCATCAGTTCTGTCCAGTCTGCCATTAACGAGGACCCTGGGAAGTCCAAAAGGGCACTGGCTAGGGAGTCGTTGATGCTGCCACCATCCGACATGTGGTTTATGAAAACCACCGTTACAAGTCGTACGTGATGCGGAGAGGACAATTCATGTCCCAGACAACCAGGGAGAACAGAAATGCTGTGGTTCTTCTTCAATGAGAAAAATCTTGTCCAGGACCATAAGATGAACCGCAGAAATGATCGGTGGCTGTGTCAAACTACCGAGGAGGTTCCGACCGTCATGCACATTAGATTTCCAGCCTCCGTAATGGTTCTGGGTGTCGTGAGCAATGAAGGAAACGTGATGCCTCCATATTTCTTCCCTCAAGGTCTTTGAGTCAACGCCGCTGCTTACACCAATATTTTAAAAACCATGAATTACTGCTGTAGCACGTGGCAGGCCATATGTTTTCCAACAGGACTCCGTTCAATTGCATACGGCCCACACCACCCAAGAAGGGCTGGCCAACTACTTTTACGACCACGTCACTCCCAACAGTTGGCCTCCTAGCTCTCCTAATGTTAATACTTTAGACTATTACGTCTGGGATCTTGTTGAGAGTGCCTCCAATATGCTTCCACACAACACCGTTGCAACTCTCCAGCAAGTTATTGTAGCTGCAATGGCAAACATTCCCAAGACCCACCTCATTGCTACCTACCAGCGGTGTAGACGTCGTCTAGCTGTTGTTGCGAATGATGCCGGTTTCATCGAATAAATACATGCATTGGGTAGGTATTCACCTGTACAAAACATACTGAAATACTCTATTTACAATGTCGTTTTCACACACACACACACACACACACACACACACACACACACACACACACACACACACACACACACACACACACACACACACACACACATATATAATATATATATATATATATATATATATATGTATATGCTAATAAGAACCCGAGTACGTGTGTTCCCTTATGCAAAGTAGAACCCTTGGAAAAAGAAACTAACAAAGCAGAGCGTTTTCGTATATTACATCTTCAGTGCAAAAAGTACATAATTAATAGAAATACATAGATTATATATACATGAGAAAGGAACAAGGACAGTTTACATAAGGTTAGAGGACATTTACCCCCTGGAAGGGGGTCAAGTCAGGTCGGAAAGTTCAATGCGTCCACAAATGAGGATGGGGCGACATTAGGTCACAGTCGCAGGGTTACATTTTACCTAATATTTTGCTTATTTCTTGACAGATAAAATTGTCAATTTTATATAAGCCCTTGTATAGGTTGGTATTTTGATCACTGGTGGTATGGATCAAACTACACTCTATTAAGTTTCCTACAATTATGTTGTTAGGATAATAGATTGCATGGGCATTACCCCAATCAACTGGATGATTATTCAATTCAATATGCTTGAAGATTCCACTGGAATTATTGAAATCGAATTTTTACGATTTCACCACCTGTTCTACGGTGACTATAGTCAGCGCAACGAGAAGTGACCGCTAAGGCGGGGTTAGGAGATTTGCCGGTGTTGCCACATCTCCACAGATAA
>NC_134777.1:45896395-45901395 GCF_046742065.1 Oratosquilla oratoria | reverse complement strand
CCCATCCACCCGCCCATTCCACCTCATGCATCACAACATCATCCATATACAACCATTCTCCATTCACCACTGTCTTCTGTTCTCTCCCGTCCTTCCTCAACAGACATTCCCCTCTTCCCCAAAGCCCCCTTCACCCCATCCATCCACCTCATCCTAGGACGTCCCCTCATGTTCACTCCCTCCACATCTACCTTCCATACCTCTTTTACTAGTCTTTCTTCACTCATTCTTTCCATGTGTCCAAACCATCCTAATACTCTTTCATCAACCTAATCTCCCAGCTCCCTTTCCACCCCTGTTCTCCTCCTCACCTCCTCATTTCTCACTCTATCTAGCCTAGTAACCCCCATCATACTTCTCAGACACCTCATCTCAAACACATTCAAACTCCTTCTCTCTTCCTCTCTTATGTTCCATGTTTCTGCCCCATACAGTGCTGTTGGCACAATCACTCCTGCATATAGTCTCCTCTTAGCATCCATTCCCAAATGTCTATTCCTCATTACACTCTTCAATCCACCAAGGCATTTACTTTCTTCTCTCAATCTACATTCTACCTCCACCTTCACTCCACCTTTTCCTGCCACATTTGCACCCAAGTATCTAAAACTATCCACTTCCTCCATTTGCTCTCCCTTTATGCTCACTTTCAGTCTACTGCCACTTTCACCCCTTGTACATCTCATCACCTTACTTTTACCCACATTTATCTTTAGCTTTCTTCTATCACATGCTCTCCCAAACTCTGTCACTAACTTCCTCAATCCCTCCTCCAATCCTGCCACAAGTGCAGTGTCGTCTGCAAACAACAGCTGGCTCACCTACCAGTTTTCTCCATTTTCCCCACCCATCTCCAATCCCTGACCCACTACCCTAGCATATACCTCTCGCACTACCCCATCCATGTATAAGTTGAACAGCCAGGGCGACATAACGCATCCCTGACGAAGTCCCACCTTTACCTCAAACCACTCACTCTCTCCATTTCTAATCCTGACACAAGCTCTACTACTCTCATAAAAACTCTTGACAGCTCCTAGAAGCTTTCCTCCTAACCAGTATATCCGCATAACCTCCCACAGTGCCTTTCTGTCTACCCTATCGTAAGCCTTTTCCAGATCCATAAAAGCCAAAAAAACATTCTTCCCCTTTCCTATAGCTTTCTCACATATCTGTCTTACCACAAAGATCTGATCTATACAACCTCTACCCGTTCTAAATCTACACTGTTTCTCACCAATTACTCCCTCTGTTCCTCTCCTAATCCTCTCAATCAAGATCCTCCCATAAGCCTTCCCAACTACACTTAACAAACTAATCCCTCTAAAACTACTACATTCACACTTTTCCCCTTTTCCCTTGTAAAGTGGAACTATACAGGCACTCCTCCAGTCCTCCGGCACTCTGCCCTCTCTCCAGCAAACATTAATAACCTCACCAGCCAGTCCATCATCACTGTATCTCCTTTTTTTAGACATTCTGCATGGCATCCATCCAGACCAGGTGCCTTACCTGCTTTCATCATCTTAACAACTGCCTTCACTTCATCCTTCCTTATTTCTCCTCCATTCTCCTCACTCATCACTCTCATTTTCTTAGCATTTCCCACTGCAGCTATCTTTCCCTCCCTATCCTCCTTCACATTTAGCAACTCCCTAAAATATTCTGCCCATCTTTCCCTTACTGCCTTCTCTTCCATTATCATCTCTCCATCTGCACCTTTTACCTTTTCTTCTCTACTTGATTCGCCTCCTCTTCCTCTCTTAATTTCTTTCCAAAACATCTTTTTATTACTTTCAAAAATTTCTGTCATACTCTTACCCCATTTCACATCTGCTCTCCTCTTTGCCTCCTTTACCTTTTGCTTTACCTATCTTCTCTTTTCTTTGTACCTCTCATATGACTCCCTCGTCCTATTTTGTAACCAAACTGTGAAAGCTCGCTTCTTCTCTTCTACAACCTTCTTTGTTTCCTCATCCCACCATTCACTACCCTTCCTTCTATTTCCTCCTGTCCTTCTTGTTCCACACACCATTCTTGCACACTTTGTGACTGCCTCCTTGAACCATCCCCATTCCTCCTCCACACCTAACTCTACTCTACCCTTCACTCCCTCCCACTCATCCTTCAGCTTCTTCTTGTACTCCCTCTCCTTTTCCTTTTCATTTAAAGAGTTTATTCTAAGCACCTCCCTACCTTTTGCCCCTTTCCTCTTTCTCCATCTATCCTCCACTCTTAACTTACCTTCCACCAAAAAATGATCTGATATTCCCCCGCCCTCTCCCCTTAGCACATGAACATCCTTAACTCTTCCTATCATAATCCTATTTACCACTACATAATCCATTAACGTTCTATCTACCACCCTTCCATCCACCACCCTCTCCCATGTGTACTTATGCTTGACTTTCTTCCGAAACACTGTATTTGCTATCATCAACTCTCTTTCTAGACACATTTCCACCATCAACTCTCCACTACGATTTTTTCCTGGAATTCCACATTTCCCAACCACTCCATCAATTGGACCATTTCCTACCCTAATTTTAAGGTCTCCCAGTACTATTACATTGACATTTCTCCCTAAATTCTCTATGCACTCATTTAAATCTACCCAAAAGGCCTTCCTTTCTTCTACACTCTTCTCACTGCACTTACAAAGACCCACATCTCCTTTCCCAGTTTAACCTTCATCCACATTATCCTTGAGGAAACCTCCTTCCACTCCACTACACGTCTACCTATCTCTTCAATTACTAGAATAGCCACCCCTTCCCTCCCTCGCCTTCTCTTCACTCCTGATAACCTCCCACTTACACTCCCAAACTTACACTCACCCTTCCCTTTCAACTTAGTTTCACTCAAAGCCAACACATCCATCTTTCTTCTCACAAACATACTACCTATCTCTTCCCTTTTACTCTCATCTGTACCACATCCACGTATATTAAAAGACCCAAACCTTAGGGTGCTGGTCGGAAGACTCCCAGACCCTCTTATGTCTTTACTTTTTCTTATAGGAATGTCCCCTGTGGGGCTACAGGGAGAAGGATGCCTAGTCCCAATCCCCGTCCCTTTCTTCTCGCCTCCTACGATCCAAGTGGAAATACTTGGTGGCAGTATTCTTTTCCCCTACCACAGGGAATTCCCCCACCACATATATATATATACATATATAATATATATACATATATATATGTACATATATATATATATATATATACATATATGTGTGTGTATATATATATATATATATATATATATATATATATATATAGATATGTATATATACATGTGCTAAGGGGAGAGGGTGGGGGAATATCAGATCATTTTTTGGTGGAAGGTAAGTTGAGAGTGGAGGATAGATGGAGAAGGAGGAAAGGGACAAAAGGTAGGGAGGTTCTTAGAGTGAACTCCTTGAATGAAAAGGAAAAGGAGAAGGAGTACGAAAAGAAGCTGAAGGAGGAGTGGGAGGGAGTAAAGGATAGAGCAGAGATGGGTGTGGAGGAGGAATGGGGATGGTTCAAGGACGGAGTCTTAAAGTGTGCAAGGATGGTGTGTGGAACAAGAAGGACAGGGGGAAATAGAAGAAAGGGTAGTGAATGGTGGGATGAGGAAACAAAGAAGGTTGTAGAAGAGAAGAAGCGAGCATTCACAGATTGGTTACAAAAGAGGACAGGGGAGTCATATGAGACGTACAAAGAAAAGAAAAGAGAAGTAAAGCAAAAGGTAAAGGAGGCAAAGAGGAGAGCAGATGTGAAATGGGGTAGGAGTATGACAGAAAATTTTGAAAGTAATAAAAAGATGTTTTGGAAAGAAATTAAGAGAGGAAGAGGAGGCGAATCAAGTAGGGAAGAAAAGGTAAAAGGTACAGATGGAGAGTTGATAATGGAAGAGATGGCAGTGAGGGGAAGATGGGCAGAATATTTTAGGGAGTTGCTAAATGTGAAGGAGGATAGGGAAGGAAAGATAGCTGCAGTGGGAAATACGAAGAAAATGAGAGTGATGAGTGAGGAGAACGGAGGAGAAATAAGGAAGGATGAGGTGAAGGCAGTTGTAAAGATGATGAAAGCAGGTAAGGCACCTGGTCTGGATGGATGTCATGCAGAATGTCTGAAAAAGGGAGGTTCAGTGATGGTGGACTGGGTGGTGAGATTATTTAATGTTTGCTGGAGAGAGGGTAAAGTACCGGAGGACTGGAGTAGTGCCTGTATAGTTCCTCTTTACAAGGGAAAAGGGGACAAGTGTGAATGTAGTAATTTCAGAGGGATTAGCCTGTTGAGTGTAGTAGGGAAGGCTTATGGGAGAATCTTAATTGAGAGGATTAGGAGAGGAACAGAAGGAGTAATTGGTGAGGAACAGTGTGGATTTAGGACGGGTAGAGGTTGTGTAGATCAGATCTTTGTGGTAAGACAGATATGTGAGAAAGCTATAGGAAAGGGGAAGGATATTTTTTGGGCTTTTATGGATCTGGAAAAGGCTTATGATAGGGTAGACAGAAAGGCACTGTGGGAGGTTATGCAGATTTATGGGATAGGAGGAAAGCTTTTGGGAGCTGTCAAGAGTTTTTATGTGAGTAGTAGAGCATGTGTTAGGATTGGAAATGGAGAGAGTGAGTGGTTTGAAGTAAAGGTGGGACTTCGTCAAGGATGCGTTATGTCGCCCTGGCTGTTCAACTTATACATGGATGGGGTGGTGCGAGAGGTGAATGCTAGGGTAGTGAGTCAGGGATTGGAGATGGTTAAAGAAAATGGAGAAAAGTGGGAGGTGAGCCAGCTGTTGTTTGCGGACGACACTGCGCTTGTGGCAGGGTCAGAGGAGGGATTGAGGAAGCTGGTGGCAGAGTTTGGGAGAGTATGTGATAGAAGAAAGCTAAAGATAAATGTGGGTAAAAGTAAGGTGATGAGATGTACAAGGGGTGAAAGTGGCAGTAGACTGGAAGTGAACATTAAGGGAGAGCGACTGGAGGAAGTGGATAGTTTTAGATACTTGGGTGCAAG
>NC_134777.1:45886395-45888895 GCF_046742065.1 Oratosquilla oratoria | reverse complement strand
TCACCTACGCGAGTGTTCTTGGTACTGTAGGGGTGCAGTCCCAGCAACACATATATAAGAATCATTCGTATCTTACTTGATCTACAATAAGGGATCGCAATTTTAGGGGCCTCAGTTTGATTCACTAGAAGGGTAGCTGTTTATTAAACTTAATTTCAAAACGGAACATCCTAAAATGGAAATAAAAAAGTTAGATCAGCAGTGGTCTGCCCACACAGCTATAATGAATAAATAGATGAATAAATAGATAAATATATAAATAAATAAATAAATAAATATATAAATAAATAAATAAATAAATAAATAAATAAATAAATAAATAAATAAATAAATAAATAAATAAATAAATAAATGAATAAATAAATAAATAAATGAATAAATAAATAAATAAATAAATAGATAATAAATAAATAATAAATAAATATATAAATAAATAATAAATAAATAAATAAACTAGATAAATAAGTAAATAAATAAATAGATAAATAATATAAATAAATAAATAGATAAAATAAAATATAATAAAACAAAGTAAAATAAAATAGATAAATAAATAAATAGATAGATAAATAAATAAATAAATGAATAAATAAACAAACAAATAAATAAATAGATAAATAAATAAATAAATAAATAAATAAATAAATAAATAAATAAATAAATAAATAATAAATAAATAAACAAATAAATAAATAAATAGATAAATAAATAAATAAATAAATAAATAAGTAAATAATAAATAAACCATTTGTACAATCCAATGAAGCCCAACGTCCAAAAAAAATATTTGTCAATTAGGAAATATATTACAATTTTTAGAATAAGTAGAAATATAGATTCTCGCACCTCTTCTCCAACTGGATTCGTACCTCCTGCTTGGAGCCACTAAGATAGATAGATACTTTGTGTAGTTTATTGACTCTCCGTTCAAGCGACTATTCGTTCTCATTCACAAAGTGAAGTGCTGACCTACATTTAACTTCGAAGATTCTTTCTTTCCTTCTTCCTTCTGAAATATCGTTTTAATACTTCTCTTACTTTCTGCTGGTGGCGTAGTCAGATGCGAGCAGGTCTGTTGTCCTCCTAGACGAGGGTTTGAGTCTCGCACTTTTCTCTGATTCATAGCAGTAGGTGCTATTTATCCTAGTAATACAAGCTCATTAAATAAAGATGTCCTCTATGTTAGGTGTGTACTCCTCATCTTGACTTCACCTCTCCTACGAATTCATTTCCGTTCAAGGTGAATAGGAGTTAGGTAAAGAGAAGAAGAGAAGAAGGATGTGGAGTAAGAGGAAGAGAAAGAGGAAGAGAGGTAAAAGAGGAAAAGGTGGTAGAGGAGGAATGTGCAGGCCAATGGAATGGGATTGAGGGTATTTTTACCTGTAATAAATTAATATAATACTTCATAACACATGATAAAGGCAGTTAGAAGGAAGAGGTAGGAAGCTAAATAGGAGAAAGGGAAGTAAGGAATAGGAAGAAGAGAAAAAGGAGGAAGAGGAATAGTAAGAAGAGAATGGGAAAGGAGAGGACGAGGAGAAAGAATCTGTAGATTGATGGAACGAGGTTTGAAGGGAAGTGAACCTGTTACATATGAGAGTGATACTTTATATCACATGGGAGAGTCAAGGAGACGGTAGGGGTAGAAAAGAAAAAGAAAGCTGATGTAGGAGGGCGAAATATTTGCAAACGTTAACGAAAACTAAACTATAATTTTCAAAAACAAATAAAATGAAAACACTTTTTTCTTTAGTGGTACAGTTAAAAGTGGAATAAACTTCTTCTTAAAGTTATTGTAATACATTTCGAAGTATTCAAACTCAAGTGAATGAACACCATAAATAGCTATATTAAGCCCATCTGCCTTTTTCCTGGCCTAAATATGGAACAGGGAAAACATAGGAGGAACAAGTGTAGAAAAAGATAAATACCTAAGTAAGATGCTGTAATTATTATAATTTATGTTATATTATTTGTTTTTGTTTTGTTATAATTTGTCTGTCTGATTTTCATTTATTATTAGTTATATGTCAATTTATTATCATTTACTATTTACCTGTTTGTTTGTTATTCAACTATACCAATGCATTTATTTATGTATTTTAATTGTTATTTACATTGTTATAGTTTTAATTTATTATTAATATGATTTTTTTTTTTTTTTTTTTTTTTTTTTTTGTGCATCCGACCTAGATATGGATCAAAAGGTCTCCTGTCGGCATGCTTTGCCTTTGTAATCCTTTGTAAAAGGTCAAAATAGAAAAGGAGGTTATCAAATTATTTCTTCCAGTAATGGACTGAAACCTGTAACCCCTTATGGCACGGGCAAACTGCCCAGTTGAAGACCAAAGGGAGGACCTCTGTTGGGTGTTCAGATTTGATTTATGAGCCCAAGAATTCTCATGTGATCATGTAAGGACCCTTTGAAAGTTCGGACTTGTTCCACAAACCTGAGACCAGAATAATGTAATGTGTGAGCGGTACATGAGTGAGAGGATCG
>NC_134777.1:45873895-45881395 GCF_046742065.1 Oratosquilla oratoria | reverse complement strand
CAACTTATTTTCTGCAATGAATTGTGTACATCAACAAATAAAGTAGGATTTTCTCTTATTATCCGTATCAATTGTATTCATGTATCCTGCATTTTAATCAATTCATGAGAGGGATCTACCTTCCCACGCTCGACAGGATATGTCGAAAGAGGCCTCGCTACCTGCGCACTGCCTAAGTGTTTTGCTAAACAGAAATGCTGCAATACTGAGTGTGAGAGACTTAGTTAAGTTGGACGTTCGTATTTATATAATGGAAACATCGAAACCTCTCAATGTGATGGAAACATGTGCATCCGCCACGCCAAGACCTCACGGTCCTCGTCCAAATTACATTATACAGGTTTACGTACAACTGGAATTTAATCAAGTTCCATAAACTTTTCTAACATGTAATACTACATGAATACACATTTTTTAGATGGTCGCGACAAAATTTATTCTATTGGTGAGTTCGAATGTGCTCAAGCACAAATCTGGTGGTACCCCGCGTTCAAGTTCAATATATACACATGTGCTACTTTTCGGTACTCACTGAGTATACAACCTACCGGCCATGGCCACCTAATACGCAGTTCAGCCCACTCAGACCTCTCAGATCATTCTTGGCATCCATGCTATACACTATATTCCCATAAGCTGAGCCGGGTACTGTACTGCTTCCCCCCGGAGTAAGCTCAGCTTAAAACCTCTCGTCGTGTCTCTTATTCTAATACTATAATCACGTAGAAGTAGGTTATGATACATGTGACGATATAATATGCATACACACAAACACACATGCAGACACACATCACCGTATATATATATATAAATATATATATATATATATATATATATGTATATGTATATATATATATCTATATATATATATACATATATATATATACATATATGTATATACATATACACACACACACACACACACACACACACACACACACACACACACATATATATATATATATATATATATATATATATAAATATATATATATATATATGTGTATATATATATATACATATATATATACATATATATATACATATAACATATATATAACTATATATATATATATATATATATATATATATATATGTGTGTGTGTGTGTGTGCGTGTGCGTGTGCGTTTGTGTGTGTATGTATGTGTGTGTGTGTGTGTGTGTGTGTGTGTGTGTGTGTGTGTGTGTGTGTGTGTGTGTGTGTGTGTGTGTGTGTGTGTGTGTGTGTGTGTGTGTGTGTGTGTGTGTATATGTATATGTGTGTATATGTGTATACATATATATCACATATATAAATGTATATATATATATATATATATATATGTATATATATATATTATATAAATAGACAGAGAGAGAGAGAGAGAGAGAGAGTAGGAGGGGAATAGTTGCTAGTTGTAACCGTTTGTCAAAAATAGCAGATGCTGTTTTAATCGAAAAATTAAGAACACCATTAAATATCCAACGAAACGATTGAATATATTCCTATCTATATATCTATATAACAGGAGATTTTTTTCTCGGATAAGGGAGGAAGCCAAGTCAAAGGTACGTACCTACTCACGCCTATTGCACTGCCCTCCACCATCCTTTTCTCATTCTCATCTTAGATCCTTATCGATGATGGGTACCCCTGTGTCCTGCCCACTGCTCTGGGTCAAAAGCAATGTAGTAGGACAAAGTACATCCATCCACAGCAAAGATGCTTCACTTAATCGGTGACCCCACTCTTCGTCCCCTCATGCATGTGGAGAAGGATAGGACGGGAGTGCTGGTAGCAGTGGGACACGGTAGGGAAATGACAGTGATGAGTGCGGAAAATATCTAAGAGAGGGTAGAGAGCCAAAGGACTGGATGAGTACCTGTATAGTTCTGCTTTACAAGGGGAAATGGGACAGGTGTGAGTGTAGCAGTTTCAGAGGAATCATTTTGTTGAGTGTAGTTGGAAAAAATTGTGTTTTTATAGAGAGGATTAGGAGAGGTACAAAGGGAGTAATTGGTGAGGAACAATGTGGTTTTAGAAAAGGCAGGGTTTGCGTGAATTAGATTTTTGTGGTACGACAGATATATGAGAAAGCTGAAGCAGAAGGTAAAGATGTTTTTTGGGCCTTCGTGGATTGGGAAACGGCTTAAGACAAGGTAGACAGGAAGGCACTGTGGGAGGTTTTACAGACATATGGGATTAGGGGAAAGCTGTTAAGGTCAATAAAGAGTTTTTACATGAGTAGTAGAGTCTGTGTTAGAATTGGAAATGGAGAGAGCGAGTAGCTTGAGATAAAGGTGGGACTGCGTTGGAATGTGTCATGTCGCCGTGGCTGTTCAATGCGTACATGGATATGGTGGTGCGAGAGGTATATGCGAGTGTAATGGGCAGGGGAATGGGGGTGATTAAAGAAACTGTTGAACGGCACTGCACTGTACTCACGGTCCAGCATGCACACTGTTGCACGGGTCCTTTAACACCTCGTTCACGTAGGCACCACCATATCATGTATCGTCACGTTACTGTCACTTGTTCATACGCACGTCACCGATTAACGAATCATTGCTCATGTTTTACTGTTGCAAGTTGCAAGCAATCCTACTCACTGCGCCATGTTTGCTATCGTAAGGGGAGCATATAGTGAAACATGGGTATGACGGTTCGTGAGTTTATCAATCGGCAGGTAATGCGCACAGAGGAAGGGCACGTCATGTGCCTAAAAAGTCTAGAGAGTAACTGCTGGCGTGGGCGAAGACGCTGTCACGCCTAGTACACGTATGAGAGGGGACCTTGTTGGCCGTATGAAAGGGTTTTTGCCCGGGGAGCGTCTCTGTTGATCAGGGCACGCCACTACACTATTGCAACATACACTATGCTAGTACCTTATGCCAACTACACTATGCCACAGTTTGGACACATGGGAATAAAGAGTGAAGAAGAATTAGTGAAAGAGGTGTGGAAGGCAGAAGTAGAGGGAGTGAATTTGAGGGGAAGAGGATAAAATCAATGGATAGGGTAAAAGGGGCTTTGAACATGAGGTGAATGTTGAGCAGGAAAGGGAGAAGGTAAAAATAATGATAAGTGGAGAGTGGTTGTGTATAGATGATACTATTAAGTAAGGAAATGAGGGACGGGAAGGAGGTAGGAGGTGCCTATGTGTGAATGATATTTATGAATACTTCCTTTAAAAAAAAATTATAGGCTGCTCAAAATATTTAATGTATAAAAAAAATCACTTCCCTTACTGAGATACGTCATTTCTACATCTGGGCATATAAACCCTGATTAATAACATCTTGAGCATTGCACCCTAGTTCAAAAAGTAAGATTCCACGAAATCTGCAGATACTGTTCTGACAGATGAATATTGGAAATAATTGTCCTACGCTTTCAGAAAAAAAAAGATGCAATTTTGAGCAATCAGCTACACAGAATGTCAGGGGCTATCCAGTTTAACAATAACAATAATGAAAACAATAATAATAATAACATTAATTACTATAGAAATATCAATGGCAATAACATTAAAGAAATTTAAACAGCCACCACAAATCACCATATATAAGACAGAAGAAAAAGCCGGAGCAATAAGCGGTGGAAACAGAAATGTGTAAGTGACGAATCTAAGCACAGGGAGTGAGAAGAACAAAGAAAGGGAGAGAGAAAAATATAGGTACTAATGATAATGACATTGCGGACATGTGTATTGGAAAATGATTAGATTAGGCCGATAAAAGGTGCGTTTTATCTGATTGTATGGGGTTGCCAACTGTAATGATGAACACAAAGGCTCGTAAAGGAAGTCATTACAGAATATATAGACTACAATTACCATATAAACTACCGGCAATTAAACAACGTGTACATATTAGCAAAGAAGGTTGTTGGACAGTTTTTTGTTTTGAATATCTGAACATGAGAGAGAGAATGGCTCTTAGTCTCTGTACGTGCCTGTGAATGTTCATGTGCTTGTGTGTGTGTCTGTGTCTTTATGCATGCGTGCGTGTGTGTGTGTGTGTGTGTGTGTGTGTGTGTGTGTGTGTGTGTGTGTGTGTGTGTGTGTGTGTGTGTGTGTGTGTGTGTGTGTGTGTGTGTGTGTGTGTGTGTGTGTGTGTGTGTGTGTGTGTGTGTGTGTATGTGTGTGTTTGTGCATGCGTGTGTGTGTGTGCGTGTGTGCGTGTGTGTTTGTCTGTGTGTGCATACGTACGTGTGTGTGTATGTATGCATGTGTGTGTGTGTGTGTGTGTGTGTGTGTGTGTGTGTGTGTGTGTGTGTGGGTGGGTGTGTGGGTGGGTGTGGGTGTGTTTGTATGCATGTGTTTATTTGTTTTGGTAGACAAATGTCTGGGATCGTAAATGCAAATGTATCGAAACATATGTTTGCTGTTTTTATGTTTGAGAATGCATGATTACATTCAATCATTTCCGAATATTCACAATTGCTTGCCATTACCTCCGGAAGCATGATTTAGTCCTTAAGATAGTAATGATGACAGTAATGACAATGATAAAGAGTGATAAACCTCTCCAGGGTAGGTCTCTTCCAGATATATTATATTAAAAACTGGCCATTCCGATCTCTTGCTGTTCGAACTCCAGCGAAACATGTAGCTCCTGGCTAAACAAAATAAGAATAGTCCATTTCTTTAAACGAATAAAACAAATAATGAATTCATTGTCTCGAGTGATTAGGAGCCGAGATTATCAAAACGTCAGTTGCTGTTTAGTTCAGTAGAAACAAGGATACTAATAAGAGTAACACAAAACTTGTTTGTTATAAAATGATAGCACCAGTAAACAACTACTATTAGTATAGTGGTAAAAGAAAAAAAAAACATTTAATATTGTGCATTGAGAAGTGTATATGACTGTTCCATAACCAAAATAGTAATTATCTATTAATTAATACATCACATATTAATATGATTTAAGTCATTTTTCCTCGTCTGTATCCTCACATGATTTACTCACAACTTCAACAAAATGTACCATTAGTCTAACATCTTCATCAACGTCTTGGGTATAGGAAAAGTCTCCTAACGACTAAAACTGTTGACCACACCGGAAAAGTAGAGAAAAAAATATCAACTTCCCATAGAATTTGGCCATAAATCTGAGCAAGTCATTAATTCTGACGGCCAAAACTTAGCCTTAATTGAAGTCATTCCTCTTATTATTTTTGCACCATGCAGGAGGCCTAGAGTCGCCGTTTCCTTGAGGACGAAGGGTAAGACACAAGGTAAGAATCAGATTTGGAACACGAGAACAGAAATAATTTAATGAGTCTTCATAAACCGTTATGACTATATTGAAGAGTTATTAAGCTGGATATATTTAAAGCGAATTTTAAACAAATCACTCTAAATGCTTATACAGTCTTTTGTCATGATTTCAAGTTTAAAATAAAATTAATGGAGTTACATTAACTGGAAAGTAGTTTAGCAACTGAACAAGAAATTTTAGATGTAATTCATATTAAGTCGTAGGTTTAATAATATAAAAACATTTGAAGAAAAAAATTATAATCAAGAAAATTAATGCAGACTGAGGTCGCATCTATAAACAAAATGGCGTTAAATGTAATTAAATGTAAAATAAGATTTATCCAAATGATTAAGGTGAATACAATCATATGAAGTTGCAATGCATTTATAGCGATAATGAGATAGAGAGCAGTAAAAGGTGAAACACATTCCCAGTACTAATACAAATGAATGTCATCTGAGGGCAATATGCAAGATATTCTTTAGAATAGAAGAATCCCTTGTATAGATAAGGTTGTTTCATCACTAAATAAGATTGTCGGACAACACTGAAATGCTTCTATTTTTAATTTGTGAGCCTTTTAGAAGATTTTGTAGTCCCCTGGAAGGTCTAGATTTCCTAGTAATCTAAAAACCTTTAAGAAAGCTTCTGTTGGTTCTCAGGTTTGATGAATCTCTTGGCTGATTAATTCCTTTGAACATAAATGATAGCCGACCATAACCAAAGCTTTTATCCATGAAGACAATATCGCAACGAAGAAATGGAGCAATAGAGTCGGTAAAGGAAATATTGGAAAATGAGGGATGGTAGAAGACAAAATAGATCAGCCTTTTTATTAATAAAAGTCAATTTAAAAAAAAAAAAAAAAATAAATAAATAAATGAAAATGCTGCGTGACTCTGTTCCAACGGGGTGCTACTAAAGTTCCTAAAATACTGACTGCATTAAATTTATGATGTCATTACACCATACGGGCTATGAATCACAAGTAGAGTGAGGAGCTTACACTAGAAGGCGCTCGCTTGTGGCCAGATTTGTCGTATATACACTATATATATATATATATATATATATATATATATATATATATATATATATATATATATATATATATATATATATATATGCACGACAAGTAACAGTCGCAGATGGGGATGGAACTGAAACCTGAATTCTTGTGAGATGACATTGATGGTCAGTGCATTAGTCTGAGGAGAGTAAGCGAAGTGAAAGTCTAATTCAAGATTTTTATTCGATGTTAACCAGATCACGTTTTTATCTCGCGATGACGAAGAAATGGGTTGTCTGCGGAATTTCAAATTTAAGGGGTCGAGATAATAATTTGGTGGAAAATCTCTCCCTTCTTATTATGGACAAAATAATTCTTATTCTTCTTTCAAGGCAGTCTGACTTAGAGAGCAGATGTTGATTTATTCTGATTAAAACCAAAGGTTTTTATTTATTTGTGTGATACTCCTGAATAAAATTGACGTTGGCACAAAGTACTCGATGTGCGGCACTACTTCAGGCTTGAGAACGGGTCTCAGGTGAATGCAATAATTCCTATAATTAGTCCTTTTTCATCCCGTAACTCCAATAGACAAAACCCAGTTTTTATTACGAATGGCTGACCAGGCGTCTTAGCTCCATTAAGGGATATCTCATAGCAAACAGAAAAAATATATATGCGAGATACCATTACTCCTCCGCAGATTAATTCAAATAAATGTAAATCTTTCTTTTCGGTCAGGATATTTCCATCAACTGAATGTAATTACTATTACCATACTAGTTAAGTTTACCACATTGCCAAATGGTTTAACACAAAATTGTAAACTGGTTCACATACACAAAAGTCACTGACACATTTCATCTTCCAGTGTTCACATCATTTCGTTAAAAGTTGTACGAGTACCTCCATTAAAATAGTAACTACAGTATACTGGGAAGGCAGACTGGCCAAAGCAGGCAAGGATAGAGGCCTTCTCACGAGGTCCCACTTGAATATATAATCAACTCAGTACTATTCCAAGGAAGGATCCTCAGTAGTTAGTCCATATGGGTAGGCCATGTTCCATGAAACCAATGCCTAAAATGTGTGAGCGAGCTAAGAGCTCTCTAATCTCAAGCTGAAAAATGTAAGTATACAAGTGGTATGGTAACAAGTTTACACCAGGAAACGCTTGCCTACGGCTGAAAACTTAACCTTTACCTTATGTCCTTAGAGAGTCAGCTCAAGTAGCACTCACTGGC
>NC_134777.1:45863895-45868895 GCF_046742065.1 Oratosquilla oratoria | reverse complement strand
ACACATATACATACACATACACATACACATACACATACACATACACATACACACACACACACACACACACACACACACACACACACACACACACACACATATATACATATACATGCAAGGTAACCACGTTAGAAAATAAACAAACGGAGCAGAGCGCTTTCGTATATTACATCTGTAGTGTAAGTTAAAAAAGAAAAAGGGTGCAGCAAACATAATATACAGTAGTAGGACAAGAGCATAAGGAATTACACTAGGAGAGGTAGTGGACGAATTGTCCAGGCGTGGGTCACACGTCCAGCATTCTTACATTTGGTAATTATTGGCTATTCCCTTACAAATATAATTACCTATCTAATACAAGCCTAAGTTAAGGTTAAAGTTGTAATCATCTGTAAATTTAATCAGACAACTTTCAATGAATTTCTTTCGACAAAATGTGCCAAAGACGGGAATGAGTCATGTGTCATTTTTAAACATTTAAGCACTTTTAATCACCATATCAAGTAGGAAAACGCAAGTGATTACTTACAATATATATATATATATATATATATATATATATATATATATATATTATATATATATGTGTGTGTGTGTGTGTGTGTGTATATATGTATATATATATGTATATATACCATATATATATATTATATATATATACATATATATAAACATACATACATACATACATATATATATATATATATATATATATATATATATATATATATATATTCAAGTAATAGTATCACCGTGATACAAAAAAATGCAAAATAACCACAGGAGAAGGGAAACTTGTAGACAATAAGTACTTTCGTATATTACACTTTCAGACTAAAGTTGAAGGTCAGTTTGACAGCGACCTGGTTCTGCACAAACTCAGCGTCTAATCACTCCTTGTGGCGTCAGCTTTGTTGTTGAATAAAATCGTATGGTGAAAGCATATATTCTATATAGTAGATATCTGCACTACCGTAACAGTTCATTTATTATCTTTATGGTTTTCGTTCTTTTATTTCCGAAACGGTAGGCGTTTTTTATTTCTTTATTGATTTATAACTTTTTATCAAATTTGTCTATTTTTCATTCTTTTATCTATTTATCTATATGTATATTCATTTGTTTTTTGTTATTTTTGTTATTCATTAATTAGTTAATTCATTTGTTTTTTTAGAATTATATCTATTCATTTATTCATCTATACGTTTATTTATTTATTTCCTGTGTATTCATTTACCTATTTGTTTATTTACCTACTTATCTATTTGTTTGTTTGTCTAATTGTTTACTTACATATTTACTTAACTTTATCTAATTATGTATTTATTCAGCGTTTGTTTTTGTGCTTCTTTACTTACTCATTTTTGTCCATTTATTTGTTTATTCACTTATCTATATATTTATCTATCTATTTAATTATTTGTTATTTTGTTCAATTTTGGCTATTTCTTTCTTTATTTCCTTATTTGTTCATTTATTTGTTTACTTATTCATCTATTGTTATTTCTTATTTATTCATTCCTTTACCTAACTATTTAACTATTCATTTATCTCTTTGTTTGTTTACTTATTTATTTATTTACTTGTTTATTTCTTTGTTTATTGATCTATTTATTAATTTCTTTGTTTGCCTATTGGTTCTTTCATTACATTTACTTATTTATTTATTTATTCATTTATTTACTTATTTGTTTGTCTTTTTATTTGTTTATTTGATTGACTGCTTGATTGATTAATTGCTTGCTTGCTTGCTTGTTTGCTTGCTTGCATGCTTGTTTGCTTGCTTGCTTGCTTGATTGATTGATCTATTTACTGACTTATTTTTCTATACATTGCTTATTTGTCACTCCTCATTGGATATGAATAAAATACTGTTTTCATATCCTGAATCACCTCAACGCGTTTCTTTCGCTACGGTTGATGCTTTCAGATAAACTGAATGAACTCACATACCTAGATACTAATGTTCAACTTAATCCGTCATTTTTATACACGCGAACAGGAGAACTATCTTTGTGCAAGCTTAGCAAAGACAGAATGTGTTCGTGCTTTCCAACCCTTGACACGTCTTTAACGTGGTCATTACAATTTTTTGCTCTTCCTTTTCACTTTTACTTTCGTCCAAGTAATTCCCTCGTGTCCCTCTGTCGTTCATAGGTCACGCGCATGCTCGCCGAACAAGCAGTGTGTTTAGCACTCGACTTGGGTTGTCGTGTCATTTCAAATTATACCAATCAACACGACAAGGCTAATATTTTTATTTATTTATTTATTTATTTATTTATTTATTTATTTATTTATTTATTTATTTATTTATTTATTTATTTATTTATTTATTTATTTATTTATTTATTTATTTATTCATTTGTTTGTTTGTTTGTTTATTTGTTTGTTTGTTTGTTTGTTTGTTTGTTTATTTATTTTGTTTATTTGTTTATTTATTTATCTATCTATTTATTTATTTATTTGTTTATTTGTTTATTTGTTTATTTGTTTATTTATTTATTTATTTATTTATTTATTCATTTATTTATTTATGTTTATTTATTTATTTATTTATTATTATTATTATTATTTTTTTTTTTTTATCTATTTATCTTTTCATTTAATTCTCGTACCAGCCAGTTTCATTCACCCAAGGATGGAAGAGAGCTTTACTTGACCGAGAACCCCGAATTTATTCCCTGAGTTCTCTCCCCACCTCACAAAGGAAAAGAATACTATGCAAGGTTTTTTGCCGTATTGAAGGAATTAAAGGTCTTCTTGCGGGAAAGAATGACATGTGGATCGTCACAAAGAATGCGTGTGGAGATTGACGAATTGTATGATCATTTTGCAAATTGCTTTTTCTTCCGATTAAACCCCTTAGAGTGAGTGGATCCCAGGTTGAACTGGGTTCCGGTCTATGAAAATGCTGTTCAGACGGATGTTCGTGCACCCTTCAGTTATAATAAAGTATTTAGCTTTTGCAATATTACATTTAAACACTGCTCTGGTACTATTTGGGTCGATATCGCTCTGATCAATTGTGTTCATGCTCCAGATCACTCAAACCTTACATTACTAATGGAGTACCACGGAAATGAATATCTTGCCGCATTCAGAACAGAAGGAAGTGCTTCAAGGGATCAGTTCATCGAGACAGACATTGAAACCCCTTCGCTGCTGAGAGAGGGTGTTACATGGAACACCTTGGCAGCAGTCAAGCTCAAAGATGTATGCGTGCGTGTTCGTGTATGCACGCGCTTCACCACCAAGGTCGTGGATCATGTGCTGGACACCCACGATCAGTTTGGAAGACGACCACGATCGAACGGTTTTAAGTAGTAGGTTATGGCCATCGCAAATATCCACGAAGTCATAAACATGATTTTTTAACCCATCAAGCCTGTCTATATTAATTACATTTTGTCATGAACTCAAAAGCATTTCTGACTGGAGAAGGTGGTGATGAGTGGGATGCCTGACTGAAAGCTTACCGGTAATGAATCGCACATTTAGAGAGGAAAGGCGAGGATGTTATGGGGCTTTTATTGTGATTGATCATAAAGATCACAGATCAAAACAGATATACAAGCTGCAAACAAGCATACAGACAATATTATGTCCACGATTATTTTCTAGTGAATTTAAATCTGCCAATGTCAACTATTCTTCTTCTGCTGGGAGGATCTATCGACACTGAGAGTTGTAATTCTAATCTTTATGTAAAATCACACCACTCAAATCATTCTAAATCTCTCCAGCGTGTTTGGTTGATCGCAGAATTTCATCACTCACAGTTTTTTATCTCAACATTTTGTGTATTTTCCCTCTTTCGGCCAATTCGTGTCTGGACCAGCTGTCTCTCCCGACGTAGATCTTTCAATTTCTGAGCACGAGACAGCTTATGTTATAGTTATTTTAAAAGAGGATTCTTGTGAGATACTTCTCTTTCAGAGTAATGGCTAATGAAATTCTCAGTTGACGCAGTCGGGTGTAACACTGTATTAGCTATAAACCATTTCAACTATCTGTCTACAAGGTAGTAGGAACTAGTCCAAATAGATCCTAGACCTTTATGCCTAGTTACCACCCGCCTGTTGAATGTAACTGTTTGGTGTGAGGCAAGGAAAATCTATGAGGCAAATCACCAGGATGAATATAATAGAGATACTGTATAGAGTGCACTACAAATGTGTAGTTAATATCAACAATTTACGCATTAGCAATTTTGAAAGTCACGGAATGTGTACTTATTTATGTGTGATGTGCATACGTGTGTGTGTGTGTGTGTGTACGAGTATGTGCATCTGTGTACGTTTGTATATATGTATGTGTAAGTTGTGTATGTATAAGAAAGTAGTCTTATTTATATGTGCTGTAGATTGGCGCAGATGTATATATTATATTGGATGTAGGCAGTAAGTCTACATATATGGAGGAAGAAGAAGAAAAAGGAGGAGGAGGAGGAGGAGGAGGAGGAGGAGGAGGAGGAGGAGGAGGAGGTGGAGGAGGTGGAGGAGGAAGAGGAAGTGGAGGAGCAACAACAATATAAAACAGCTACAACAATAACAACAACAAACGCAACATCAATAGCAACAACAACAACATTAACAACAACAAAACAAAACAGCTACAACAATAGCAACAACAGCAACATCAACAGCAGCAACAACAATAACATCAACAACAACAGCAATAACAACAACTAGTAATAGTAGTCATGGAAAGTATAAGAAAAATGGAGGCAATATGGAACAAGGTTTGTTTACCCATTTCATTCTTATACGATGGCAAATGCTCCGACCACTTTTGTAAAGGGACCACTTGCCATGCGACCATATTCATTGGTTGTCTGTATGCTCTCTCTCTTTCTCTCTCTCTCTCTCTCTCTCTCTCTCTCTCTCTCTCTCTCTCTCTCTCTCTCTCTCTCTCTCTCTCTCTCTCTCTCTCTCTCTCTCTCTCTCTCTCTCTCTCTCTCTCTCTCTCTCTCTCTCTCTCTCTCTCTCTCTCTCTCT
>NC_134777.1:45848895-45853895 GCF_046742065.1 Oratosquilla oratoria | reverse complement strand
TTGAACAACGTTTATTCAAAAAGCGATCAATCATATCACCAACTAACGTTAATGTAGATGAAGTGAACGACATCGTTTATTATCGTATTAAAGGTAAAGAAGTGATGTACAGGAATGAAGATCTACCTGTTGACGAACAATCCATAGATATCAAAATATTAGACAAGGAAATGTCCTCGGTGGCGGTGTTTGGGGGGACACTTACTACCAAATAAAACTCATTGTGAAATTTCCATGCTTTTAAGGTCCTAATTATTTTACATGTAAATACAAATTTCATTAAAATCAGCCTGAAGGGCAGGGTGCGAAGTGAGCAGCGCCGCAGACCAAGTGCCCATGGCGAAGCCGGTGCTTGTAACTTGTATATATATATATATATATATATATATAAATATATATATATATATATTTATATCTATATATTATGTATATACACATATACATTCAGTATATATATAGAATACATATATGTACATATACATATATATATATTTATATATATATATATATTATATATACTAGGTAAATTAGACTAAACTGATGGGTAAGGGAGGTGAAAATATGTGGAAAAGTGGAAGTATTGGAAAGAAAATGGCATTTCTAAAACAACAGAATGTAGAAAATAAGAATGAGAGAGAGGGAGGAAACAAGCTTGACGAAGGCGAGGAAGTGGTAAGAGATGACACAAGAGAGAGAAGATAAAGAAGATGGAGAAGCTGAAGGTTTCGAAGTCTGACTTTATTCCATTTGATTAATCGGATCTTGGGTTCATGAAAAATAGTATTTGATTGGTAATGATTGGTGGTTATAGAGTAAGATTATTTGGCCTATACCTCCACTCCACTGACGTTGTCTTTGCTGAATGGAACTATATGGAACAAAGTGAACAGGGGTAGTGTTTCAAGGTATCCAAACCGTTGAAGACGTCTCTTGGTCGATGTGCTTTTTTTTTATGAGAGGGGGTTGGCGGGTAGACTACACAAATCTCACTTGTAAATTATATCAGATACCTTAATGTATTTTTTCGACTCAAGACAGAAAAAAGAAAACTATATAGATGAAAACACCGAGCAAACTACTTGTGAGTATGAGAACAGAACCGATTTCCTAATAGGAGGTGCAAAACCAGGTTCCTATAAGATCGAGGATCAGTATTTCTGGTTCTCTGGATTTCTAAAATATATTTCATAATTACCGGTAGGGCATTTTTTCATTCTGGGTTTTATTACACTGTTACAGTATATTTTTCAGCAGATATTATAGATAAGTCGTCAACATTGAGGGTGCAGGGCGGTTCAGTGTCCTGGTAGAGGAGAGGTAGAGATGAAGGAAGGTTGAGAAAAGATGCCATCTGAGTAAGTCGGAGGACAGAAGCTCAAAAGGGAGCTTGGGGTCATGAACACAACAGAAAAAGTTTCACGGAGGAGAAGGAGAAGGAGGACGAGGACGAGGACGAGGACGAGGAGAAGAAGAAGAAGAAGAAGGAGGAGGAGGAGAAGAAGAAGAAGAAGAAGAAGAAGAAGAAGAAGAAGAAGAAGAAGAAGAAGAAGAAGAAGAAAAGAAGAAGAAGAAGAAGAAGAAGAAGAAGAAGAAGAAGAAGAAGAAGAAGAAGAAGAAGAAGAAGAAGAAGAAGAAGAAGAAGAAGAAGAAGAAGAAGAAGAAGAAGAAGAAGAAGAAGAAGAAGAAGAAGAAGAAGAAGAAGAAGAAGAAGAAGAAGAAGAAGAAGAAGAAGAAGAAGAAGAAGAAGAAGAAGAAGAAGAAGAAGAAGAAGAAGAAGAAGAAGAAGAAGAAGAAGAAGGAAAACTTGCGAGACAATGGAGCGGTGACGTGCGTGAAAGAAGAAAACTTGCTGGTAAACCAGGCAGAGAAATACTTGCAGGAAAGCGAAGGCAAAAACAATTATGATAATTAGATAGAACAGAAAACGATAACAAGAACACAAGACATGTGGAGTAGAAGAGACAAAAAAGAAGAAGGAAGGAAGGAAGGAAGGAAGGAAGGATGGGAAGGAGGAAGGAAATGGGAGAAAAGAGGTGGAAGGGGGAAATGAGGGAAGAGGGGAGAAACTCAGCATACAATAGACGATTGCAGGGCGAGGGGAAATTGATTAATTACAGAGGAAATGAGATAATAAATGTCGTAAATGTAAAGTGAAAGGAGTAATGGAAATTTATGCTTCACGAAGCATCCTCCCCCTCCCTCCCCACTACTTCCTTTCCACAGACATTTCTGTTTCGCTGCGGGAATATGTGTGTGTGTGTGTGTGTGTGTGTGTGTGTGTGTGTGTGTGTGTGTGTGTGTGTGTGTGTGTGTGTGTGTGTGTGTGTGTGTGTGTGTGTGTGTGTGTGTGTGTGTGTGTGTGGTGTGTGTGTGTGTGTGTGTGTGTGTGTGTGTGTGTGTGTGTGTGTGTGTGTGTGTGTGTGTGTGTGTGTGTGTGTGTGTGTGTGTGTGTGTGTGTGTGTGTGTGTGTGTGTGTGTGTGTGTGTGTGTGTGTGTGTGTGTGTGTGTGTGTGTGTGTGTGTGTGTGTGTGTGTGTGTGTGTGTGTGTGTGTGTGTGTGTGTGTGTGTGTATGTGTGTGTCTTTGTGTGTGTATGTGTGTGTGTGTGTGTGTGTGTGTGTGTGTGTGTGTGTGTGTGTGTGTGTGTGTGTGTGTGTGTGTGTGTGTGTGTGTGTGTGTGTGTGTGTGTGTGTGTGTGTGTGTGTTTGTGTGTGTGTGTGTTTGTCTGTGTGTGTGTATGTGTGTGTTTGTTACTTCGACCCAGTTTGGTAAAATCTATTATATGAATTGTGAAATATGACCTGCCTCACCCAGGAAGGAGTCACTGTCAGTCGTATTGTGCAACAAATGAATATATCGCATGAGGCAGTCGAATACGAGTACAAGACACCTTACATCTCTTTTACCTTTCTTTTATCTATGGTTCGACGACTGCCATTCACCTTGTTGGCATACGAAGTATCTTGTTCTTATTTCATTTTTTTTTTTTTTTAGAAAATCCATTCACTTCTACTCTAGAGCTCCTTCATTTGTATTCTTGTTCTGAAAATTTTGTTCTTCCCTTCATATGTCGAAAATCAACACAGCTTGGTCTACTGTACCACTAACATTTATCTTCGTCGTAGAATGACTGTCAATCTCACATTCGTTATCTTGCCATTTTTCTTCATTCGATGTATATTCCTGAAAGAGCTTATTTCTCCCATTTTTAACGGTCAGGTTTCCTTCTTAGGCAATGCCTTTTGTTCAACATCTTTCCAAGTGATACCCATTTTCCTTTTTCGGTATACCTTTTCTATTCTATCCTCCTATAGTTTACAAAAATATATAACTCATGCATTGCACATCTCACTGCCATGAAACTTTATTTTTCACGTCCATGTGTAGATACGTAAGGACTTTTGTGTATTCTAACGGTGCTTCGTAAAAGAAATGTTGCATAGCATCTCAAATTGTAAAAGAGTAAAATCTGCCACTATGAACACCTATACCAAGAATTAGTAATGGACTAAATATCTACTCTCAACCAACACTTGCGAGTGCAAATGTGGATTTCTTTTCTATGTACTTATAAATACAAATGTGATTATTTCCTATTGGTTACTGTATGTCATTTTCGTGTTATAATCAAAATAGAAATTAGCCATTCAACTTCAAGTTTATGCATTCTCCAAAGTTACATTCGAATACACTTAAGATATATTACAATGAGTTACAATAATAAAGTAAGCCGACAGAGAACCTTTCGGTCCATAATGACAAAAGTACATGAATTACATTGCATTTGAATATGCTCAGTACTTTCTTATACAAAATAAAACACCTATATTATATGCGTTCAACCATAAAAAGTCAAATGGCTTAAATCCACTCAATACGAGTACTACATGTTTTGAGAATGCAGGGCGAGTACCATCACATGTATTATTCTGGATCCTGATGTCATTTTTCCTCATTTTCTTCCTTTCGTTCAGTCATCGGCCTATTTTCATTTGGGTGCTTGTGGTTGAGATAGCTTCTCAACTCAGTTATTGTTTCCCTGTTTGGGAATAATATAAATTGCAAAATTACATTTTGTAATGCAATACCTGCGACACATTTCTTTTTCATAAAAAGTTGGTCGCAATCGTGTGACAAGAAAGGGCACGTTTATCTCATTCGAGTGAGGCTTAAGAGAAACAAAGTCTGAGAAGCTGACAGCCATGTAACATTACAGATGCACAGTGTGACTCAGTCACTGGCTCACACTGTGCATCTGTCTCTCAACTATTGAAATGTAGGATAGAGACACTGTGCTCCTCCATTTTTCTCAAACTATTCTAACCAAAGCTCTGCTAAATCATAGATATGCATTTATCTGTGTGTAATAATAGTTGTTATTTTTGTATATCATGTTTATTCATTTCACCAAAATATTTGCAGAAATTTTCAAATTCAAAGGTCAATCCAATATTAAGGAAAATACAAAAATTTGCAAATGCGAATATTTGATCCATCCCTACTTGAGATGGGCTTCCTGTCACCTGCGGCATATTTGCCTTTCGTTCCACTTTTCAGTAAACTTCCTCTTGGAGAAAGATCTACACATTTTCCTTTCAACCTTGTGATATCGCTATATAATAATTTGCTAGTTTGGCTGCTTACTAAGATTTGTATACTGTATTTGTTAGACCACCAGAAGACGATTATATTGAAATGAGAAAATGCCATGTTAAGAAGACTACATAAATTTCAGTCGACTCTTTTGCTTTCATATATCCTGACTACCATCAGTTACAATTCAGTTGTAAAGATTCCCTCCTACTAATAAAAAAAATCAATGGAAGATGATCATGATCAATATGATATAAAAAAACGTAGAGTACATTACAAGGCAGTATTAGATTGACTAAGGACAAATAAGATGGTATTAACTAGTACGTGTAAGGCGATTTCATTCGTTTTTAATGGCAAGTAAATGAGGGACGTTAAGGGCGAATAAGAGAGAGGGGCTAGCAAAGG
>NC_134777.1:45803895-45843895 GCF_046742065.1 Oratosquilla oratoria | reverse complement strand
TTTTTCACTATTCACTTTTGTTAATGAATTTGCGAATAACTTGTAATCGTACTTACTGTTATTTTTACCTATGTGCATTACCTTGCATTTACTTGTGTTGAATTTCATTAACCACTTTTCAGACCATTGCTGTAATTTATCTAAATCTTATTGAATATCTAATTGGTTTAAGTGATGATTTGCCATTCCGCAGTTTTGTATCATCAGCAAACTTGGAAACAGTAGATTTTAGTCCATGGTCTATATCATTTATATATACTATGAATAGAAGTGGCCCAAGAACGGATCCCTGAGGAACTCCACTTGTAACATTTTCCATCTAGAAGTTTATTCCATTTAAAACAACTCTCTGTTTTCGATCATTCAACCAATTACTAGTCCAATTTAATAGGCTACCACTTATTCCGTGCGAAGCTAATTTAGTAAGTAGTCTTTCGTGGGGGACGGTATCAAAAGCTTTTGCAAAGTCTAGATATATTAAATCTATATTGTTTCTTTTGTCATAATTCGAGATAACTGTGTTGTAGAATTTGAGTAAGTTAGTCACGCAAGAACGTTTCCATAATAAGTTATTCTGAACCAGGGCAGTGGACAGGATGCAGGGATGACCCGTCATCCAGGAGGTCCCAAGATAAGAGGGAGGGAGGAGGGTGGAGGGGGAGTGGAATATATAGGAAATGGAAAGGGTGGGAGTGGTTTTTATGCCTTTTTCTTTTTGGCTACCCCCGTGTAAGGAAAAAAAAACTTTGGTATATGTATGTATAAATAAACATGGCATTCCACCATTGCAACTCCACCTGAAGAAGTGGAAGTCGTCGAAATATGCAGACCCTGGCAAAATAAATGATTATTGGTAAATTCCTTTCAACGTTAGTAATCAGAAAGAAATCCTCCGTGATCTTAGTCATTGGATGCACCCGAGCACTTATATTTCTTATAAGCCTGTCTCTCTTTATCAATACTTTTTTCAGTTTCTTTGTCAAGCCATTGTGAGCGAGCCTGATTTGGGGGACGTCTATCCTTAAAAGGAGTGTAAGTATGAATCATCTTAGTGAGAGTATTTTGAAATATTTCCCACATCTGATGTACAGGTCTTTCGCTAAATTTTGCCTCCCAATCTGTAAGCTGAAGCTCCGGACGTAGTCCTATGAACTGAGCTTTACTGAAATTAGGTATTTTATAAAGACAGGTATCTATTCTAAAATGATTTAGTAGTTTGAATCTAACTAAATTGTAAACGCTATTTGCTACAGTTTCACTGACTTCTACATCGGTTATCATGCTTTCACGGCTAGTGATCAATAGATCGAGTAAATTTAAATGTCTTGTGGGTTCTTTTACATGCTGAACTAAGTAATTGTCACCGAGAAGATCAATCAATAAATCCAGGTTGCAGAAACTAGACAGTTCTACGGTTATTCCTATATCAAGAATTTTGCTTTTGACATACGCCTGTATTTCTTGCAATTTGTCCTTAATGCTACGACCATTAAAGTACATGGTTTTAAGAGACTCGTGATTATTTCTTTTTGACATCTGGTCGCTCACGGTCATCCGATCTCTTTTGTACACTTTGTCACATCGTTTAACATCGGCCTCCCGTCATTTATTGACATTTTGTCCGGAATCCCTTCCTAAAATTATATTTTGTCCCCCAGTGACATTATATCTTACCGTGATGTTTTGTCCTCCACTACCATTATATCCCATCGTGATATTTTGTCTTCCACTATCATGATATCCCATCGTGATATTTTGTTCTTCATAAACATTCTGCTTGGCATCCCTTCCTAAAATTATATTTTGTCATCCACTGACATATCCTACCGTGATATTGTATCCTCCACTATCATTACATCCCACCGTGATATTTTGTCCACCACTATCATTACATCCCATCGTGATATTTTGCCATCCACTGTCCTCCCATCGTGATGTTTTGCCCTCCACTTTCCTTACATCTCATCGTGACATTTTGTCCTTTGACATTACATCCCATCGTGACATTTTGTCCTTTGACATTATATCCCATCGTGACAATTTGTCCTTTGACATTACATCCTAATGTAACATTTTGTCCTCTACCAACATTATATCTTAAAATTATATTTTGTCCTATACTGGCATATTGTTCTACATTAATGCTATACTCTACTCTGTTTTCCCCCAGTACACTTTATTTCCCCTTACCTTTGGGTTTCTACCCAAAAAAGAGGAACTAGTTCATTACAAACTCCCACAATGAGGTTTGTAAGAACATCTTTGTTTCTGAGGGTAAGGTGGATCCCATGAGAAGCGTAAATGTCATGGCACCCGGAAAAGAGATACCAAGGATCAAGAAAGTGGTATCCCAGTTGCGTGCACAATCGTGATATCCTCTCATTGATCCCTATGGCTCTACTGTTTCAACATGAACCTGCATAGATCCTCGGGAGGATCCCACAGACTACGTAACGGCTCCCACGTTCCTTCATCTCCTGAAGGAGGACCTTGTAATTCCGAGCAAGTTCCCCTGATCTCACCCTACCTATATCGTTACTTCCAGTATGAACAGTCGTAACCGTGACGTCCGTCCTTGCTCCCTGGTGGTCTGGGTACAATCGGCGAACCCACGGCCCGGTTGACATACAAGCTTGCAACATCGTTTGGTCTTCCGGTGCAGGATGTCGTTATAGCCACGTATCATGGAGTCCTTCATCACCAAGAACTCCTGGTTTTCATCCACTTCATCCTCCAGCAGAGAAACACGATTGACTAGAGCCTGCAGTTGCTCTGCAGGGCACCCGCTTGCCGAACGCAGGCTCGACAAACGGGACCCCAGGGAGCGCCACTCGCTCACGGCAGTGATAGAAGGGGAAGAAATGGAACGTTCTTTGGGCTGTGGAGAGGATTCACTCTTCTCACAGAGCGCACTCTTGATAAGACGAATTTCCTCCTCACACATCCTGAGACAATCCTCCAGGTTCACACAACCTTTACAAGCCATTTCGCTCCTCCTTCAGCAATACAAACGGCAAAGAGAAAATATAAATCAACAAAATCAACGAACTTCCTCATCACACATCCTGAGACGATCCACCAGGTTCACATTGCATCATCTTTATTTTCATCATCATATTAATGACATATACTCTACAAGAAAAAATTAAGTGAGACATGCTTAACACTTTCGCTGTGCTGAAAGTGAAATCATCGTCATGAACAACATTATAATCATAATTATCACGTTTAATTTTACAATTACCATTATAATTGTCAATTATCTTATCATCACCACTGCTATAATGATAATGGCTCGATTAAATTTGAATAACAACATAACGCTCACACACGAACACCTAGAAGAGGAAGCAGTTGTGTTGGATGCTTAAAAATAACTCTTCCAGGCAAAATTATAGTATTGAGACCGGTGTTGATCAACACAATAATTTATAAATGACAATGGCATGGACGACGACAGCAATGAAAATTATAACGATGACAATGAAGATTATAAGGTCACCAATATCGAATAAGTTTTGAACGAAAGATGTACCAACATAACACAAAAGTCACGGTACTCACTACTTAGGTTATCTATATATCAGTTAAAGTTCTTTTTGTGTAAATCATATTCAATTGCACCATCCTGTTGTTTTCAATTAACATTACAAGAATCAAAATGCAACTTAAATATCAATCTACATAGATAATTAGTTTTATTGCTCTATGCAAATGGTGTGCTTTTGTCCTCCCTAAAAATCATAGCAGATTATTATCCTGGATGTCAGTTTTCACGTGATGGGCTTTTGTCCGTCTACATTTGTGTTTTGGTTGGTTTTCTTCTAGACTCGAGTATAACACAGCGGTCTGCAAACCATTTTGTATTTTTTTCAACAACCTACTCGAATTTCTCTGAAGCAAGATTGCATGCTCATATTTTATATAAGTATGTTTCCTTGTTTACTTTTTCATTCCATCACGTTGTACACTGCACTATCCTCAGTGCAGAGTAGATTGTACAATGAGCTGATATGATCAATTCTGCACATCTAAAGGTTGGAAATAACTGGCTGGTTGATTGGCAACCCAAGCAGTGTACCTAGTTCATACCGGCTACTTTTGGGCCAATTGTGTTATACCCTTGCATTTCTTTTTATAAACAACTTATATTTATTTCCACTTTGATCACATTTTATGACTGAGGAAATACCCATTGCTTACTGATACCTACAAAATAAGATATATGCATGAACAGGTGAAAGGTGAATCATGCTGTGTGTGAATCTACCGTAGTTGCGGCCACAAACGTTACCACTGCACATATTCTTGAAAAGTGCATAACATATAGGAGAGCGCAATACGTGCGAGGAAATCCCGAACATGATCTTACCATATAAATACCTTGAAAACTTGTCTCCAGTCATTACTCTTCAAGCCATTGCCAACCATGGACGCTGAAAGTTCAGTCTCTGAATCATGCTTCCAAAAATGTTGTGGAGATGATCCTCCGCAGCTTTCATATCATGACGTTGGTGTTCATCAGATTCCTTTGTACACGGACACTGTCGTTGCCGGTAAAACAGCAGAATTTGAATGAAAACGCAAACTTTCATTCTTTAAAGAAGCCGAGTGAGAGCGTTGATGGTGAGATTTACCAAGATGCCTCTGTCCTTAATGGATGTAATATCCCAGATTCCTTGTCAGGCATCTACCAGTAAGCAAGGCCTCTAAAACCCCCATCCTGTGAAAATAGATCCTCAGCCAACAGTGAAGAGGTGCCTCTTCGTGTTTCTGCTTCTTCTGATACTATGTTAAGCAAGCCTAAAGAACAACCTAAGCCACCTGCCAAGAAGAAAGAGTGCGTGAAATGCGGCAAATTCTTCCCCACACAACACAAGCTGACCGTTCACATGTACTCTCATACTGGTACGCGTCCCTACAAGTGCCAAACCTACGGCAAGAATTTCGCCAAAAAATTCTGCTACTATCGTCACATCAGACTTCATAATCAAGTCAAAATTCCCATGCAGAGGTTGTGGCGAAACTTTCCAAGACAGGCGTCAGTTGGTGGCCCACACGTCCTCGTGCGAGCAGCTTGAAAGCAAGAGGTTTTCTTCTCAGGAAAAACCTTTGTTTGAAAGACCGAACCCAAGTCAACACGTTGCAGATATTCCCAATCGTCAATTAGATATGCATTCTTCCACCGGCAGTCAGCCGGTAGAAAAAAGTGATATATCTGAAAGCAAACCAGTAGAACACGATGCAAAGCATCTCCCGGACGACGACGTTGATATTCTGGCACTAGCCATGCCTGAAATATTTTAAAGTCACAGTGTATATATGCTTGGGATTCCTACTATGGGAAATTTTGTACCAGTGACCTATGTTACCTGTAGACATGGTAGTGCCTTCCCTATTTGTTTTACAAGGCATTTTGTCCATTGTTTGACAAATTTTATCTGTATGTTCTTTCTCGATGCACGTCTGTACACAATAACACTTTATAAATGAGACTATAAGTCCAGGTTTTCTCTGTTAAGAAACTACTTGTACTGCCCATGTAAGTAAAATCAAATAAAAGCTAAAAGGGGTCATGTAGTTTACAATCCCAAAAGAGAGCATGAGCGACAAACGTTCCTTGGGGTGCCATTCAGACATCATTGTTTCGTTTGCTTTCGGTAATAGTGATCGTGTGGATTTTCTCTGACTGCACCAGGTTACATATCTCACTTTTAGTTTAGGGCTTATTTGGCCAAATGAGTGTATGTATATATACAGTGCATTTTAAAGCGTAGTGGAATGAGAGTTGGATACATTATTTATGTTTCCTATCCATTGTTGACCTTTTCGATTTGTACAAGCTTTTGGTAGTTTATTTTTTATAATACGGTTTAGATAACTGTTGTATGTGTGTGTATGTCTGTAGCTTTTGGTAGTTTATTTTTCATAATACGATTTAGATAAATGTTTGTGTGTGTGTGTCTGTGTTTGTCATACATCATTTTAATAATTAAATACATTTGATCATCTGGGTTTCGACATGTGTGGATATGAAAATAACGATGGTTATAAGTTTAATTAATTCACTTGGTATTTCCTGAATTCGAGTATAGATGCACAAGTAATATGTGCCCCAAAATAAGATACGAACACTAAATATTTTATTTCGTTATGTCATTGTACATCGACAAAAAACATAGAAAGACTTGTTACAGGGCAACGCTTTCTTTCTTGTACATGACTTCTCATGATTGGAAATATTTGTAACATTTCATTTGATGTTGGTTATACAGTGTTAAATCACCAATTTAGATAAAGTTGATAAAGTTAAGGTTATTGTGTTATAAGTTACCTGCATGTATGAAAAGGATGTTATTTCACATTGCTTCTTTGATCACTAATATAGGAAAAGCGACAATCTGTTGGTTGTCATTTAATGAAATATGGCTTGGTACTCGGTACTCGGCATGAGCCAATCCAACATCTGCAGAGTATGTCATCCAATTGATGGGGTAAACGTTATGTAACCAAGCTCTGTTAATTTTCAAACGATGACTGATATGTTGGACATCAGACAAATACCCACCGGACAAAATTCCACATTGTAAAAATGTCAGTTTGCACAATAACACACCCCACATTACTTCTAAAATGGAAAAAACAAAATACCTTCTTGGGAAAACTGATGCTCTTTTATTTTTTTTAACTTCATATGAAATTATATTTTTGTATATTATTGTCAGACATATCCAATTACATCATACTGAAGGTTTCAAAACATAAACACAAAACCACACACAACCCAAATAGATATCTACATATCGAATAACATTTTATTGCCTGGCATCTGACTCACTTGTTTATGGCATAACATACATGGTTCATAAATAGCTGTTAAGTCAAACTGATAATATTTTTACATTAACAAATAAATCATAGATCGACATGCAATTCTACTTGCTATATTTACAAAGTTTGTTTTCCTCCTGAACCAGGGTGGATTATTATCCTGACTTGTCAGTTTTCACATGGTGGGTTTGTGTCTGCTGGGTCATTGTCTGCTTACCATTGTGTTTGGGATGTTGATGTTCTATAATCTGTCTGTGTACATATGTATACATATACATATACACATGAATAAGCAACTTCAAGATCTCCAAATTCTCCCTTCTTCTAAAGCCAAGTTCGCACATTTCCTTGTTGATGATGTCTACTCTTCCACCCCACAGCGTGGTGACCAATTGACCACCCCATGGCGTGAGTGATAATTTGTCATTGCTGCCTTGAGAATGAAGTTGTGTAACTTCAAACGTTGGTACCGAAATATCTACTAGTTTGAATATCCTACCTCAGTGTTGAAATATCTTTTGTTGATTTTGTACATAGATTGTCTCTTGAAATACGTCGCCTTGTTCGCAGTATTGAACAAGTTAACAAGAAAATTGTGAGTTGTCATCATGCTATTATACACAACATTTATTGCCAGAGGGAGAACCTCCTGCCTAAGTATACTCATATAGATATACATATACATACATATATATATACATATATATATTATATATATATACATACATTTATATATGTATGTATATATATTTATATATGTAGTCATATATATATATATGTATATATATATATATATATATGTGTGTGTGTGTGTGTGTGTGTGTGTATGTATGTAGTGCATTCAAATGATGGAAGGCAGAAAACTAATACACACAGAGCCTATATAATTCTTTAGTGTGCCTTCTCTTCAACTGCGTATCGGTATCTTCTTGCATGAGGGCAGATCCTAAATTAAACATACGGTGGGTGGTATGTCGAGTGAGAAGATTAGCAACGTGGACTCATTCTTTGCATCAATAGTAGCTTCTTCGGGTGTATTTACCCTTAACATAGTGTAACAGAAGAACCCTTGTGATTCACGGTGCCTTGATGATATTCTCCCGTTAAAGCCCTACGTCCTTAATAATCTACTAGACAGAAGGCAAGAACTAAAAGTTGCTTGGGAGGAAAACGGTTATTACTCGGAAATAGCGAAGGGAGAAGGGCGAGAATGGTAGTTAAAAAAGAGTTGGCATATATAGTTGCTTGTTTCTATTTCCTTTTTGATTGATTTACGGCGGGAGTGTCGTGATCATTGTGTAAAAAATGTGTTTGGCCTCCAAAGATAGTCTTAGTTACTAAAAGTGCTTGCCTTGCCTGATTCCCTGTCTAGTTGTAGAAATCATCTCAACGCCGTTGCATCAGTATTGATATCAGGAGCAAATGCTGCACTCCTGAAAAAAACATGCGCCCTAAACTGTAAGAATAACAACGATTCTGTGGCTGTACTAGCAAATACTAGACTAGTAAAATTTTAGTTACTTCACTTGTAAAAGAACTGTAATTTATAAAAAAAAATATACTGGCCACATTTATTATATTTTTTACTTTATTACTATAAAACTTCGAACATGATATTAGTTGATTTTTTTTTTTTTTTTTAAGTTATGACTTATTCTCCAGACAAGGCAGGTTTTGTGCTGGCGAATATTGGTCCTTAGTCAATAATATAAAAGTTGTCCTTACAATACCACCCAAATCTACAAAGTGTTGTTATGTCCAATGCAAGTAGAGTCTATTCAGCTGAGTAACAATTTGTTTATTTATTTATATATCTATTTATTTATTTATTTATCTATTAGCTTATTTATTAATGAATGAATGAATGAATTTATCTATTTCGATAGATTTAAATGAGTGCATAGAGGAATTAGGGAGAAATGTCACTTTAGTGGTGTTGTTAGACCTTAATGCTAGGGTAGGAAATGAACCAATAGACGGAGTGGTTGGGAAATATGGAGTTCCAGGAAAAAATCGTAGTGGAATGTTGATGGTGGAGATGTGTCTAGAAAGAGAGTTGATGATAGCAAATACAGTGTTTAGGAAGAAAGTCAAGCATAAGTATACATGGGAGAGGGTGATGGATGGAAGGGTGGTAGATAAAACGTGAACTATGTAGTGGTAACTAGGACTATAGTAGAAAGAGCTAAAGATGTACATGTTCTAAGGGGAAAGAGTTGGGAAATATCAGATAATTTTTTGGTGGAAGGCAAGTTGAGAGTGGAGGATAGGTGGAGAAAGAGGAAAAGGACAGAATATAAGAAGATGAGAGAGGAGTAGGAGGGAGTGAAGGATAAAATAGAATTAGGAGTGAAGGAGGAATGGGAATGGTTCACGGAGGGAGTCATAAGGTGTGCAGAAATGGTGTGTGGAATAAGGAGGGCGGGAGGAAATAGAAGGAAGGGTAGTGAGTGGTGGGATGAAGAAGTAAAGAAGGGTATTGAGGAGAAGAAGCAACCTTTCATAGATGAGTTACAAATTAGAACGGAAGAATCATATAAGAGGTACAAAGTAAAGAGAAGAAAAGAAAAGCAAAGATAAAGGAGGCAAAGAGGAGAGCAGATGTGAAATGGGGTAAGAGTATTCCAGGATATTTTTCAAAGTAATAAATGTTTTTGAAAGAAATTGAGAAAGGAAGAAGAGGTGAATGAAATAAAGAAGAAAAGGTAAAAGATGCAGGTGGAGCAATTATAATAAAAGAGAAGGCAGTGAGAGGAAGGTGGGCGGAGTATTTTAGGGAGTTGCTCATTGGAAAGGTATTTGCAGAGGAAGAGCTAAGAAAATGACTGTGATGAGTGAGGAAAATAGAGGAAAAATAAGGAAAGATAAAGTGTAGGCAGTTAAGATGATGAGAACAGGTAAGCCACCTGGGGTGGATAGATGTCGTGCAGAATGTCTGAAAAAGGACGTACAGTGAAGGTGAGCTGGCTGGTGAGGTTATTTAATATTTGTTTAAGAGAGGGTAGAGTGCCGGAGGATTAGAAGAGTGCCTATATAGTTCCACTTTACAAGAGAAAAGGGGACAAGTGTGAGTGTGGTAGTTTCAGAGGGACCAGCTTGTTAAGTGTAGTTGGGAAGGCTTATGGGAGGGTCTTGATTGAGGGGCTTAGGAGAGGAAGAGAGGGAAAATTGGCGAGGAACAGTGTGGGTTTAAATCAGGTAGAGGTTGCGTAGATCAAATTTTTGTGGTAAAACAAATATATGGGAAAGCTATAGGAAGAGGTAAGGATGTATTTTGGGATTTTATGCATCTGGAAAAGGTTTATGTTAGGGTAGACAGGAAGGCACTGTGGGAGGTATTGCAGATATCTGGGATAAGAGGAAAGATTTTAAGAGTGGTCAATATTTTTACGAGAGTGAGTGGTTTGAGGTAAAGGTGGGACTTCGTCAAGGATATGTTATGTCGCCCTGGCTGTTCAATTTATACATGGATGGGGTGGTGCGAGAGGTGAATGCAAAGGTAGTGGGTTTAAATCAGGTAGAGGTTGCGTAGATCAGATTTTTGTGGTAAAACAAATATGTGAGAAAGCTATAGGAAGAGGTAAGGATATATTTTGGGATTTTATGCATCTGGAAAAGGTTTATGTTAGAGTAGACAGGAAGTCACTGTGGGAGGTATTGTAGATATATGGGATAAGAATTTTTAAGAGAAAATGGAGAAAAGTGACAGGATGCAGGGATGACCCGTCATCCATGAGGTGCCAAGATAAGAGGGAGGGGGGTGGAATATAGAAACTCGGATGGGTGGGAGTGGTTTCTATGCTTTTTTTCTTCCCCGTGTAGGCGGAAAATCCTATGGTATATGTATGTATGTATAAGGGTAATTGTAAAATTAATCGTGATGTTTATGATTATAAAACTTTTTATGATTATAATGCTGTTCATGATGATGATTCCACTTTGTCTTGAAAAACGACCAGGACAGCGAAAGTGTTAAGCATGTCATGTCTCACTTAATTCTTTCTTGTGCAGTGTATTACATTAATATGATGATGAAAATAACGATAATTGATACATAAATATGTATATTGTCAAAATAATGATGACGACGACGATGATTATATATTGGCATTTGAAATTCGATACCCAGGACAATAAGTTATTCTGTTTTCTCAGGGGAGTATAAGAACCATTATTAGAAAAAATATCTTTGAACATACGGCTAACCAATTTCTTGGTTAATGTGAAAAGTTGCATTCATTTAGAATAAAGGCTAGAGAGCTCGTTTTCTGCACAGACACCAGCTAGCAAATACCTGTGAAATTTATTATCTGAATAGTGATAAGTGATTGTGTTGTGTTTTGGTAATTTTATACGTTACAATTGTATACGGTTACAGATATAAGATAAAGTGTAGTGTTCTATTCATTTAGAATCAAAACAGTAGTCTGTCACTGTACTCCAAAGGTAGGAGTAATAGTATTAGGTAAGCAGAGTAAGCTTCGTGTATTTAGTATATTTCGGGACCCTTTTGGTCTCTTTTGTTGATTTATATTGTCTCTTTGCCGTTTGTATTGCTAAAGGAGGAGCGAAATGGCTTGTAAAGGTTGTGTGAACCTGGAGGATTGTCTCAGGATGTGTGAGGAGGAAATTCGTCTTCTCAAAAGTGCGCTCTGTGAGAAAAGTGGATACTCCCCACAACCCAAAGCGCGTTCCACTTCTTCCCCTTCTGCCACTGCCGTGAGGGGCGCTCCGTGGGGTCCCGTTTGTCGAGCGGGTGCTCTGCAGAGCAATCGCTGGCTCTAGGCAATCGTGATGCACTGCTGGAGGATGAAATGGCAAAAAATCAGGACCTTTACGCTTCTGATGGGATCCACATTACCCGCAGAGGCAAATATGTTCTTACAAACCTCATTGTGGGAGTTTGTAATGAACTAGTTCCTTTTTTGGGATAGAAACCCAAAGGAAAGTGGAAATAGAGTGTGCAGGGGAAAATAGAGTAGAGTATAACATTAATGTAGAATAATATGCCAGTATAGAATGAAATATAATCTTAGGATATAATATCGGTAGAGGACGAAATGTTACATTAGGATGAGATGACAAAGGACAAAATGTCACGATGGGATGTAATGTCAAAGAACAAAATGTCACGGTGGGATGTAATGTCAAAGGACAATATGTCACGATGAGATGTAATGTCAAGGGACAAAATGTCACGATGAGATGTAAGGAAAGTGGAGGACAAAAGATCACGATGGGATTTAAGGACAGTGGAGGACAAAAGATCACGATGGGATTTAAGGACAGTGGAGGACATAATATCACAATGGAATGTAATGATGGTGGAGGACAAAATATCACGGTAAGATATGTCAGTGGATAACAAAATATAATTTAGGATGGGATGTCGGACAATGAAGGACAAAATATCACGATGGGATATAATGACAGTGGAGGACAAAATATCACGATGGGATGTAATGATAGTGGAGGACAAAATATCATGGTAGGATATAATATCACTGGGGGACAAAATGATTTCAGAAAGGGATGCCGAACAGAATGTCAATAAACAACGGGAGGACGTAGGGGGACAAAGTGTAAAAAAAGAGATCGAGCGACCGTGAGCGACGAGATGTCCGTGATGGGGGAAATGTTAATTTTGATGAGAGAAATGTTAACGAGGCATTGAATGTCAATGAAAGACCAAATATTTATATAGAGCAAGATGTCAAAAAGAAATAATCACGAGTCTCTTAAAACCATGTACTTTAATTTTAATGGTCGTAGTATTACAAGCGAAAATTCCGATATCATAGGAAATATTTTTAATGGTAAAAAGTTTGACGCGGAAATTAATATTGTGGGGATTTAAATGCTCTCATCAGGATGGAAACTACAAGAATGGTGGGGGTGTTCTATTGTACTGTACGTTAAAAGCAATGTCCTTGCTTGTGTTTTAAAGAAAGTGAAACAGGATACATATGATAGTTTGTGGGTAGAATGAACCCAAACAAATTGACAAGAACTGTCTAGTTTCTGCAACCGGGATTTATTGATTTAAATTTTACTGATATTGATTGGATGACCCTTGAACATGGCCTTGTACCATATGTTCGAAGTCTTATAGTAATAAAGTAAAAAATGTAATAAATGTAGCCAGTAAATTTTGATAAATTACAGTTCTTTTACAAGTGAAGTAACTAAAATTGTACTATTCTAGTATTTGCTAGTACAGCCAGTGCAGCATTTGCTCCTGATAACAATACTACATTATTTTTTTTGTAGTACTCATCCATCTTCCTTGAAATGTATCTATCCACTTTAATGTTTTTTTTTCATTTATCTAAACCGTATTATTAAAAACAAACTACCAAAAGCTATGTAAACCGTATTATAAAAAATAAATTACCAAAAGTAGATTATACGAATTGAAAAGGTCAACAATGGATAGGAAACATAAATAATGTATCCAGTTCTCATTACACCACGCTTTAAAATGCACTATATATATATACATACACTCATTTGGCCAAATAAGCCCTAAACTAAAACTGAGATAAGTAACGTAGTGCAGTTAAAGAAAATCCACACGATCACCATCACCGAAAGCAAACGAAACAATGATGTCTGAATGGCACCCCAAGGAACGTTTGTCGCTCATTCTCTCTTTTTGGGTTTGTAAACTGCATGAACCCTTGTAGCTTTTATTGATTTTACTTACATGGGCAGAACAATTGGTTTCTTAGCAGAGAAAACCTGGACTTAATAGTCAATGAAGATGTTTCAGTTTAAAATAAAAAAGTATATAAACCATACATTATTAAAGCCTCATTTAAAAAGTGTTATTGTTTACAGACGTGCAACAAGAAAGAACATACATAAAAAAAATGGACAAAATACTCTGTAAAACAAAAAGGAAAGCCACTACTATGTTTACAGGTACAAAAATTTCCCAAGCATATATACACTGTGACTTTAAAAGATTTCAGGCATGGCTAGTGCAAGAATATCAACGTCGTCGTCCGGGAGATGCTTTGCATCGTGTTTTACTGGATTGCTTCCACATATACCACTCTTCTCTAACGACTGACTGCCTGTGGAAGAATGCATATTTAATTGACGATTGGGAATGTATGCAACGTGTTGCCTTGGGTTCAGTCTTCCAAACAAAGGTTTTCCCTGAGAAGAGAGCCTCTTGCTTTCAAGCTGCTCGCACGAGGACGTGTGGGCCACCAACTGACGCCTGTTTTGAAAGGTTTCTCCACAACCTATGCACGGGAATTTTGACTCTCGATTATGAAGTCTGATGTGACGATGGTAGCAGAATTTTTTGGTGAAATTCTTGCCGCAGGTTTTGCACTCGTAGGGACGCGTACCAGTATGAGAGTACATGTGAACGGTCAGCTTGTGCTGTGTGGGGAAGAATTTGCCGCATTGCGCGCACTCTTTCTTCTTGGCAGGTGGCTTGGGTTGTTCTTTAGACTTGCTTGACATAGTACCACAAGAAGCAGAAACACGAAAAGGCAGCTCTTCACTGTTGGCTGAGGATCTATTTTCACAGGATGGGGGTTTTAGAGGCTTTGCTTCCTGGTAGATACCTGACGAGGAATCCGGGATATTACATCCATTAAGGACAGAGGTATCTTGGTAAGTCTCACCATCAACGCTTTCACTCGACTTCTTTAAGGAATTAACGTTTGCGTTTTCATACAAATTTTGTTGTGTTTTACCGTCAACGACAGAAGACAAAGAAGTGTTCGTGTGCAAAGGAATCTGATGAACACCAGCGTCATGGTATGAAAGCTGCTGAGGATCATCTCCACAATATGTTTGGAGGAATGATTCAAAGACTGAACTTTCAGTGTCCATGGTTGGCAATGTCTCGAAGAGTAATGACTGGAGACAAGTTTTCCAAGGTATTTATATGGTAAGACCATGTTCGGGATTCCCGCGCGCGTGGTGCGCTATCCTAAATGTTATGCAATTTTCACAATTTCATTTTTGAAATGTATCGATTTACCATATTATGCATGTGTGTGTGTGTGTGTCCTTAAAATAAATTTGGTTATTAATATTACCATATTCAGAATAATATCCAACTGTTTAGTTGGATACCTGACAATATCCCTCCTCGGCAAAATATCACGCTGCAAAAAAAAGTGTCAGGACAATTTACCTACACTGGTATTGAAAGGGATGGACAACAACCAGCTTTTTGAAAAAATACTCTTTTGTTTGTGTATCATGTTACGAAAATATTGCAGGGGTTTCTTTGATTGTAAATTGTGGACAGAAATAAACCAAAATGTATCATCATCTTTTCTTTTGCTAATCATATCTAGTTGTACCATGCAATTGGCTTCTAAATATTACCACAAGAAGCAACATACATACAACAGACTTATATATCAATATAAATGAAAGATGTATTGTTTTACATCCCATGCACTTATCTATGACATAAAGTACGCAATTGGTAACTAGCCTTTATTCTAAATGAATGCTGGTGTCTGTGCAGAAAACGAGTTCTCTAGCCTTTATTCTAAATGAATGCAACTTTTCACATTAACCAAGAAATTGTCTTTTAGCATGCATTTTAGCCGTATGTTCAAAGATATTTTTTGTAATAATGGTTCTTATACTCCCCTGAGAAAACAGGATAACTTATTGTCCTGGGAATCGAATTTCAAAGGCTAATATATCATAAAATCATCGTCGTCATCATTATTATTTTGATAATAAATAGATTTGTGTATATTCAATCATCGTTATTTTCATCATCATATTAATGTCATATACTGCACAAGAAAGAATTAAGTGAGACATGCTTAACACTTTCGCTGTGCCGGTCGTTTCCCTAGACAAAGTGAACTTCATTATAATCATAAAGATTATTATATCATAATAGTGACGATTAGTTTTGCAATTACCATTACAATTGTCAATAATATTATCATCATCAATATTTTTATCGTTATCGTCATCACCATATTTATATATCTTATATTCATCACTGCTATAAAGAAAATGGCTCGATTAAATTTGAATAATAACATAACGCTCACACAAGAGGAAGCAGTTGTGTTGGGTGCTAGAAAATAACTCTTCCAGGCAAAATTCCACCCTGCAAAAAATGTCACCTCGTAAAATGTATGCACTTTTATTTAGATCTCACATGCAAGATATTTTGTAATGACTTCTTTAGATAGATCAGTGCTTTTTTTATGTCAGTTAAGTTTCTTTTTGTTTAAGTCATACATGGTTGGATCATGCAATTGGTTTGAAATAATAGCAAAAAACTTCATAAAACGCATATACATATTCATATGTATTTGTATGGAGAGGTCATCATGGTAGGCTCTTAAAGTGGTGGTGATGATGATCATGATGAATACGACGATGATGATGATGATCACGATCATGATCATTATTATAATGACGACGACGATGATTTATTTATTTTTCAAATGTTAGAATTTTGTCTTCACATACATTGTAGGATATTGCCCTGTGTTTCTGTTTTCAAATTATGAGGTTTTGTCCTTAAAACAATTGCCTGTTTACATTTGTTACTTTTTTGACGAAACAGTTGACATTGTCTGAAAAAAGTTATATATATATTCTTATATCAATAATTTTCCTTGTTCATAGATACAACAATAACTGATAAAAATATAATAAATGAGAATCAAACAAATAATAATAAACAAACGGACAAATTGCAACAAAAAAAGTAAACAAATAAACATTCATTAACTACACGGTTGGCAACGTTGTTTCTACCCACTTCCAAATTAAATCTATTTCCGGATAGTTTGAGACAATTTTTTCTTGTCGGATTCTCATTCAGTGTGAAAATTTTGTCACTTTCGATATTACCAATTCCCTCTAAAATCTTAAAGACCTGTATCAAGTCATCTCTGAGTCTACGTTTTTAAGGAAAACAGATTTATATGTTTTAGTCGATTTTCGTATGATTTATCTTTGATATTTGGAATAAGTTTTGTGGCTCGCCGTTGTACTTTTTTTTATCTGTCAATGTTTTTAATGAGATTCCAAGACCATACGGAAACAGTATATTCCAAATGTGGACGAACTAACAATTTATATAGTTTGTTATTGAGTGATGGACTTTTGAAATCAAAAGATCGCGCAATCAGTCCTAGAATCTTATCTGCTTTCTCAGAGGCTGAAATACACTGCTTGGATGATTTGAGATCGTTACTGATAATTACGCCGAGATCCTTTCCACTATCCACTTTTGTTCACTGTTATTTTTGCCTATGTACATTACCTTGCATTTACTTGAGTTAAATTTCATTAGCCACTTTTCAGACCATTGCTGCAATTTATCTAAATCTTCTTGAATATCTAATTGGTTTAAGTGATCATTTGTCCTTCCGCACAGTTTTGTATCATCAGCAAATTTGGAAAAAGTAGATTTTAGTCCATGGTCTATATCATTTATATATACTATGAATAGAAGTGGCCAGAAAACGGAACCCCGAGGAACTCCACTTTTAAAAAACTCTGTTTTCGATCATTTATTCAATTACTAGTCCAACTTAATAGGCTACCACTTATTCCGTGTAAAGCTAATTTAGTAAGTAGTCTTTCGTGGGGGACGGCATCAAAAGCTTTTGCAAAGTCTAGATATATTTAATTTATATTGTTTTTTTTTGTCATAATTCGAAATAACTGTGTTGTAGAATTCGAGTAAGTTAGTCACGCAAGAATGTTTCCGTCTAAAACCATGCTGGCTATCATTTATCAAACAGTTATTTTCTAGATTATGTCCGATAGCATCTCTGTTTCCATCATTTTTCCTACGATTGAAGTCAAGCTTATAGGTCTTTAAGATTCTTGGATGCCAACCGTCAGATCCTGGTGCTTTATCAACTTTGAGTTTCTTTATACACCTTTTATTTTTATTTTTTTTATTTTGTTATATTTACCGTAGTGAGCAAGTTTACCCTAGACTTTTCACAGTTCACTTTGAGGTGTTTCGTTAACGAATACGGAGCTAAAATAATTGTTTGAAATATCACACATATCACACATTGAATGTTCAAGTTGACCGTCAGACGATAATAGTGGACCAATGTGATTCCTAACAACCTTTTTATTTCTATTGTAACTATAGAATTCTTTGGGGTTCTCTTTGAATTTATCAGCGATATTAATTTCGTATTGTCATTTTAATTGTTTTCCTTATATTAATACATAACTTTGATAGTCATTGGATGCACCCGAGCACTTATATTTCTTGTAAGCCTGTCTCTTTTTATCAATACTTTTTTCAGTTTCTTTGTGAAGCCATTTTGGGCGAGCCTGATTTGGGGGACGTCTGTCCTTAAAATGAATATAAGTATGAATCATCTTAGTGAGAGTATTTTGAAATATTTCCCCCATCTGTTGTACAGATCTTTGGCTAAATTTTTTCTCCCAATCTGTAAGCTGAAGCTCCGGACGTAGTCCTATGAACTGAGCTTTACTAAAATTGGGTATTTTAGAAACACAAGTATCTATTCCAAAATTGTTTAGGAGTTTGAATCTACTAAGTTGTGATCGCTATTTGCTAGAGTTTCACCGACTTCTACATCAGTTATCATACTTTCGCGGCTAGTGATCAATGGATCTAGTAAGTTCCCATGTCTTGTGGGTTCTTTTACATGCTGAACTAAGTAATTGTCACCGAGAAAATCAATCAATAAATCCCGGTTGCAAAAAAGTAGTCAGTTCTTGAAATAGCAGTTTGTCGTCTGCTAATGATAATGTCTTTGGCTATATATTACACCTACATTCATTTTTTGTCCATTTGTTTGGGTTAATTCTGCTCACAAACTATCATATGCATCCTGTTTCACTTTCCCTAAATACAAGCAAGGACATTGTTTTTAACGTACAATAGAACATCACCATTCTTGTGGTTTCTATCCTGTTGAAATTGTTTAAAGCCCGAAATGTTGAATTCAGCTTCAAACTCTTTACCATTTAATCATATCTACGGTTATTCCTATCATATCAAGAATTTTGCTTTTGACATTCGCCTGTATTTCTTGGAATTTGTTCTTAATGCTACGACCATTAAAGTACATGGTTTTAAGAGAGTCGTGATTATTTCTTTTTGACATGTTTTGAGTTTCAATATCATAATTTTGTTTTTTTATTGACACCTCGCTCTATATAAATATTTGGTCCTTCATTGACATTCAATGCCTCATTAACATTTCTCCCATCAAAGTTAACATTTCCCCCATCCCAGACATCTGGTCGTTCACGGTCATCCGATCTCTTTTGTACACTTTGTTACATCGTTTAACATCGGCCTCCCGTCGTTCATTGATATTTTGTCCGGAATTCCTTCCTAAAATTATATTTTGTCCCCTAGTGACATTATATCTGACCGTGATGTTTTGTCCTCCACTACCATTACATCCAACCGTGATATTTTGTCCTCCACTGTCATTATATCCCATCGTGATATTTTGTCCTTCATGAACATTCTGACCGGCATCCCTTCCTAAAATTATATTTTGTCATCCAATGACATATCTTACCGTGATATTTTGTCATCCACTATCATTACATCCCATCGTGATATTTTGTCCTCCACTATCATTACATCCCATCGTAATATTTTTTCCTCCACTGTCCTTAAATCCCATCGTGATGTTTTGTCCTCTACTTTCCTTACATCTCATCGTGACATTTTGTCCTTTGATATTACATCCCATCGTGACATTTTATCCTTTGACATTATATCTCATCGTGACATTTTGTCCTTTGACATTATATTTCATCGTGATATTTTGTTCTTTGACATTACATCCCATCGTGACATTTTGTCGTTTGATATTACATCTTGATGTAACATTTCGTCCTCTACCAACATTATATCTTAAAATTATATTTTGTCCTATACTGGCATATTATTCTACATTAATGCTATACTCTACTCTGTTTTCCCCCAGTACACTTTATTTCCCCTTACCTTTGGGTTTCTTCCCCCAAAAAAGAGGAACTAGTTCATTACAAACTCCCACAATGAGGTTTGTAAGAACATCTTTGCTTCTGAGGGTAAGGTGGATCCCATCAGAAGCGTAAAGGTCATGGCACCTGAAAAAAGAGATACCAAGGATCAAGAAAGTGGTATCCCAGTTGCGTGCACAATCTTGATATCCTCTCATCGATCCCTATGGCTCTACTGTTCCAACATGAACCTGCATAGATCCTCGGGAGGACCCCGAAGACTACGTAACGGCTACCACGTTTCTTCATCTCCTCAAGGAGGACCTTGTAATTCCGAACAAGTTCCTCTGATCTCACCCTACCTACATCGTTACTTCCAGTATGAACAGTCGTAACCGTGACGTCCGTCTTTGATCCCTGGTGGTCTGGGTACAATCGGCGAACCCACGGCCCGGTTGACATACAAGCTTAAAACGTCGTTTGGTCTTCCGCTGCAGGATGTCGTCATAGCCTCGTACCATGGAGTCCTCCACTACCAAGAACTACTGATTTTGAGCCTCTTCATCCTCCAGCAGAGCAAGACGATTGGCTAGAGCTAGCAGTTGCTCTGCAGGGCACCCGCTTGCCGAATGCGGGCTCGACAAACGGGACCCCACGGAGCGCCACTCGCTCACGGCAGTGACAGAAGGGGAAGAAATGGAACGTTCTTTGGGCTGTGGAGAGGATTCACTCTTCTCACAGATCGCACTCTTGAGAAGCCGAATTTCCTCCTCACACATCCTTAGACAATCCTCCAAGTTCACACAACCTTCACAGGCCATTTAGCTCCTTCAGCAATACAAACGGCAAAGAGAAAATATAAATAAACAAAATCAACGAATTTCCTCCTCACACTTCCTGAGACGATCCACCAGGTTCACATTACATTATCTTTATTTTCATAATTATATTAATGTCATATACTCCACAATTAAGTGCGACATGCTTAACACTTTCTCTGTGCTGAAAGTGAAATCATCGTCATGAACAGCATTATAATCATAATTATCGCGATTAATTTTACAATTACCATTATAATAGTCCATGATATTATCATCATCACTGGTCTAATGACAATGGCTCGATTAAATTTGAATAACAACATAACGCTCACACACGAACACCTAGACTCGAGTATAAAACAGCAGTCTCCAAATCATTTTGTATTTTTTCAACAAACTATTCGATGTTGTCTGAAGCAAGAAGGCATGCTCATATTTTATATAAGTACTATTCCTTGTTTACTTTTTCATTCCATCACGTTCTACACTGCACTATCCTCAGTGCAGAGTAGATTGTACAATGAGCTGATATGATCAATTCTGCACATCTAAAGGTTGGAAATAACTGGTTGGTTGATTGGTAACCCAAGAAGTGTACCTAGTTCATACCGGCTACTTCTGGGCCAATTGTGTTGTATCCTTGCATTTTTTTTTATTTGATAACTTATATTTATTTCCACTTTGATCACATTTTATGACTGAGGAAATACCCATTGCTTACTGATACCTACAAAGATATATGCATGAACAGGTGAAAGGTGAATCATGCTGTGTGTGTGAATCGACCGTATTTGCGGCCACAAACGTTACCACTGCACATCGTCGCGAAAAGTGCACAACATTTAGGATAGCGCACCACGAGCGCGGGAATCCCGAACATGATCTTACCATATAAATACCTTGAAAACTTGTCTCCAGTCATTACTCTTCAAGCCATTGCCAACCATGGACGGTGTAAGTTCGGTCTTTGAATCATTCTTCCAAAGATGTTGTGGAGATGATCCTCCGCAGCTTTCATACCATGACGCTGGTGTTCATCAGATTTCTTTATACACGGACACTGTCGTTGACGGTAAAACACAGCAGAATTTGAATGAAAACGCAAACGTTCATTCTTTAAAGAAGCCGAGTGAAAGCGTTGATGGTGACACTTACCAAGATGCCTCTGTCCTTAATGGATGTAATATCCCGGATTCTTCGTCAGGTATCTACCAGGAAGCAAGGCCTCTAAAACCCCCATCCTGTGAAAATATATCTTCAGCCAACAATGAGGAGCTGCCTCTTCGTGTTTCTGCTTCTTCTGGTACTATATCAAGCAAGCCTAAAGAACAACCCAAGCCACCTGCCAAGAAGAAAGAGTGCGCGCAATGCGGCAAACACTTCCCCACACAGCACAAGCTGACCGTTCACATGTACTCTCATACTGGTACGCGTCCCTACGAGTGCAAAACCTGCGGCAAGAATTTCGCCAAAAAATTCTGCTACCATCGTCACATCAGACTTCATAATCGAGAGTCAAAATTCCCATGCATAGGTTGTGGCGAAACCTTCCAAGACAGGCGTCAGTTGGTGGCCCACACGTCCTCGTGCGAGCAGCTAGAATGCAAGAGACTCTCTTCTCAGGGAAAACCTTTGTTTGGAAAACTGAACCCCAGGCAACACGTTGCAGACATTCCCAATTGTCAATTAGATATGCTTTCTTCCACCGGCAGTCAGCCGTTAGAGAAGAGTGATATATCTGAAAGCAAACCAGTGGAACACGATGCAAAGTATCTCCCGGACGACGACGTTGATATTCTGGCACTATCCATGCCTGAGATCTTTTAATGTCATAATGAAAATATGCTTGGGATTCCTACTATGGAAAATTTTGTACCAGTGAACTATGTTACCTGTAAACATGGTAGTGCCTTTCCTTTTTGTTTTACAAGGCATTTTGTCCATTATTTGAATTTTTATCTGTATGTTCTTTGTCGTTGCACGTCTGTACACAATAACACTTTTTATATGTATGGTTTATATATATATTTTTATTTTAAACTGAAACACCTTCGTTTGACTATAAGTCCAGGTTTTCTCTATTAAGAAACTAATTGTACTGCCCATGTAAGTAAAATCAAATAAAAACTACAAGGGTTCATGCAGTTTACAATCCCAAAATAGAGCATGAGCAACAAACGTTCCTTGGGGTGCCATTCAGACATCATTTGCTTTCGGTGATGGTGATTTTCTCTAACTGCACCAGGTTACATACCTCACTTTTAGTTCAGGGCTTATTTGGCCAAATGAGTGTATGTACAGTATATATACAGTGCATTTTAAAGCGTGGTGGAATGAGAGCTGGATACATTATTTATATTTCCTATCCATTGTTGACCTTTTCGATTCGTACAAGCTACTTAAACTTTTGGTAGTTATTTTTTTATAATGCGGTTTAGATAAATGTTGTGTGTGTGTGTGTCATACAGCATTTTAGTAATTAAAGACATTTGATCACCTGGGTTCGACATGTGTGGAAATGAAAATAATGATGATTATAAGTTTAATTAACTCACTTGGTATTTCCTGAATTCGAATACAGATGCACAAGTAATATCCTTATATTATCATTATGTCACTGCACATGGACTAATAACACAAAGACTTTTTGCATGGCAATACTTTGTTTCTTGTACATTACTTCTCATGATTAGAAATATTTGTAACATTTCACTTGATATAGGTTGTACAGTATTGAATAAAGTTAAGGTTATTGTGTTATACGTTACCTGCATGTATGAAAAGGGTGTAATTTCGCAATACTTCTTTGATTACTAATATAGGAAAGTGACAATCTGTTGGATGTCATTTAATGAAATATGGCTTGGTACTGGATGGAAGGGCTTGGCATGAACGAAATCAACATCTGCAGAGTATGTCATCCATTTGTTGGGGTAAACGTTATATAATCAGGCTCTGTTAATTTTCAACGATAACTGATATGTTGGATATCAGACAGATGCCCACCGGACAAAAGTCCACATTGTAAATATGTCTGTAGGGACAATAACATACTCTACATTACTTCTAAAATGGAAAAACAAAATGCCATCCTGGGAAAACTGATGCTCTTTTATTTTTTGAACTTAATATGAAAGATGAATTGTATCTTTATATATTATTCTCATACATCCATTTACATGCAATTCTACTTTCTATATTTACAAAGCTTGTTTTCCTTCTGAACCAGGGTGGATTATTATCCTGGGGTGTCAGTTTTCACATGGTGGGACTGTGTCTGCAGGGTCATTGTCTGTTGAACACCAACGTCACTTTATGAAAGCTGTGGAGGATTAACTCCAGAATATTTTTGGAAGAACAATTCACAATAGAAATACTGTGGAGGACCAAACCCACTAAATTCTTGGAGTACAGATTCAACGAGTGATCATTCCGAGTCCATGACTAATTGTGGTTCGGAACGTAATGGGTGTCACCCAGTAGTCTTTCACAATAGAAATGATGTGGAGGATCAAACTAAATTCTTTGAGTACAGGTTCAACAATTTATCATATGTAGTGCATCATACTGAACCATCGAAGCTGTTTAGTATGGAGATGGTTTCACAAATTGTCATTTGCTGCCTGTTCATTCTCAGGACTTATTTTGTGGTTATTAGGTAATTAGGATTTCCATGGCCATGGATTACGATAAAAATAAAAATGACATTTTGATTAAACATTTTAACAAACATATGTGGTTATGAGGAGGTAACAGTATAACGTGATGGAATATAATATAAACATGGAAAGTCCTGTATAGAAAAACAAGTACATGGTTTCTTGCTTCGGACAATTTCGACTGTTTCGTTGAGAAAGTAATTACAAAAAAACATAAACAGATAATGCAGACTGCAGTTTTACAACACAGTCTACACCATTACTATCCAAAACATACAAGTGAACAGACAATAACCTCCGGGCAAAAAACTCACCATGTAAAACCTAGCAACCAGGAGCTACCATGTTTTTTTCAGGGAAGACAAAATCTCATCCTTTGAGCTTTTTACATTCTTGTGTTATTTGAAACCAATTCTGGTGTCCACTTACCTCTAACTGGTACCTTCTGACCAATGAACGGAAACTGTCTTGATAAAGTGGAATGGCTATAACGTTTTTCCACAATACTGGCAGTTCATGACAAGAAGCTGGGAGATTACCCATTTTTTGTTGTAGTGTAGCCACTATCATCGTTGGGTACAACTAGAATAACACTTGAATCACAGACACTGGCAATATATAAACCTTTGTAAGTCAATTCATAAAGCCGCACGGACAAAACCCCAGTGCTCCAAACGGACAAAAGCACAGCAGAGGTAAGACAAAATCCCAGCAGATTTAGATTGACACAACTTTGGTACTATATGGAAAATATATAGAATTTTTCAACTGAGTTTAATACCAGTAAAAAAAAACTTAGCAGCGTCTCTTCTTGTTAGTTTGAAGTGAATTCAGTCCTTCCACGTTAGTGTCACTTTAATGAGGTGTGAAAACTCATGTATTTTTAAGAATACATGTACAGATGCAGTGACAGGTAGAAAATATTAACAATAATATTAAGATGCCCCAATGTAATGTAATATACTTAAAATGAGCATTTAAAAAATAATAGCATCATTTTTGGTCCAGTTTATTGATATACATTCGGATGGTCCGTTTGGAACACTGGGATTTTGTCCTACATTCGTTTATTCTACTGTGTTCATGATAGAAGAGGGAAGAACGATCTTGTTGGATAGATGACAATATCCCCCTTGGCAAAATATCAAATTGTAAAAAATGTCACCGTGCAATTGACCCACACAAGTATTAAAAGGGATGGACAAAAACCCGCTTCTTAAAAATATACTCTTTTGTTTGCGTATTGTGCTACGGAAATATTGCAGTGGTTGCTTTGATTGAAAATTGTGGACAGAAATGAACCAAAATGCATTATTATCTTTTCTTTTGCTAATCATATTTAGCTGCACCACGCAATTAGCTTCTAAGTGTTACTACAAGAAGCAACATACAACAGATTTATATATCTATGTACCCTCCCCTGATAGAATACGATAACTTATTGTCCTGGGTGTCAAATTTCGAAGTCCAACATACCTTATAATATAGAGAACAAATGACAGATGAGAGTTTGTGGGTGGCAAGGTCCGGCCGGGGAGGATTAGTCCAGTGTCTCAGCGAGTCCAGTATAAGGACATTTGCTACCTTCCATAAGCAGATAAATCACCCTCATCCATTAGTGTTTTCTTTGACGTTTATATACTGAGATACCCTAGTGACCTAATCTGCAGGATGAAGAACAAAGCTAGAGAAATCCACATACACATACATAACCGTTCTCAAAGCGCTTAACACCGAGAACATCGATCGACTCCTAATAAAAGGTGGACTCAAAACAGCCAAAGTCTTCTCTAATAAAATAGCGAGAATTATGAAAAGACAAGAAAATTGTCATTTCAATGATTCAAGTGTTGTTTATGAGATTCCTTGTAAGGTGTGCTCGGCCTCCTATTTCGGTGAATCGAGCCGAGGTTTAGATAAACGTATATCTCAACATAAAAATGACCTTAGAGCACACAGGACGTCCAACTCTTTAATTCAGCATGTAGGCAAGTTTGGCCACCCTCCCCATTGAAAAGAGGCCAAAGTCCTCAGAAATGGTTATGAAAAGAAGACAAGGAAAAACAATTGAAGCTCCACATATATACGTCAAAGAAAACACTAATGGAAGAGAGGGATTTATCTGCTTATCGAAGGTGGCAAGTGTCCTCATACTATACTCACTGAGACACCGGACAAATGCTCACCGCCCGGACGCTGTGACCTGACCGACAGGCCCCACAGGAGTGATATAAAATGTGACATGTAAAAGCTTCTGTAGACAACACTCTGAGGAAGACCAAGGTGGTCGTAACGTAAGATTAAAATCTATTCTGAGAGCATCTTCGTTTTACTTCCACCATCCAAAACTCATATCTTATAATCATCGCCGTCATCATCACTGTACCAGTGACTAATGTCGTTTGTAAACGTGGTAGTGACTTTGTCTGCAATTGCATTTTGGGTACAACTTTCATCTGCATGTTCTTTGTCATAGTATGTTGTACCCAATAATGCTTTTTTTAAATTAAGTTTTCATAAATGCATGATTGGTATGCTGTCTTTCTTTATTTTAAAACTAGCTACCTTTATTGACCGTCAGGGTCTTCTCTGATGGGAAATTATTAGACCGACCGAGTGAAGGGACGTGTCTCTGATTGGAATACTTGTTCTCCTTTGGTGTTTTCTGTACTGGAAAACATGTTATTACATTATTCTTCTCACTCTTTTTTTGTTATGGTTATTGTCATCTCTATGATGACGATGCAATCCGTTAACACACAAATTCTGCTACCTTCGTCACTTCAGGTTTCATAAAGAAGAGTAAAAGATTCCCATTAATTTCATATTGCTGTCCTTCCAGGAATAGCTTTTGTTTGGAAAATATGACTCTGGAAACACGTCGTGGACATTCCCCATCAAAAAGATCTGCAATCTCCGGCAGCAGCCAACAGTGAAGAGAAGAACGGAAACCATTAGAACATGACGTAGGGCAGCTACCGATCGATTATGTTGATACACTGGCCTTATTCATGCCAGAGACCTTGTAATACCACAACACATGGGAGATGCACACTTTTTATGTCAGTGATCTTGTTATAGGGCATTTGATTGCATGCTATCATGATATTCTGACCAATTGCATGCCGCACCTAAATTCTAGATTATTCAAAGAATATTTCTGACATACCCGTGTTTGTGCCTTTCCACTTGTTTGTGTAGTCAGAATACTGCAAGACCTTTTAAATGAAGCTCTCATCATCATATTCTTTCTTATTGCACAACCAAAATTCTACATTATTTAGTAGTCTTTCCACATACCTGCATCCAGCAATGAATATAATCGACACCAATTTATTATTTTCATTTACCTTAGTAACTGCTCTTATCGACTATGTTTTCTCTGCTGAGAAACTATTTGGACCGAGCGAGTAAAAAATATATCTCTTATCTAGATGTGACTAGTTATTTCTCCTTAGGAATTTTCTAAACTGGAACAGTGTTGAAAATATGTCATCAAGCGTACGTAAAGATATCATGTTTCCTATGATGTAAACAAGGTGGGACAGGTTTCCTCGCGGTTTTTGTTTCATTCTTTGTTAATATGATTTACACTGAGGACATTTTTTCCAGTTGGATTCCTTATCCTCTCTGGCTACACCAAACCACACTTCAAAGCTTTTATTCTATATGTGCAGGTTATGCTAAATTGATGTTCAGGTGATGTTTACTGGAGCTAAATGAAGTTAGCTAGCTACCGAGTTTATCAATGTAGGCAAGAATGAACATGTTATTATATGTTATCGAGGTAGAGCTAACCAGAATAACATACCAAATTATCATACGATTGTTGTGTGCGGAGGTGCAGGTTGCCACACACAGAGGTGTAGGTTGGAGGCCAACCTACAATGGCGGCCCCTGGCGGCGGTGGTTCAGGAAACAATGGTGCTGTGATAACGTCCATGCGCGACACCCTCGCTGACACAACAACAAAGGAACCTGCACCCTCCTCCACCACCTCACCCCCACCTCGACCCAAAAGCACCCCCCCCCCCAACCCCCCGTTCTTCCTCTCTAAACCTGTGTGTCCCCTTCTTCCTTTTGCTCCCTTCTCTACCACTACTCTCCCTTCCTACCTGTCCCAAAACCCACCACATTTCCGATCTGTGTTACATCACGGTTGCAACTTCTCTCCTTCCCTCACACCTTCCCTCTCTTTATCTCTATCACATCTATTTTCATTCTTCTCTTTTTACTTTCCCCCGCAATTTCCTTTTCACACTTCCTATGTCGTCACAACACATTTCAACCTCGATTTTCTCTCCCACTTGTCCCTTCTTTTGACCTCTTGCCCTTTTCCCTTCTGTTCCTCTTTCTCGCCTTCTGCTTCAGTTGTTGTCTTAAAATGATCACCCATCCTGGATTTAGTTAGCTCTTTCGACGCGCAAGGGGTTCTCGGCTGAGCTGAGTCACCTGACAGTGATTGTGAATAACTCTATGTTCAAGACCTCTCTGTGGGTGTTTGGATTCCGGATTTCAATATTCACCCCTTTTAGGTGGGAGAGGATATCCCTTTGTTTAATAGAATATTTTCAGATCCTCCATAGCTAAATCTATAAGTATATTGAATTGTTTTGAGCGAAATTCCCTTTAGCCAAGTGATGCTCATTATATATTTTGTTCAGGAGAGCGAATATTACCCTCTCGCTTTGCGTTGTTCCCTTGCTGAATAAAATCATCTGGCGCCAGCAGGGCCAAGGTTGGCAAAGTAGAACGCATATGTGCTATAGGTCAAAGGGACTGATATAGCCCAACACCTGAACACCGCAAGACTTGCAGCTCTCAGCGCGATAGGCCTGACTTTCCGAACGTGGGTCTGGTTTGTGTCTTCGCCGTATCTGGAAATGACGTTTAGCACCAAAACTCACCGGGTTTATACCCGGGGATCTTGCTGTAAGAAAACACCGGCACATTTCACCCAACTTCTTTACTTACATCCATTATCAACCTGAAACATAGTTGTACTCAAAAATCCCGTTGGATTTCACGACATACTGTACATGTAATTTTCACTGCTAAGCATTTTACACTTTTGTAATAGTTGTGTTACAGTGTAGTTATTTTCTTGATAAAATGTCATTATCCCAACATTGGGGGCTGTGCGCGTGTGTTATTTGAATCTACAACCACTTCGTTATTGAGAGGGGCCATAGGGATGAATGAAATAGCCTGGTGATAGCCAGAGTACAACAAGAAACTCCACGCGGTAAGGAAAGTGTTAACGCTTTGGGTGTGCAGGACCACTCACAACTGAATGACGTCACCTATCGACAGTTGCGGTGATGGATTCCAGATGAAATTGTCCGACATTATCCAAAACAAAATATGTGGTGTCGAAAGGATTGAACTATTCCTCAATATGAACCAAAGCTTACCGCCACACGTCATGTAGCTGCCTTGCATCTCAATGCTGATGTAAGGCCTACTACACATCCAGACGTCAATGGCACTGTATGTGTTCTGGCTTCGCTCTTGACACTGGCCAGTGGCAACCGGCTGAATGCTATAATCTGGACTTCATCTGGAAATCAAGAATAGAAAGGCGAAGCATAAATCTCTGCTTCTGCCTGTCGAAAGAAGATTCTTTGTAGTTATGCAGCCAGCAAATATCGAAGGCGCCAATAGTAAACAAATAAATGATTCAATCTACTTTTTTATTTTGCTGTGGTAACGACACTTAAATAGAATTGTCTTGCGACAGATAGAACTAAATACGTGGAACACGTTGTAATAGCGATGGTATTAGTTAAATTAGTCTTAGTTTCTTTGCTTTGGTGACGTCCTGTAAACTGAATAAAACATCGATCTTGAGAATACATCCTTGGTGATCATTTAATAATTCTAACCAACACCAAGAGGTTTTATTGGACAGGCAGGAGTCTTGGTATAAGTGTGACATTTCATATACTTTTTACCTAAGTCATATAAAATTTTGAATTACCACACGGTGTCCACGAGTCCCACATAGCCACAGTGCACGATTTACTGGTGTATTTTTCCTATCTGACTTTTGCCCCGGTTTATGTTAGACGATTTTATTTGTGCTAAAATTCTCCATCAAACTGGTCGGTGGAGTATGTTTCTTAACCTAGATCCACACAATTTCATTCGACCGTGAGGAGGTTACCACACCATTATAATCAAACATATTCAGGTCGTAGTGGTGGTGTAGGGTTACAAGCACTCGCAAATGTACATTTCCACCTATTCATACCGATTTAACTCTACCGTACCTGACCCCATTAACACACACAAATGCGTATGCATACATAACGGACATGAGGATAGATAGCGCATTGTTCAACCATATCATGGAAATAGCTGTAGTGCAACTTGCGCTATCACTGACAAATGTCCTGAGTCATCCAGGGATTCTAGTTATGCATGTAAATGCTAGAATACTGCCGTGTCATTGTGGCTTGACGTACAGACACCCTGTTCATTGTATACGTCATTTAATCTATATGAAAACGTAAGCATTGCTTCGCTAATGCAAATTAGGTGGGAGGGATTTTTTTTAGAATTGTTCTCGAGTTAGACGTCAGTGTGTCGGAGCCGCGATAAGACACGTCTGTAATGAGTCAAGTGACGAATCAAAATTGAAGATACAGAATTAACCTCGCCATTTTGGTGACTGGTCTCTTTGAATCCACTCTGTACCGATTTTGTTCTTTAGAGAAATATAACTTTTTAACATCAGCCAGGACAAAATCTACCGATAAGTAAGTGAAATATGTAAACTGTCACTTAGGTGAAAAGGTTAATCGAAATAGTTTCGACACCTCTAGTCCAGGAATTCCTCTTCACATGAATGAAATCATTATGCATGGAAATGCAGATGTGATAATAACACTATTGAGAGAGCTTTGAAAATAAGTATAACAATTATACAAAACACTGACTTTCGAATATGAAAGAAAATGTATTGGGGCGAATCTGGGCGTGATTTAGTGATGTGTAAGCAGACCTGATAACCATTTAAAATGAGGTTCCACTTGGCTAGAAGTTTACTTATTAGCTTGAATGGTTATTGGTGTTTTGTAATCACCACCAAGAGTGCAATCGCCCCTCCCAAATCTAACCCATTGTTTAACTAATACAACTTCATTGACATGATATAGAAATATATTCTACTGAACAACAACTAACTTACAAGGATCTAATCAACTGACCTTTAATGGAAAGTGTTTAAATGTCTTACGCATACGTCTTATTGCATTTGACTATCATCCTGAGTATCTATCTTCATCAGTGTCGGTCAAAGCATGTAAAGAAGCTTAGATTGCTTCATTTAGTTTCGAAGGGCGAGACTCAGGAACTTCGCCACGTTACAAAGGTAAGTTGGGAGAGCTTGAACCCTATCATCTGGAGATCCACTTCATCTTAAAAAGATCGTCTTAAGATAACAAATCCTGAACCCCTTTGCGGCTGAGAGGGTGTCACGTACTTGAACAAAGTACCCTGGTCGTGGCCTCAGTAGAAGGAGAAGGACCAATCTGTACGAAAAGAATTGATCAAGGTCCACTATAACTCCTTTGATACGGAGAGGATGCAACGGAGGTAAATGAAATAGTCTGGTGGGAGATTGAATTGTGGAAAAACCTCACCCGGTGGTGAGGGGTTCATGGTTGCCCGCCTGAAAGGTTTACCAAGTCGACTATGCCATCTACCAACATCACCTGAGGACACATGAGTGAGTGCCGTACCTTCAAGGCAGACTGCTATGTGAAAGGCGCCGTTTTTTTTGTCGCTTTTCTTACATGGTATAGTACTTTATGGCGCGCTGTCAACTGGGTTCATAATACCAATTTCATAAATTGCACACAAGATTTGGCGCCATAAATGCGAACGAATTTCAAAGGAGAGAGCACGTACAGTTATGTATATACAATTATTGAACGAATCAGAGGAAAATCTTCTGATTAATATTAAAAAAAATGCATAGGAGTAAAAACAAAGGGATATTATGCTGCTGACATTGATGTGTACTTAGAGACTCAGATGTACGAGCACCCCTTCCGAAGTTGTTGATCTCAATCGGATAGTAAAGTTGTTTTCGTTTATATATATATATATATATATATATATATATATATATATATATATATATATATATATATATATATATATATTTGGCGGCTAACTAAAAAAAATCCATGTGCGAAAGAAATCGAGTTAACAGGAAACCTCACAAACCCTGAACAAAATCATATACTTTTTCTTCTCCGATGTCATAAATTTCATTATAGAATCTGAAATGAAGATTTCTGTGTCACAAAAAGAAATAAGGCAGAAGTATAGGAGACATAACACTAAAAGACATCGAAGTATGGCGAAATTAATTCAAGCGTTTACGGCACAGCATTGAGATGCCTTGAAAAGAGTAACCAGCTTAAACTCCAATATATTGCACGGCTGTCACCGACGTGTTAACTGCCAGGAATTGCAGGTCGGCATTTGCTACGATAATTGTGTTCACACATCAAGACTTATGAGTCAATATATTCGACTATGTGAATGTGTGTGTTGAAAAAAGAGGGAATACATGTATTTGTGTATATGCGTGTTTAGGTATATGTGTGTGTGTATGTTTGATTTCTGTGCATACTCGTATCCTTGGCTCACATTATTGCATGTAACAGTATATATACACGAATATACAGGTGGAATTTGTAGTTAGTCGCAATAACCAGCGCTTCCAGCCTTGAGGTCAGAATCGAACCGAAAGGTGAATTAATGCAAGTGGTAAAGGAAATATTCAGTAAAAGTCAAAAGTGATCAGCGATTTTATTCTATGTGTGTGTGAAGATTAGTCTCAAATTACTTAAGATGATGATTCGTGATCCTGGTCCGTGAGAGGTGTTATTAAAGTATTAGTTACATAAAACTTACGCAGTCACTATTCCATACGGTATGCGTAAGTACTTTTAAGATCGATTATATTAGTCATGCAAAGGGCACTAGGTCTGAATTCTTTGTTGATTGATGCCAGGCGTGTTTATTCAACTGAAGTATAGCACTAAATTTGAGAAGACAAACGGTAGGAACCGGGAACGTAAAATGCTGGAAATATATCCTATTCCAAATTACTCCTATTTAGATACTCACAATATTTCGTGATCACAAGATTTATGGGATGCATGCATACCTTAGCCTCACCTGTTTGCCCAACCCTGAGGTCGCCTAGCGTTTTTCCTGGTGTTGTTTCGATTTTGAAAAAAAATATCTTAAATCCTTCTGGATGAAGGGTCATCCCTCACTTCCGCCCACTGTCCTGGTCAGAACAATGGAGCAAGAAACGGCACATCCACATAAGGGGCAGACGGCCTAAGCTTGTTACCCCCACCACTTCACTTCCGTGACGACTCTCCCTCCTCATCCGGTCTAACGGTTCGTCGAACGCGGTTCGACAGACACGTGTTTAAAGTGATGTGTGAACGGGGTATTTGGTTGTCGAATATCGTGTTCGACAACCAAATACCCCGTTCACACGTTCACACATCACTTTAAACACGTGTCTGTCGAACCGCGTTCGACGAACTGTTAGATCGTGGAAACCCCTTCTTATATGTGGGTACGCAAAATCGACGATACCCACGTGCTACCTAGTGACTGAGATGTATAAACGCCTTTGGTTTCTCAGATCTCCATGTACTTAGTTTATCATCGGGGTGGGACAATGAGCATGCGTTGGTTTGAGGTAGAGGTTTGGTCGTATCTGAATGTCTGAGTACCTATCACTTCTTTCTAGATATTAAAAAGAAAAGAAAACGGGCGGAATAGAATTCCTGGACCATGATAGAAAACCGAGTTAAATCTCGTAACACTGTACCCAAAATGCAGGAGTACTACGATAATACTCCACTGTCCTCCTCAGAAATGTAATTACCATATAAGAGTTTCGTTCTTAGATAGCCTAGAAATATTGTCGAAGCATAGCATTACATTTTAGTTTACAAATCATGTGTTACTTCATACCCACGGTGGACAGAAGTACATAGAGCTTTTGTCTAGTGAAACTGAAGATAAAAATATTTTAGAGAGAAAAGGAATACAGGAAAATTTAAAAGCCATGGTCACGCTGGAACAGGGAAATATCTCCAGTCTCAGCTTCACCTCTGACATTTCTCATTAGACTAGACAAAAGCATGTCCCGGGAGCTTTCCGTACTGTTTATAACCTCTCCATTATTAATCGTCTTCGATAGAACAAACTATCTGGATTAATTTTCTCTGTACTTTGAAGACATAGAGAAATTACTTGTTGAAGTAGTCATTCCATAGAAGACAAGGTTTGATCAAAGATACTGAGGTAGGTCTCAATATGGCACAAACAACAAAAAAACAATATGGATTTCACTGGCAATTCTGGGAGAAATAAATTTCTGTAGAAACACTAAGCAAGATTGTCTCTGCTATGCTGAGCTCGGTGCTTACCAGACCACTGGGATTATCTGCGTTGATTGCACTGGGGTAGCTTACACAGCAATGTTTCTTCTTGCACCTGGTTTCTGGTTATTTAGTACAAGGTACGTACTACACAGAGTAATAATATTGTTCTACATCATGACCTAAGCTAGGCTGTTACGGTTCCTCTGCATTTATAAACTTAAGATCATGGGACGCTGTGTGAGAAAAAAGTCCACAAAATTTATAATTTACGACACTTTTTATTTATTCATTATTGTCACAGCACAGTGGAATAAGAAGCATTAACATTTGTTCACTTAGCTGAATTCATATACATATGGACATGTGAAAGTACAAAGGGGAGGAAATGAATTTGTGAGCGTCCACGAGTGTGAGAATAAACACGAAAGATAGGTATGGATGGTGCTTTCATGGCTGAGAGAATAGTTTCGATTAAAATGTGGTTTTATAGGAAACACACACACACACACACACACACACACGCACACACACACACACACAGTATATATATGTATATATATATATCTATACATATTTATATATATATATAAACACACACACACACACACACAAACATATGTATATATATATATGCGTGTGTGTGTGTATACACGTATATATATGTGTGTTTATATAATTTATATATATATATATATATATATATATATATATATAGTTATATATATATAATTATTATATATATGTATATATATACACACATATATGCATATATTTATATATATATATATGTATATATATTATATATATATATATATATTATACATATATATATATATATTATACATATATATATATATTATACATATATATATATATTATACATATATATATATATATTATAAATATATATACATATATATATATATATACATATACATATTATACATACATATATATATATATACATATATATATATATGTATATATATATATATATATATATATATATATACATATACATACATATATATACATATATATATATATATTATATATATACATATTATACATACATATATATACATACATATATATATATCTATATATATATATTATACATATACATATATATATATATATATATATATATATATATACATATATATATATACATATACATATATATATACATATATATATACATATATACATATTATACATACATATATATATATATATATATATATATATACATATATACATATATATATTTTACATATACATATATATTTACTGTCTTCAAGTGTCTCTTCTTTCGTGTTTATTTTGCATTTTCGTTTCACGGGAATGTGATTGCTCACATATATATAGTATACACACATACACACACACACATATATATATATATGTATATATATACATATACATATACATATACATATATATATACATATACATATATATATACATATACATATATATATACATATACATATATATATATATATATATACATATGTATACATATATATGTAAACATTATATATATATATATATATGTATATATATATATATACATATATATATATATACATATACATATATATATACATATATTATATATATATATATACATATATATATATATATATATACATATGTATACATATATATGTATACATTATATATATATATATATATATAATATATATATATGTATATATATATACATTATACATATATATATATATAATCATATATATATATATATATATGTATATATATATATATTCTGTTAAAAACGACAGCAAAAGAATTATTGATTAGTTTTTTCCGTGAGCTCTCAAGCTTGCGAAAAGTAGATTTTTGGTAGGGGGAAAGGGAGTAAATCAGATTTCCAAAATTCATAGGAAACACAAAAGTTATAATAGACACAAAAGTATAGTACACAATAAACACAATACAAGAAATTAATACAAGAAATACAGCAAAAAACAAAATACAAGCACAACAAAATAGTTATCAAGACGTTTCGCAGATCTTTCTGCATCCTCAGTTGAAGTGAAAAGAAAGGGAAAGGGAGCATATTTTAAATGAAATGGGAAGCACGGGGAGAAGTCACCGTGTTGCAACTGGGGGAAGTCACACGCAGGACCACAAACACTGGGAGAGGTCACAAGTTGGCGGAAATGGTACTCGGGGAGGTCACTCCCGGGTTCGGCGCCAATCTGCTTCTCAGTCTTTGGGAACGACGTATGGTAGGAAGTTCTTCCCTTTCGCGGGGAATGGGGAGCCTCTGGGAAGGAGAGCCCGATGTCTTGGGATTGTCCATCTGGCTCCTCCGAACAGGTTTCATGCTAGGGAGGAGGGCGAAATCATTTACCTGCCTATTAATGGCAGGTTGCAGCTCCTTTATCCATATGGCTTCCAAGATAGCCAAGCGCTGAGGGTCCTCTTCTTTTGCCACAACTTCGGTGTTTTTTACCATAGTCTCCCTATCGAGGTGGCGTTGATGCTGGGTCCAGTGGTGTTGCTTGGGTCCTCCGTGTTGCAAGTGCATGGTGATTCTTCTAGATAATGTGGTGGTCGTCCTTCCCACGTAGACAGAAAGGGGCGTGCAGTCCTCCTCTGGGCATGTGTATTTATATACTACGTGGGATTGACGAACCTCCTGGGGTTCTGGAGCGGGGTTGTTCCTTAAAAGTAGAGAAGAGGTCTTTCTACTTTTGTAAAAGATTGTGAAGGACAAATTATCACTTTCTTTTTTGGGGACAACATTTCTATAGATTATGTTCTTTATAATCTTTTCATCCTCCTTGTATTTGGTAGACATGCAAGCTTTGTAGAACACCTTAATTGCGGTCCCTTCGTGTCCTACTGTAGTCGGTCGTGTTTGTTTATACCAATTGTCGATCACTCTGCGAAGATTGGCTTGGACCTCGTGATTCGTGTAACCATTGTTGATAAGGAGTTGGTGGACCCGATCAAACTCTTTTTGAGTGTCACTCCAAGAAGAACAGTGGCTGAGGGCTCTTCTGAAAAAGGCGCTAATGGTGGCGTCTTTGTACCTCTGAGGACACTCGCTCTCTCCATTCATGCACAGTCCGGGATTGGTTTCTTTGACGTAGACACTATAAGAAAAAGAAGGACAATTAGTCTGCTTGAGTAGGACGTCCAGGAAGGGGAGGGAACCCCCTTCACTGTGCTCTACGGTGAAGTTAAGTCCCGACACCTCCATGAACTTCCCCAATTGATCAATTTCAGAAAGGGAGTCAGTTTTTACAAATATATCATCTATATATCTGCAATAAAGGCTAGGTTTTTCAATTTGACTAAAAATAAATTCCTCTACAGTTCCCATGAAAAAATTGGCAAACAGAACACCAAGGGGGGATCCCATGGCAACTCCATCAATTTGGCGGTAGAGTGTCCCACGGGGAGAGCGGAATGGGGCTTCTTTGGTGCAGATTTGAAGCAGGATTCGAAGGTATTCTTCGAGTATGTCAAGTATGTTAAGCTTCTTTGGATGCTAAATCTTTGTTTACCTATGTCCCTGTAGATAGAACAATAGATTTCATATGCGACAAAGTTTACAGAAGCGGACCAGCCCCCGGACTTAACATACTTGAAGAACACCTACGGACCCTGCTTCAATTTTGCACCAAAGAAGCCCCATTCCGCTCTCCCCGTGGGACACTCTACCGCCAAATTGATGGAATTGCCATGGGATCTCCCCTTGGCGTCCTGTTTTTCAATTTTTTCATTGGAACTGTAGAGGAACTGATTTCTAGCCAACTAGAAAAACCTACCCTTTATTGCAGATATGTTGATAATATATTTGTAAAGACTGACTCCCTTTCTGAAATTGATCAATTGAGGGGGAAGTTCATGGAGGTGTCGGGACTTAACTTCACCGTAGAGCACAGTGAAGGGGGTTCCCTCCCCTTCCTGGACGTCCTACTCAAGCAGACTAATTGTCCTTCTTTTTCTTATATGCTCCCTTTCTTTTCACTTCAACTGAGGATACAGAAAGATCTGCGAAACGTCTTGATAACTATTTTGTTGTGCTTGTATTTTGTTTTTTGCTGTATTTCTTGTATTAATTTCTTGTATTGTGTTTATTGTGTACTATACTTTTGTGTCTATTATAACTTTTGTGTTTCCTATGAATTTTGGAAATCTGATTTACTCCCTTTCCCCCTACCAAAAATCTACTTTTCGCAAGCTTGAGAGCTCACGGAAAAAACTAATCAATAATTCTTTTGCTGTCGTTTTTAACAGAATATGCCTCAGAGAGAATCTCCTGCCACGCTTCACCAATATATATATATGTATATATATGTATATATATGTATATATATATATATATATATATATATATATATATATATATATATATACATGTATGTATACATATATATATATATATGTATATATACATATGTATACATATATGTATATAAACATATGTATACATATATATATGTATATACACATATACATAATATACACACACACATATATATATTATATATATACAATACATATACACATACATATATATACATATACACATACATATATATATACATATACACATACATATATATACATATATATATACATATACACATATATATATACATATATACATATATACATATATACATACATATATATATACATATATATATATATATATATATATATATATATAAAGAGAGAGAGAGAGAGAGAGAGAGAGAGAGAGAGAGAGAGAGAGAGAGAGAGAGAGAGAGAATAAATGGTAGATGAGAGTTTTGGGTGGTGGAAGTAAAACGAAGATGTTCTCAGAATAGATTTTACTCCTACCTTACGACCACCTTGGTCTTCCTCAGAGAGTTAGTACAGAATGTTTTACATGTCACATTTTATATCACACCTGAGGGGCCTCTTGGTCTGGTCAAGCGTCTTTGCGGTGAGCATTTGTCCGGTCTCTCAGCGAGACTAGTATAAGGACACTTGCCACCTTCGATAAACAGATAAATCCCTCTCTTCCATTAGTGTTTTCGTTGACGTTTATATATGCAGCTTCAATCGTTTTTCTTGTCTTTTCATAACTATTTCAGAGGACTTTGGCCTCTTTCCAATGGGGAAGGTGGCCAAACTTATTTACATGCTGAACTAAGGTGTTGGACGTCCTGTGTATTCTAAGGTCATTTTGATGTTGAGATATACGTTTGTCTCAACCTCGGCTCGCCACACCGAAATAGGAGGCTGAGCGCCCCTTACAAGGAATCTCATAAATAACACTTAACTCATT
>NC_134777.1:45788895-45798895 GCF_046742065.1 Oratosquilla oratoria | reverse complement strand
GTGGTTGTTTTACTCATGGTATAGTAGTTTTTAGATAGAATGATCCATTTCTACTTGATGATGCTATTTTCTAGCTAATGGCAAAACTTTTGTCTAGATGAGGCATTTCCTCTGGACAAAGACGTTTTAATAGCAGCAATAACAATTACGAAAGCAATGTAGGCTACGGAAGTGAAAGGAAATATCAAACAAAAAATTAGAGATCTTCTGAAACATAAGGTCATGGCTCAAGACTTCTTTCGACCACTTTCTTGCCATCTGATGGCAGATCCTCTCATACAAGGCTTTATTTTTTACTCCCGAACTTGAGGACTTAAGATTTTAGTTTCGCTTTGACATTCTCCAATCGACAGTCTGCCTACAGTTCCTTCTCTTCTGTTTATTTCTTTTATATTAACTCCCAATCTCTAGCTTACTACACAGTTCGGGTTTCTATTCTCCTATTTTCGGCATAAAGATTCTACTTTCCTTTTTTCAGCCATAAAACCCTAGCTTTCAGATAAATATGAAATTAGATTTCCCCACTCATCGGTTTTACATGTACGATGAAACACTCGTTCAAAATGGTGACCACATGTCTCTTCACCAGACACGTCCTATCAGGAAACGCCCCTTAACTACCCTCTGGGGAGGAGTATCAGATAGCAAGTCATCATTAGTGGATGTTATTTCTAAACTCCCTCCGTTGCAGGGGTACATCCTGAGGTAGACAAAAAAACTCGAGAGTAGCCAGAATAAATCCTATAGAATATGTCATCACACCAAAGGGATTAATAGAAGTCATCTTAATGCCTTCGTTACAATGCTGTTCCTGAAAACCGACTAAAATATATAATCCGCCATTGCACGACCCATCTATTATATATCAATAGCCTTCTTCCCTCTTATAAGAATGGTAGCCATCCAAGACACGTACCTGCACACATCCATTCCACTCACTTCCGTCACCCATTTTCTTTCATGTTAGCCCCTTGTGGATGAGGGATCATCCTTGTCCTCTGCCTACTTACTGGGTCAGGAGCAATGTAGCAAGACACAGCACATCTATACGAGAGTCAGCCGCTTCATTTACACGTTAACCCTACCTCCTTGTCCCCATCGCACTATGCATCCAATAAAGATATCTTACTAGTTAAAGTTAGATATTTCTTATTTAAGAGGCAGACTCTGTATTAAATGGGGTCTTGGTTGAACGATGTCCACTTTCTATACCACTTCTGGGCCTTAGATGAATAATATAGCATGGAATTAGCTACAGCAGTATATGTGAAATACATCACCATGGTAAAGAATTTAAACAATTGCTTCTATCATGAAAAATCCTTGAAAAATCGTCACGTAAAATCTTTGACTCTTTTTGACTGATAGAGCCCCGGAAGTGTTTAGGATGTTTGTTTCCAATACCACAATCGTAGTTTCTTGTGTGGAGAGCTGACAGTGTGAGGAGAACCGTAGTTGTGTCATTGAGAAATTGCCCTAAGAAGCTCCAAGCATTTCTTTAATCATGTGTTATTGGCACATGGAAATCAACCAGTGACAGAAACTGTCAGCCACTTCCCTATGAGATAGGATGGCTCCTCTTTGGACTCCTTTGTTTTTAGTGAGGTCTAGCTGTTTGTTGGTCAAAGTGGTCAACATATAACATTTAGTATGCGCATTAGAGTCCCTTCAAAGTTATCACGTCTGAGAGGACCTGATTCGTTCTTGCAGTTTCTACAGAAACCTTCAACACGTTTGTCTTAGCCGTGGTTGAAATAATTCTTGCGAGACACAAGCAGGATTTTGTAGAACAAAAGTCATTCTGGCAACCAGCAACAAAGAAATATAGATAATTAATTAGCAATAAGATGTATTTTACAATGTTAGATAACTACATGTCAAAATTATTGCTGCATGCTACTGCTCTTTCCAAGGTGGGGGATGTCTCTTCAGTCGAATAAAATCTCTTGGCTTCACTTGAGGACAGGAAGGATAATGAAGGCCACAAAGGATTACAAAGGATTACAAAGGCAAAGCATGCCGACAGGAGACCTTTTGATCCATATCTAGGTCGGATGCAAAAAAAAAAAAAAAAAAAAAAAAAAAAAAAAAAAAAATCATATTAATAATAAATTAAAACTATAACAATGTAAATAACAATTAAAATACATAAATAAATGCATTGGTATAGTTGAATAACAAACAAACAGGTAAATAGTAAATGATAATAAATTGACATATAACTAATAATAAATGAAAATCAGACAGACAAATTATAACAAAACAAAAACAAATAATATAACATAAATTATAATAATTACAGCATCTTACTTAGGTATTTATCTAAATGATTCTTAAAGCTTCGAACTGAACTACATTGCACTACCTGTGCAGGAAGTTTATTCCATTCATTAACTACACGGTTGGCAAAGTTGTTTCTACCTACTTCCAAATTGAATCTATTTCCGGACAGTTTGAGACCATTGTTTCTTGTCAGACTGATTGAGATATAGAACCACCTCACAGCTGTTTCATTCAACTGAATAAAATTATATGATGAAAGCTGAAACAAATAAATAACCCAAAACCCCTCCTGAACGCTTTAGATATAACCCCAATGTACCCTAGACAAGCTGAAAGATAACAAGCAACATTTCCACCTGTTGTAGTAGCGTATAAAACCGTAGATAACTACTTATCAAGCGCATAGTTTAAAAGGTTAATTTTGTCGCGTAGTGCAAAAGTTGGACTCTTTACAGCTGGCACAGGAGACAAAAATCCTCAGAAGACGAGGTACCTTCCATTACAACACACGGATAGTGTCAACGAGAGCATCATCCGAGGAAAGCAATTACGGGCGAGAAAAACAGCTGCAAGAAGGCGCCGACTGTCACGTGTTGTGTGGACACAGCAGCAGGCGTCCAGCACCACCTGACCGACTATGAACAAGACGGCCAAACCAGAAAAATTTTTGGAAACAAGAAATGAAGGCACTGCACAGAAGAGCAGTGAGTTTATTTCCAAGAGGAGAGTTTTGTAATTTTGCTCGTTTTTTTCAGTTTTTAACTCTATTATATCTATGAGGTGAATTATAAATGTGATCATCTAGAATAAAATTCGATGTAGGCCTTTTGAAAGGACACACGTCTATCTATAGGGAACAAGATAACATTAGTTCAGTGTAAAAAATAAAAAGAACAGTGTGTCCCCTCAAAGTATATACTGTACATTGAATATACTACAATGTCTCAAAAATGAATAAATAAATAAAATAAGCAAATAAATAAAAATATAATTATCGCTACAATGAAGGAATTTTGGGTCCCTATACAGATATCTACAATAAAAGATCACCAGAACAAGGGAAAAAAATACCTGTATCATCTTTACTCCAATTGATCACCAACAATCAATTTGAATTGCTGAAACTGTATAAATAAGGTCACCATTAAGTATTTAAGAAAATTAGCTGATCCTTTACTCAAAAAAAGACCACTGAGAGCATGATAGTTATAATGATAACAGCATTAACATGAACAATAGTTACAATGGTAACAGCAACAATGATGTATATGTTGATAGGTGAATGAAAGTGCATATATCACTTAAGAATAATAAATAGACAAATAATTATTACATGGTACCACTCAGATGTGTCCAGCTGAGTTTTAGCCACATGTTACCGAGGTGTTTCTCTGAGTTGAATGAAATCTTTCAGTATTAGCATGAAGCTCGTAATGTCGTCCAATTCGTCCTTTTTTTTTACGAAATAAAGGGTTAAACAAGAAGGAATTATTTTTCACCCTTTCACTGCTTGAATGATCCACTAAACTAGTTACAATTATTAATGACGACAACTTTGTCTTTTTGAAAAATATGAAAAAAATGAATGATTATAGGAAACAAGGAAGAAAGAACAAACAAACCAACAAAGTTGGAAGATATAGAAATGAGGAAGGTAAGGAGGAGGAAGAGGGGAAGGGGAGGGCGACGAGTTTGTGTGAGTGTGTGTGTGCGTGCCTGTGTCCCTCTTAGGCTTTCAAGTTAATAGTGTCTGGTTTATGACACTTGCCAGGCCGTCCGGGTGCTCCTGACCCCCATCCCCCTCCGCTGCTCCCCACCGCTTGCCGCTGCCGAAACACCAAAAAAAAAAAAAAAAAAAAAAATGAAAGAAAGAAAAAGACCTCCAAATTATGTTACCAACATGGCTGCCTCTCCATACCTCTAGTTAGTGAGTATCTGTAACTTCATCACGTCTGCCTCTACTCAGACCTCTAATTCTGTCGGCGCCTACTCATTTGGCCATAATTCTAAATGCTTTGCCTCTTTATGCTTGTCTCTTTCTACTTTCCACACGCCTCTGGTTAACGTCATACCCGAGTTATTCTATGAACCCCCTTTACCTATTCTTTCAATTTAATAATCGTCTCTCACGTCATCCCCTTTTCCTTTACTTCACAGTGTTCACTATCAAGATCTCAGACAAAACAAGCTATATCTTCTATATTCTGGCCAATTGTAACAATTTGTGATAGAAGAAATGACGCATAGGTACTCTGAAACGTCTGAAGTTTTCCCATATGCTCATCTCATATATTCATATTGTAAACCCACTATCTCCGGTCTAACTCTTTCAGATCTCTGTCTGATATACCATATGCTTTCTTTATAGTCTTCTGTGACACATTTGAGTTTGGTTATTACTTCTGACTCTCATTTCATCTCGTCTTGAGCTACCATCCCCAAACCCCAGACGATTTTATTCCATTTTGTTTGAACCTTTGTCGTTAAAGCGTTAACAATAAACTCAAAAACATATACGGGGTATTCACCGCATGTTTTATACACTTGATAATTTAGGAAATCTAATGATATCCCATCGGACTAAGTATATATATATATATATATATATATATATATATATATATATATATATATATATATATATATATATATATATATATATATATATATACTTAGTCCGATGGGATATCATTAGATATATATTATATATATATATATATAATATATATATATATATATATATATATATATATACATAGAGAGTAAGAGAGAGGGAGAGAGAAAGAGAGAGGGGGAAAGGGAAGAAATGGTGCGCCGGAATTAGTGACACAGAAGACCAAACTAAAGATGGAGGAGAAAGAATAGAACAAATATACATACATACATACATACATACATACATACATACATACATACATACATACATACATACATACATATGTGCATGCATGCATACCTATCTACCTACCTACCTACATACATACATACATACACACATACACACATACACACATACACACATACACATATACACACATACACACACACATACATACATACATACATACATACATACATACATACATACATACAGACATACTGTGACAGAGGCAGAGGGGAAAACACACAAATAGAACGTGTGTTTTCCCCTCTGCCTCTCTCACAACCTGTCAAGATGTCGTCACATACAAACATGCATACATACATACATACATACATACATACATACATACATAAATACATACATACATACATACATACATACACATATACATACATACATACATACATATATACATACATACACAAAGGATTACAAAGGCGGAGCATGCCGACAGGAGACCTTTTGATCCATATCTAGGTCGGATGCAAAAAAAAAGAAAAAAAAGAAAAGAAAATAATAATAAGATAAATAAAAACTATAATAATGTAAATAACAAATAAAATACATAAATAAATGCATAGGTATAGTTAGAATAATAAACAAACAGGTAAATAGTAAATAATAAATTGACATATAACTAATGATAAATGAAAATCAGACAGACAAATGATAACAAAACAAAAACAAATAGTATAAGATAGATTATAATCATTACAGCATCTTACTTAGGTATTTATCTAAATGATTCTTAAAGCTTCGAACTGAACTACATTGCACTACCTGTGCAGGAAGTTTATTCCATTCATTAACTACACGGTTGGCAAAGTTGTTTCTACCTACTTCCAAATTGAATATATTTCCGGACATACACATACATACATACATACATACATACATACATACATACATACATACATACATACATACGCCAACGGCTTTTTCCCCCTTACAAGGGAGTAGCCAAAGTCAGAGGCATAAAACCAGCCTCACTCATTCTTTCCATTCGTCCAAATCGTCCCAATACTTTTTCATCAATCTTATCTCCCAACTCCCTTTCCATCCCCGTTCTCCTCCTCGCCTCCTCGTTTCTCATTCTATCTAACCTAGTAATCAATCCCATACTTCTCAGGCATTTAATCTCAAACATATTTAAACTATTCCTCTTTTTCTCTCTTATGTTCCATGTTTCTGCCCCATACAGTGTTTTCGGCACAATCACCCCAACATACAATCTTCTCTTGGTATCCATATCCCAAATGTCTATTTCTCATTACATTTTTTAATCACCCAAGGCATTTACTTGCTTCTCTCTCCCTTACTCACTTCCAATTTGATGCCATCCTCTCCCCTTGTACATCTCATCACCTTACTTTCACCCACATTTATATTCAGATTACTTTTTTGCACACCTTCCCAAACTCTGTCACTAACTTCCTTAATTCCTCCTCTGATCCTCCTACAAGCGCAGTGTCGTCAGGAAACAACAACTGGCTTATCTCCCACTTTTTTTCTCCATATTCTTTAAACATCTCCAATCCCCGGCTCATTACCTTTGCGTTTATCTCTCGCACCACCCCATCCATGTATAAATTGAACAGCCAAAGTGACATAATACACCCCTGATGAAGTACCACCTTTACCTCAAACCCTTCACTTTCTCCATTTCTAATTCTAATACAGACTCTATTACTCTCGTGAAAATTTTTAATTGCTCTTAACAACTTTCCCCACATCCTATATATCTACAATACCTCACACAGTGCCTTCCTGTCTACCCTGTCATAAATATTTTCCAAATTCATAAAAGCACAAAAAACATCCTTACCTTTTCCTAAAGATTTTTCACATATCTGTCATACCACGAAAATCTGATCCACACAACCCCTACCTGTCCTAAACCCACACAGTTCCTCACCAATTACTTCCTCTGTTCTTCTCCAAATCCTCTCAATCAAAACCCCTCCATAAGCCTTTCCAATTACATTCAACAAATTGATCCCGCTGAAACAACTACACTCACATTTGTCCCCCTTTTCCATATAAAGCGGAACTATACAGGCACTTCTCCAGTCCTCCGGCACACTACCCTCTTTTAGACAACCATTAAGCAATCTCACCAGCCAGTCTACCATCACTGGACCTTCCTATTTTTAGACACTACGCATGACACCCATCTAACCCAGGTACCTTTCCTGCTCTCATCATTTTAATAACTGCTTTCACCACATCTTTTTTTGTTTCTTCTCCTTTTTCTTCATTCATGACTTCCATTTTCTTAGCGTTTTCCACTGCAACTATCTTTCCCTTCCTATCCTCCCTCACATTTAGCAATTCCCTAAAATATTCGGCCCATCTTCCTTTTACTGCCATGTCTTCCATCATCATCCTCCATCTGCACATTTTACCTTTTCTTCTTTACATGATTCGCCTCCTCTTTTCTTAATTTCCTCCCAAATCATCTTTTTATTACTTTCAAAATTTTCTGTCATATTCTTACTCCATTTCACATCTGCTCTCTTGTTTGCCTCCTTTATATTATGCTTTATTTCTCTTTTCTTTGTACCTCTCATATGATTTTCTTGTATTATTTTCTAATCAATATATGAATGCTCGTTTCTTCTCTTTTACAACATTCTTTGATTCCTCATCCAACCATTCACTACCCTTCCTTCTATTTTCTCCCGTCCTCCTTGTTCCACACACCATCTTTGCACATCTTGTGGCTCCCTCCTTAAAACATTCCCATTCTTCCTCCATTCCTAGTTCTACTCTATCCTTCGCTCCCTCCCCCTCTTTTCTCAGTTTCTCCTTATACTACTCCTGCTTTTCTTTCCCATTTAAACAGTTTACTCTAAGCCCCTCCCTACCTTCTGTCATTTTCCTTTTTCTCCATCTATCCTCCACTCTCAACTTACCTTCCACCAAAAAAATTATCTGATATTCCTTCCTCTCTCCCATTAGGACATGTACATCCAAAACTCTTCCTACTCTTTTGGTTACCACTATATAGTCCATCAAAGCCCTATCTACCACCCTTCCAGCCACCACTTTCTCCCATGTGTACTTATGCTTGACTTTCTTCCTAAACACTGTATTTGATGTCATCAATTCTCTTTCTAGACACATTTTCATCATCATATCTCTAATACAATTTTTCCTGAAACTACACAGTTCCCAACCTCGTCATCTATTGGTTTGTCTACTACCTTAGCATAGAGATATAATATCGCTACATTGACATTACTCCCTAAACCCTCTATGCACCCATTTAAATCTATCTAAAAAGCCTCCGTTTCTTCTATACTTTTCTCACTACCAGGCCCATATGCACTTACAAAAACCCACATCTTCTTTCCTAGTTTCACATTCATCCACATTAACCTTGAAGAAACTTCCTTCTACTCCCCACAGGCTTACATATCTCTTCACTGTACAAGTATAGCAACCCCTAATTTCCCTCGTCCTCTCTTCACTCCTGACACTCTTTCAACTACACTCCCAAACTCAAAGTCCCCCTCCCTTTCAACTTAGTTTCACTCAATGCCAACACATCCATCTTTCTTCTCATAAATATACTGCCTATCCCCATCCTTTTACTTTCATCTGTACCAAACATCAGGGTTCTGTTTGGAGAACTCCTACCAGACCCTCTTATGCCTATGTTTTTCTTTTCTTTTCTTTTCTTTAGGAATGTCCCCTATGGGCTACAGAGAGTAAGGTGGCTGTATTCTTTCTCCGCTACCACAAAGTTCAATAAAAAAAGAAATGAATATTCAGAGTAGTGGTACAAGACAGTAACAAGGGGTTGGGGGACAGCATAACGGAGTGACAGTCGTAGTAATATATATATATATCATAATTTCTCCATGAATAGAGATTTCCTCTACCACAAACAAAATCATATGTGACTCTGCTCCGTAGAGGTGATCCATATAGACCCTAAATTGTCAGCTACATGGTACTGGGTAGCTTTTAACCCCACAGTAACATACAGCCAATATCCCAGACGGGGAGGAAAAAAGTAACAGTGATATATGAAAACACACTGCAGATCACGCGCGATTGTCTGAATATTTTACGTGAGCTGTAATGAATATATACTTTTTCATCTTAATGTTTGTCTTAGCTTGTATTTATATTTTGTGTTATGTTTTTCGTTACAATAACATCATGGATCTCGGAAGTATTGTGTTTGACCTCCCCTCAAGAATCAAACAAACTATTAGAAAAATTGAGAAAATCACTAAGAAGATAGTGGATATTGAATTAGCTCTGGTCTTCAATCGAACATGTCTACAAGAAAACTTACTGCGCATTTATACTAATATATATATATATATATATATATATATATATATATATATATATATATATATATACAGTATATATATATATATATGTATATATATATTATATGTATATATATATTATATGTATATATATGTGTGTATATATATATATATATATATACATATATGTATATGCAATAAAAACACTAGGAGCGTGTGTTCACAAATGCGTAAGTAACCACTAGGAAAAGTAAACTAACGTAGCAGAGCGCTTTCGTATAATTACATCTTCAGTGCAGATACAAAGAAGATGTAATTATACGAAAGCGCTCTGCTTCGTTAGTTTACTTTTCCTAGTGGTTACTTACGCATATATGTATATATATATATATATATATATATATATATATATATATAAATATATATATATATATATATATATATATATATATATATATATACATATATATAAATATATACATATATATATATTAATATATATATATACATATATATATATATATGTATATACATATATATATAT
>NC_134777.1:45751395-45768895 GCF_046742065.1 Oratosquilla oratoria | reverse complement strand
AGCTTTCCTCCTATCCCATATATCTGCATAACCTCCCACAGTGCCTTTCTGTCTACCCTATCATAAGCCTTTTCCAGATCCATAAAAACCCAAAAAACATCCTTCCCCTTTCCTATAGCTTTCTCACATATCTGTCTTACCACAAAGATCTGATCTACACAACCTCTACCCGTCCTAAATCCACACTGTTCCTCACCAATTACTCCTTCTGTTCCTCTCCTAATCCTCTCCTAATCCTCTCAATTAAGATCCTCCCATAAGCCTTCCCTACTACTACACTCAACAGACTAATCCCTCTGAAATTACTACATTCACACTTGTCCCCTTTTCCCTTGTAAAGAGGAACTATACAGGCACTTCTCCAGTCCTCCCGTACTCTACCCTCTCTCAGCAAACATTAAATAACCTCACCAACCAGTCCACCAATCACTGAACCTCCCTTTTTCAGACATTCTGCATGGCATCCATCCAGACCAGGTGCCTTACCTGCTTTCACATCTTTACAACTGCCTTCACCTCATCCTTCTTATTTCTCCTCCATTCTCCTCACTCATCACTCCTCATTTCTTCGCAATATATATATACATATATATACATATATTATATAAATACATATATATAATATTTACAAATATATGTAATATAATATACATTTATATAATATACATATTCATATATATATATACATACAAATATAATATATATATATATATACAAAACATATATATATAATATATATACATACTTATACATTATATATACATATATATACATATATATGTAAAATATATATATTATATTTATATATATATATACATCTGTATTTATATATATATAATATACTTATATATGTATATATATATATGTATAAATATATTATATATTATATGTACATTATATATATATTATATATATATATATACATGTATATATATATACATATATCATATATATAATACATATTTACATATATATAATACATATATACATATTCATATATATACATTTATATATGTATAATATATATACACATATAAAACATATATACATATATTATATAATACATATATTCCATTATATGTATATATACATTTATATATATATATATATATATATAATATATACACATAATATATGTATATATATAGTATATAATACATATATATAATATATATACATATATATGATATAAATATACATATGATATATATATACATACATATATATTATATAATAAATAAATACATATGTAATATATATACATATATATAATATATATACATAAATATATATATACATGCATATAATATATATATATACAAGCATATAATATATATATATACATGCATATAATATATATATATACATAATATAATATATATATACATATATATAAATATATATACATAATAATATATATATACATATATAAAAATATATATACATATATAATATATATAAATATAAATATATATATATACATATATAACGTATATAAACGTATATAACATATATAACGTATATAAATGTATATAACATATATATATATATACATATAGTAATATATACTATATAATATATTTACATATATATAATAAGATATACATATATATTAATATATATACATATATATGATTATACAGATATGATATATATACATATATATAATATATATACATATATATAAGATATATACATATATATAATATATATATACATATATATAATATATTTTACATATATATAATATAAATATACATATATAATATATATATACATATATATAATATATATATAACATATGATATATATATATACATATATAAATAATATATATATACAATATATGATATATATATATATATACATATAAAATATATACATATATATATATATTTACATATATTTACATATATATAATATATATATACGTATATATGATATATATACATAGATATAATATATACACATATTTTATAATATAAATACATATATATAACATATATACATATATATAAATAAAATATAATATATATAATATATATACATATATATACATATAATATATAATATATATACATATATATATATAATATATACATATATATACATGTATATAATATATATACATATATATACATATATATATAATATATATACATATATAGCATATATATATATGTATATATATATATATGTATATATATATATACATATATATATTGTATATATATATATATATAATATATATACATAATATTTGATATATATATACATATATAATTATATATATTATATACATGTATATATATATATACATATATATATATAAATATATATATATATATATTTTATAAAAATATACATATATGTAATATATTTATAATTTATATATATATATACATATATATGATATAAATATACATATAAATACAATATATTGTATATATAATATATATATATACATATAAATATAATATTTATATATATATATAAATATATAAATATGATATTTATATAGATATATATAGTATATATATATATATATATATATATATGTATATACAGATATATTGTAACATATATATATATAAATGTTATACATATAATATATAATATATATATGTAGTATATATACACATATATATATATACATATATTTATATATGAATAACTGGGGAGCAGATTCTATGCATGCATTGTTAAAATCGACAGCGTTAGTGAGGTTGTTGATCTTCTTGTGAGTATTCTCCAGTTTTCTAACCAATATTCTGCCATTTAGAGGGTGGGCATATACCAAGTTGCCAAAAATGATTCATTTATTTCAACGTTTCGTCTAACAAAGAGACATCTTCAGGAAATTTTTGTAACATAGATAATAATGACGTACAGAAATATAGGAAAACAACATGTAAATCTAACCAATTATACAAATATAGAAGCAAATATCAATAAATGCGCAAATTCACACAAAATAAACACTATACATGGGCTGATGGGGACCGTTACTTACAATAGTTTAAAGGTCTGATGAAAATGACGAAGAAAACCCTTCGCTCGGTGACATATATATGCACCTAGCCGGCTTGGGTGGTGGTGGAGGGCGGGAGAGGGGGCGGGGGTGATATCTCATTAATACGAGAAGAAGAGGGTTGGGGGAGGGGTTGGGGGGTTAGGGGGTTGCAGGGTCGGTTGGGGGAGGATGGAAGGAGTGGGTAGGAGGAGGTGGAGGGGGAGGTTTCGGAGAGAGGTCATGCTAGGTTAGTAGCTTGGTGCTGCTAATACAAAGCGATGACAGAAGTCATGTTGCATTGGATATTAATGATAGGACTACATTCTCTGATAAACATAGCTTCTAGAAGCTTAAGTTTATGTACATCCCTATTACTTGCTATAATCCTAGTGTTTGAAACTAGGTATTCACGGGTGGCTGTTAGGTTATGGTATTTCTTTAAGTGATGTTTTATAGTCCCATTTTGTAAATGCATAGTAATTCTCCTACTGAGACTACATCTAGTAAAACCAATATATGCTGTTTTACGGGCTACACAGTTCCCGGTGCTACAGGTGAATTCATAAACACAATTAGTTTTAGACATAGTCTCAGTATTACTATTACTATGAACTAGTTTTAGGGTTGGCGTAGTATACAACCACCCGGATTTCCTTATCTTTAGATACCGGATGACAGTTCTTAGTGATGATGTCTTTAATTATTTTTTCATCTTTCTTGTAACCCTTGTTGAAGATGTTATGGTAGTATATATCAATGAATTGGGGCTTAGGGGATGTTTGTGGGGAAAGGTGGTCACACAACATTTTATTACAAATTACATCAAAATCACTATTAGGGAAACCATTATTCACCAGAATCTGGCGGATGTGCTGCAATTCTGTATGCAGAGCCTGCCAGGAAGAACACACTTTGATAGCCCTCCGGACATACGCTCTAATCACACTGGTTTTATAGCTAGTCGGGCACTCACTTTTGTAGTTCAAACACTTCTCAGAGTTCGTAGGTTTCCTGTACACCTTCGTTGTAAATTCCCCGGAAGAAGAGTCCACTAAAATATCGAGGAAAGGGAGTTTGCCATCCTTATTCATTTCAGTCGTGAAGCTAAGACCAGATTCCTCCTGGAGGCGCAGTCTCAATCCCTGGAGAAGGGCTTCTGACTGTGCGCACAACAAAAGATGTCGTCTATGTACCTGAAGTATAATGAAGGTTTGGTGACGTCATCTTTAAAGACTGCTTCCTCTACTGCCGACATGAACGCTTGGGCAAAGAGTACTCCCAGGGGGGAACCCATCGCTATCCCGTCGTGCTGGACGTACAACTTTCCCTCTGGACATTTAAAGGGGGCCTCGGTAGTGCAGATTTTTCAGCATCTCTTCCATTATGTGCTTCGGGATAGTTGGAGGGGGGAAATCTGCGTGTTCATATACATATTCCAAAATTATATTAATAGTCCTATGCACAGGGACATTTGAAAATAAACTAGCAGCATCCAACGATGCTATAATGCCCGTTAGGCTTATTATCTTTTAAGATGTCTATGAATTCATCCCTAGACTTTAAAGAATAAGTATTAGGGATATAAGGAGAAATTATTTTCATGAAGAGTTTTAGCTACGCTGTAAGAGGGGGTAGGAATTTGGGAAATAATGGGTCTGAGGGGGTTTCCTTCCTTATGGGTCTTAACATTACCATAAAAATAACCATGAGAAAAATCTCCGACTAAGGGTACAAATTTTGTTACCTCCTATCAACGGCGTTAACAGTGGAAATAAGTTACGAGAAATACGCTTAAACTTGAAATCATCTAGGAGGATGTCACGACATTTCTGAAAGTAAGTTTCCCTGTTGAGGATCACATAGCAGGAATCATTTTGGCAACTTGGTATATGCCCACCCTCTAAATGGCAGAATATTGGTTAGCAAACTGGAGAATACTCACAAGAAGATCAACAAACCTCACTAACGCTGTCAATTTTAACAATGCATGCATATTTATATATATATACATATATGTATAATATGTATATACAAATATATATAATACATATATACAAATATATAAAATACATATACATATATGTATATATATAAATATATATATTAATATATATATGCATATGATATATATATAATATAATGCACATATATATATATTAAAAATATATATATACATATATATATAATTTATATATTTGTACATATATATGATATATATACATATAAAATATGTGTACATATATATAGCATATATAAACACATATATGATATATAAAATATACACACATAAATATATATATAATATATACACACATATAAATAGATATATACACATATATAAAATATATATATACACATATATATGATATATATATACATATATATAATATATACACATATATATAATATATATATATACATATATGATATATATATACATATATATATATAAAATATATATACCATATATATAATATATACACTTATATATATTTATATAAACACATATATATATTATTTATATATACACATATTTTATATAATATATATATATATACACATACATATAATATATATATATATATATATACATATATATAATATAAATATACACATATATTTAATATATATATACATATATATAACATATATATACACATATATATAAATATATACACATATTTATATATATATACACATATAATAAATATACACATATATAATATTTATATACACATATATATAATATATTTATATATATGTATATATATATATATACACATATATGATATATATATATACACAAATATAAATATATATATTTATATATACATAATATATATACATATATATACATATATGTATATATATATATGTATATGATATATACATATGATATATATATACACATATATATAAATAACATATAATATATATATATATACATATATATAATATATACATATATATAATATATACATATAATATATATATATACATATAATATATATATATATATATATATATATACATAGAATTTATATATATATAATATACATATATTATATATTGTTTATATATATAATAATACATTATATATATAATATATATATAATATAATATATACATATAATATACATATACATTTAATATACAATATATTTAAAATACATAATATATATACATATAATATATATATATATATATATGTATATATATATAATATATACATAGTGTATATATTAATATATATATATAATATATATACATATATATATATATATTATATATACATATGTGTATGCTAATAAGAACATGGGTACGTGTTTTCACTTGTGCAAAGTAGACTACTTGGAAAAAGAAAGTAACGAAGCAGAGCGCTTGCGTATGTTACATCTTCAGTGCAAAAAGTACATATCTAATAGAAATACATAGATTATATACATATGAAAAAGGAACAAGGACAGTTTGCACAAGGGTAGAGGACATTTATCCCGTGGAAGGCGGTAAGTCAGGTCGCAAGGGTCAATGCGTCCACTAATGAGGGTGGAGCGACATTAGGTCACAGTCGCAGGGTTACATTTTACCTCATATTGGTTTGCTTATTTCTTGAGAGATAAAATTGTCAAGTTTATATAAGCCCTTGTGTAGGTTGGTATTTTGGTCACTGGTGGTATGGATCAAACTACACTCTATTTAGTTTCCTACAATTTTGTTGTTAGTATTACAGATTGCATTGGCATTACCCCAATCAACTGGATATTTATTCAATTCAATATGCTTGATGATTCCACTAGAACTATTACCATCCCTAACATTTTTCTTATGTTGTTGAATTCTAATGTTTAAGGGTTTGACAGTTTGACTTATGTAAAATTGATTATATATTTTGCAAGGAATTTTATAAATGCATCCTTTTTTAACTTCAATACTATTATTGATGAGCATATGTTTTACTGTACTATCATTTTTAAAAACTACCTTTACGTTAAATCTTTTTAATAATTCTGTAACACTTAATTATTAAGTGTTACAGAATTATTAAAAGTACTTTAGTAAATGAATAATTAGTAAACCACACAATAAATCCATCACTTAATCAATCAGGTAATCAACCAACCAATTGATCAATAATTTCACTAAGCATGGATAAAATCTTCACAATTTTGAAAATTCTCCAGAACATTAGTGCAGATTCCACAAAGCTTGTTTTATCTAAAAAACAAGAAGGGAAAAGGCAAGATGTGATTACATGGATATAGAATAAAAAATATTTGAAAATGTTGCGGTAAATAAAATAGGCTATCAGCAGAAGAGGCTGAGGACGAGGGGAGAGTAGGTAGATGGTAAGAAAAGAAAGAAGGGGCGATGGACGTGAACAGTAAAAGGTGACAGATACGGAGGCCACGGTTTTAAGGTTATGGTGAGATGTGTGTGTGTGTGTGTTATTCACCATGGTCTTTTGGATCACGTGTTGGACTCATGAACGACAGCTATTTCCCTCTCGGAAGAGAGCTCAGAGCTCGTATGACCGATCCATGGGTAATGCTGTGACCTTACACACACACACACAACTCCCCGCCCACGAGAGTTGGAGTAACGACTCGAAGCGCAGCGATACTGAAATTATTTCAGCCCTGGGCAGGATTCGAACCCGGAACGCTGTAGTGACAGTCGGGGCCTCTAACAACCGCGCCACCGAGTAGTGTGTGTGTGCGTGTTTGTGTATTGATAAATTCTCCAAGGTACATGTTTCTTTACTCAAGACGTCTTTCGACCCAATCAATGGTCATCTTCATAAGTTACAGTGGCTATAATAACGCGAACATAAAATCAGGAATAAAATATGGGGCATGGCGGATGGGATTTTGTACCCACGAATAGTCCCTGGGAGAGGATGTCAGTCGTTGGTACCCACGGACTGTCATCGAGTTGCCCTTAGGTTACTAGAAAGATCTCATAAATGGGAGCGAAACTTTTAGTTGTCCTAGTTGATGGAAGGTTTATCCAAATGAATAAAAGCTGGTTCAGCCATCCTTAATCTCTTCCTATCTTGTTCGCGGTTGAGAACAGATGTTTGTGTGTCCAATTGTTGTCTAGTGACGGGATTTCCATGGATCTTGTTATTGTGGCGAAGGATAGCCCCATCCTGTAAATGCGCTGCCATCCTTTTAGACAAGGTGGTAGTAGTTGAACCTATATACCGGGAGTTGAGGCGACTGCAGTCACCAAAATTACAGTAATATTGGCACATAAGATTCACCTCTTGTAAGGGCCTTGTGTCTACGAGGCAACTTTTTTTCATGACGAGGCTAGACGTCCTTTTTTTTTGTTTTATAAAAGATATACGAGATGTAGGGTGGCGTTTGGGTCTGTAGGGGTCATATTGTTGTTGATGAAATATGTTGCTTGTAGAATCTATCAATACTGTGACCTTCGAACTTCGCTCAAATTGAACAATGATACCACTGTTGTAGACTTCAACAACGCCTGCATTCAAATTGGTCCCTTTCCCATATAATATATATATATACATATATATATATATACATATATATATATATACATATATACATATATACATATATACACATATACATACATACATACATATACATATACACATATACATACATATACACATATACATACATACATACATACATACATACATACATACATACATACATACATACATACATACATACATACATACATACATACATACATACATACATACATACATACATACATATACAGAGTAATTAGGACACCGGGAGAGATCACATATTAAGTGGCATACCTCGGTGTGCCATCATTCTAGTAAGAAGTTGTAACAGTTGTAAAACGGCCAGAGAAGAAACGTCTACCGAAGAAGAAAGAAACAGGACATCATTGTTTTAGAAATTAATTACAGGAGTCTTTGTCTCTATATACAGCCATTCTATAATTGGGAATCTTTAATATTATCATAAGCAGGATGAATGACAGTGACCTGTTATAGTCAATTGTGTATTGTGAGTTGTCAAAAGGTGGGACATAATTGAGACACTTTTTAAGTGGCATGTCAGATGTTTAGAAAGTTTAGTCGAAGTCATCCAGATGTGCGTATTACGAGGTACATAGTCATCGTACTGGTAAGTAAATTCATACATCTTATGAATGCACTGAAGAAAGACAAGGATTGTGCTCTTTTAGATTACTAAAAGGGATTTTTTTTTGTTTTTGAGTGACAAAAGACCGTGCTAAGTTGCTGAAATGTGTCAGTAGATTTTACATTCTTCTAGTGATGTCTTGCATGACCTTTTCGTTCCTTATAGAAGGGAGGAAAATAAAAAATAAAAATATTTAAAATTTTCTTTATTGGTGAAGGTACTTCTACAAATAGAGTTGTCAAATGGAAACGAGGATAAAGGTCGATGATTTCTACAAGTAGTTGTGTAACTGCCAAGCTTCTCATGGGAGAACGCCAACTACTGCATTGTGTAAAAAATCTTCTTACAAAGGCTGCAATCGTTGTATCGAGATATCAGGTAGGGCATTCACTGCTACCATTACGACAGCGGAATAATGTTTACTTGACTGGATTTAATCACCTTTAACCTTTAGCAAGACGCCAAGAAAATAAAGTCCGCCATCCAAACTTATCTGTAAGGTGAAAAGGGGATCTTATATTCTTTCGACAAAATCTTAACTTATATAAAAGTATACTGTGCATATATACGTATACTCGTATGCATGTACATGCGTATTCCTATATTATTCATATATGACTGTTCTCCTATTTGGACCATTTCATCTACTGATTCCCTTTTCTGATATGTGTAATTTTTTGTCATCTAGAAAAAGTTGAAAGTCCTTTTATATCAACACCACTGTACTGGTTCTTATGATGGTTATGGTCAGTACATACCGATACACCCGCCATATATTTTCTTCCACATCTAGCGTTTACATTATACTTACGACTACTTAACCTTTCTCAATCATTTCACTTCCTCTCACGAATGGTCCATGATTTAGTAATATCCAGTGGTTACTTTTTTAGTCAAAATCATCTTTAAAGACATTCGCCACCCTTTGATCCAGCCTCCTATGTACTTATTTCATAATCACATAAGCAGTCCAAACGCTCGTTTGTCTCTATGGTAATAATGTCTTTGTATTTCTCTCACTCAAATCATGATCATAACTTACTCTAATTCTCACCACACCTTGATGGTATACGCAAAAGAAACCACGCATTCATCCCCCTTTTACATTCTGTTACATCATTCCGCATGTATTGCTCTAACATAACATTTCCTTTCCACTTGTATCACAACCACACGCTTCAATCTACAGACCATCATTCTCCAACAACCGACCCACACTTCTCCAACGGACACCGTACACTAATCCAACAGTCTACGCTCCCTTATCTCTCTCTCTCTCTCTCTCTCTCTCTCTCTCTCTCTCTCTCTCTCTCACACTCTCTCTCTCTCTCACACACACACACACACACACACAATCTCTCTCACACACACACACACACACACACACACACACACACACACACACACACACACACACACACACACACACACACACACACACACACACACACACACACACACACACACGACACCACTTCTCCAACAGACACAGCCACCACTACCACCTCCTACTGACTGCTGCTTCCTATTCAAATCCCAGCGCTCAAAATATTTCCCCATTTTACTCCGGTGTCTCCCCTCACACTCATAGCCCGAATCACAGGTCTCCCCTCACTTCCCCTCACCTCGTTCTTCACCTCACTTTCTCTCGTTCTTTTGCTTTTTCTCGTGTTCATTCATTCCTGCTTCAACGTTTTCAATAGGGTGATATGATTTAAGTATTATGTTCTAACTGGTGTCTCATACTTCTTTTTAGGTGAGGGGAGGCCTGGAACAAAAACAGCGACTCCATCTCTATTATTTGCGTTGAAATGTTGGCCCGCTTTATATATTATAGTATGTCTAATGCCAGGAGATTCTGTAGAGTCCATGCCAGTAGCAGACCTAAAACACTCAATTTCCATCCTCTAGTTGAAGATTTCATCCATGAGTTCTGTTAGTGATCACCATGTCATAGGACTAAAACAACTCTTCACTCTTGCATTCACTCCCCTCTCCATTGGCCCTCATCTCTCTCTCAAACAGACAGACACACACACACACACACACACACACACACACACACACACACACACACACACACACACACACACACACATACACATACACATACACATACACATACACATACACATACACATACACATACACATACACATACACACACACACACACACACACACACACACACATACACATACACACACACACACACACACACACACACACACACACACACACACACACACACACACACACACACACACACACACACACACACACACACACACAGTTCACATCCACTTCCAACTCCTCTCTACTCAACAGTCACTTGACTTCTCTCCTCTCTTTTTACGTTTTCACTCGTTTTGTATATCAAAGTATTTTGTAAAATTTTTGGTGTGGTTACATACATCACTGGTTTTGTTCTGACTAAGAATAAACTATTTTAGTCGAGCAAAATATAGCCCATGGAAAAGATGGGTTACAATTTTATCGACTTAACCTCCTTAATGACTGGTGTGCTTTAGATTCGGTTTCATAGATCACCGGACAGGTTTATTCATTCCAGGGAACCCTCAATTTTCTTTCTTATTTTCTGCTTCACTACTGTCAATCTGGACATGATCTGTTCCCTCTATTCTTTTTTTCCTGTCACGTATGAATACATCGCATGGGGTCTTCATTGCATAAGTTTTGTGTAGTTTATATTCTAGCAACTTTGATCAGAATGAATGCAACCTTATCTTATGGGTGGGGGACCTATCTCCACTGAAAACAGAATGCGGATCCCTATCAACGACTGCTATGTTTCCTTTCTGCTGTACGACGACGACTTAACCCATTAAACTCCGATGACAAGATGTATTGTCATTTGGTCAAATAAAAAAAAAAATCATAAAACACCAAAATGTTTGATCAAACATTTTGGTGTTTTATGATTTTTTGTTTTATTTGACCAAATGACAAGAATATTGTCATCGGAGTTTAATGGGTTAAATATCTTCTTTACCGCCTCTATGACTCCACCACCTCAGTGTAAGACAGTCATTAAGAATAAAAGCGCTGGTTCTCTCAGACAAAATTATATCTTTTATCACTAAATATTACATTTCCAACACTCCTTCTATGTTCCTTTTCATATGCCTTATATTTGTTTGAGAACTGAAGTGGTCTTTGTTCCAGCGTCTTATACTAGGTCCAAGTTGGTTTCCTTCCAATTGCCCACTTCACCCTTACACCTAACGTGTTTTACATCCTCCCAAGAATCCCATCATGGTTTCTTTTTTCAGGGTTAATGTAATCTTTGTGTCCAGGAAGCCTAGTGAGGAAAGCCATTCATTGAGAGAAATTTTATTTCACCTACAACTTCAAAATAACGCAACTTTCACTTTCCTCCCGTCATTCCCCTCCATCTCAATTTCTACTCCCAGGTAACTCCTCAGGTACACACTCTCTTCCTCTCTCACTCTTCCTTCCAAATTTTCTCTAAACTTACTTTTTCTTCACTTCTCGAACACTGTTATTCTCAATAGTCTTGTATAATGACTTTTAGCATTATCTCGCATTTAGTGCAACAGTATTGCTGTATAAATTTCTGTAACCGTTAAGTGGCATATATTCCGTTATTAACTTTGCTACTCTACAAAACAGGTACGATGGGAATGAAGTAGACTAGTTGCAGCCATAATAAAGAACCAAGTACCCAGTGGGAGAAAAGATGTTGATCAAAAGGTTACTACAGGTGGAAGGGAATAAAATAGACTGACGGCAGGAAGAAGGAAGGCTTTGGGTACTAAAGGAGTTGATTCTTTTTTTAACTGGCTTCCTGTCAGTATATACAGGAAAATTATTTACTCCAATGTCAGGAGACCAGCGTAGGGAAGGATTTAAAAAAAAAAAAAAATAAATAAATGAAATAAAATAAAGATCCAATCAGTGCCTCTCACAAGTAAGAAAGCATTCAACTTTATACGGCGGGAAAGTTTCCCTCACCTTGATAAGGGTGATAGCCTAAGAAACATTAATAAATGATCAATATCTTCCATGGGTTGATCATAATTGATCAAAGCCCTGAGAGATTTCCTTCAACCAGAGGCAATCGTCAAGAAAGGCAGTATTTGATTTCGAGTTAGTATATTGACTTGACCTTAACGTTTTTCCTACCGTATGATAAACTTTACATATTCAGTTTTCGGTAATCTATTTTTTTTCTTTAATGACGGAGTATTCCTCCTGACTAATGAGAAAATGTTATTTCGATAGATTTTTTCTAAACAGGTGGAGCACTAGAGAGGTGTTGATCACATTAATGCCACACAACTCAAGGCCTGGTTCCAGACTAATGACGATAGGACTACTGCTTAACAGATTAAGCACTACACCATCCTCACTCAATCTTATGTATATGCAAACATATAAACACTTTGTATTGCCCCAGAAAAATCAGTATTATATATATGTATATATATATATATATGTATATATATATATATGTATATATATGTATATATATATATATGCATATATATATATGTATATATATATATGTATATACATATATATATATGTATATATATATATGTATATACATATATATATACATATATATATGTATATATATATATATATACATATATATATACATATATATATATATATGTCTGTATATACATATATATATACATATATATATATGTAGGTATGTATATACATATATATATATATATATACATATATATATATATATATATATATATATATATATATAGATATACAAACAAACACAGAGGGTGGGGACAGGGAAAGAGAGTAGGAGAGAGAGAAAGAGAGTAGGAGAGAAAGAGGGGGAAGAGAGAGAAAATAACACTAACCAATCGAAATGGTGACGTACATTATATATTTTGTCCAGTAAAATGCTATGGAGCAGGTCTTGTTCAAATGAAATTTCCTTTAGCACCCGAACAAAATCTTATGGCATTAATATTAAAGAAGTTAAGGAGCACCAGGCTGGATAATTCCATACATTCCTGAAGGAACCAAATTTGAAATAGTTCGACTGTTGCCAGAACGAAGCCAGCGGATCTCACTAAGGAAATGTGCACCAATGCGTCAAAGAGAAAGACCAGGAGACCAGAAGACCATCACCAGCAACGCCCACCGCCAGTCGCAATGGAATTCCTGGTCGGTTTCGTAAAATGCACCAAATTCCACATAATCCACATTCCCAACTCCTGCCTTCAGAGCTCGGCCTCCACCAGGCTTCCCACCATAGTCTTTCACTCTCTCCATCCCTCCTCTCTCACTCTCTCTCTCTCTCTCTCTCTCTCTCTCTCTCTCTCTCTCTCTCTCTCTCTCTCTCTCTCTCTCTCTCTCTCTCTCTCTCTCTCTCTCTCTCTCTCTCTCTCTCTCTCTCTCTCTCTCTCTCTCTATCTCTCTCTCTCTATATATCTCTCTATATATATCTCTCTATCTCTCTCTCTATCTATCTCTCTATCTCTCTCTCTCTCTCTCTCTCTCTCTCTCTCTCTCTCTCTCTCTCTATCTATCTCTCTCTCTCTCTATCTATCTATCTCTCTATCTCTCTCTATCTCTCTCTCTCTCTATCTCTATCTCTATCTCTCTCTATCTCTCTCTCTCCCTCTCTCTTTCTCTTTCTCTCTCTCTGTTTCTCTCTGTCTTTCCCTGCCTATCTGCCTGCCTGTTTGTCCGTCCGTCTATCTTTCTGTTCGTTCGTCTGTCTATCTTTCACTCGCGTTCGTTTCATATTTTGGCCACAAATATGGTCACTAGTCAACACGCGGACCAACGCAAACAAAAAAATTCTGTGTTTTGCACCGAGTTTTTTCCACAAATATTTCCCCAGGTAGTTTGATCCCTCCACTCTCTCTGTACTCAAATAATCTGCCACTTCTTTCTCCTTCTGTTTGTCTGGTACCAAATCTGTCCAACTGAATTGCAGTGTTTCTAATTCATCATCGTCTTCTTTGCTCATGTTGCTCCGTTTCTTTTTTCTGGCCATTTGTCTATCTGTGCCAGTTATTCTTTCTGTTTTATTTCTGTGTCTGCTGTGCCTTTAGTGTATCTTTCCTTTTGAGTTTTCTTCACATATTTATCCTTCTGTTTGTCGGGATCTAAGCCTTTTTACCTCGTCCTCTTTTAGTATTTCATTCGCTACATTTGACTTAGACCTTTCAATCTCTACCAGTCTCTGCCTATCGGTCCCGCACTCATTGCGCCTGTCTTAGACTTTGTAGCTCTCTATCAGTCCCTGTCAGTCCGTCTTTCATACCTCTCTTGGACGGGCTTTCAGTGTGGCCCTCCTCGCCTTAGTCTCTTTTGGTGTACCTGACTTGGACCCTTCATCCCGGCGGCCGTTTACTTCAAACACCTAATCTTTCCCGCGCTTTTCTCTCTCTCTCTCTCTCTCTCTCTCTCTCTCTCTCTCTCTCTCTCTCTCTCTCTCTCTCTCTCTCTCTCTCTCTCTCTCTCTCTCTCTCTCTCTCGCGCGCGCTTTTTTTTCGCTCTTTCTCTCCTCCTCTCCTTCTCTCCTCCTCTCCTTTCTCCTTCTCTCTCTCCTTCTCTCTCTCTCTCCTTCTCTCTCTCTCTCTCTCTCTCTCTCTCTCTCCTTCTCTCTCTCTCTCTCTCCTTCTCTCTCTCTCTCTCCTTCTCTCTCTCTCTCTCCTTCTCTCTCTCTCTCTCCTTCTCTCTCTCTCTCCTTCTCTCTCTCTCTCTCCTTCTCTCTCTCTCTCTCCTTCTCTCTCTCTCTCTCTCTCCTTCTCTCTCTCTCTCTCTCTCCTTCTCTCTCTCTCTCTCCTTCTCTCTCTCTCTCTCTCCTTCTCTCTCTCTCTCTCCTTCTCTCTCCTTCTCTCTCTCTCCTTCTCTCTCTCTCTCCTTCTCTCTCTCTCTCTCTCTCTCTCTCTCTCTCTCTCTCTCTCTCTCTCTCTCACTCTCCTTCTCTCTCTCTCCGCCGCTTCTGTATCCACGGCGGCACTTTCATCAGGAGCTCCGAGCACCCACTCTCCCTGTTCCCATTCGCATCCTCTTCTTCCCTCGTTTCAATATTTTTTCCTATCTTTTTCATTTTTATCGTTTCGTTTTCTGTGTGTCTTTGCTTCTTTCGTTCTTTCTGTAGTTGTAGCTTATTTACTATGCGCCGTGCATAAATGATTCATATTGGCAACATGAAATCTCATTTAGCTGAGGGAATCCTCCATCATAGTCCAACGTTACTGAATGGCTTCACATACATGTTATCTGGATTTCTTTATGTTGTCCAGATATTCTCTGCAAACAACCAATAACTCATTTTTCTGTTCATGTCTTTTATGCTTGAGCAATTTATTTTTCACAATTCCTTTAACGTTCGTTTTTTTAGCATTCACTTATTGCTTACATCTTAGTATATCATGGTTTGCTAGAATGCAACCATAGCTTAGAATCTATGTAAGTGACTCTTACATTAAGGCTCTTAATCAAGATGCTGAGTCATCATGTAATCCAAAATTAAACTTGACACAGTGCTCACAATTTCCAGATAGCCTTATTTTCTATATTGCTCCCTCTCTCTCTCTCTCTCTCTCTCTCTCTCTCTCTCTCTCTCTCTCTCTCTCTCTCTCTCTCTCTCTCTCTCTCTCTCTCTCTCATCTCTTCCTATTTTTACTCTGCACGATTCCAAATAAAGCATCCATAGAGTGGGATCTTGTACATTTGTATGTAGGCTTAGATATAAAATATACTTATCTGGGAATCCGTCATTACCCACAGGAAAATTTTACATTCCTTCCATGGGATAACTATGCTAATAATTTGAAATCCTTATACGACTTTCAGGGGCGTTTACACTTTAATATACAAACACAAACTTAATCGAACTCAACACATCTCATCTAAGTAGGAAAAGTGTTGTTGATTCACGTCTAAAGATCTCCTCTCTTAGACTAATCACATTTTCATATAATAATTCAGGAATATATGCAATTTTTTGTTTTTTTTGTTTCTGTTGCACCACCACAGTGGCATATGTTTCCTGAAGGGCTCGTAGTGTAAGTTGGCACTGTGGTTTCTGTGTTTAAACTTTACCTCACTACCTGAAGACAAACAAGGAGAAATAAATAAACACATAAGAATAATTTGAGTGGACTTAGCCTGCTAACTAAGCGATCCTGAGGTCAGTCCCCTTCTAGAACTTACAAACATCACATCGATTGAAGTCAGCACCCTGCTTTCTTGGGCAAAGAACTGTGTGTGTGTGTGTGTGTGTGTGTGTGTGTGTGTGTGTGTGTGTGTGTGTGTGTGTGTGTGTGTGTGTGTGTGTGTGTGTGTGTGTGTG
>NC_134777.1:45743895-45746395 GCF_046742065.1 Oratosquilla oratoria | reverse complement strand
GAAATCTTTTCAGTGGCGGTATTTTACTACGGGAGATATTTTCCTTCAGTTAATTATTTCCTGCCACCATGTTGAGATGTGGATTTTATATGAACGGCCCAAAAGGATTTCTCTTCATCTTATTTTTGCATGAGAGGACGAAGAGGACGGGTCGCCGTATAAATGAAGTTGGTGGCTTTGCTGTGGATTTGCTGTGTCTTGTTGCATTGTTTCGGACACAGGCAGAGGGTGGAAGACAGAGATGACCCTTCATCCATGAGGAGCTAAGGTAAAGGGGAAACAAATGAGTGACAGAAGGTAGTGGAATGGGTCGGGCTGAGTGCATGATGGCTACCTCCCTTACAAGTGGGAAGAAGCTTTATGATATACTGATCATTTTATCAAATTAATCAATTGACTTTGTATATGTCTTAAAGTTAGATAGCGCTGGGCGAAGATGGATGGCTTTGTCTTTTGTCGACGATAACTAGTGCCTCCATCACTGGGGTCAATATCGTACAGAAAAGGTGTCTATATACTGTAGAGGTGGTAAAAGAATTTACGGAGAGTAGTAAAATGGATAGAGTGAAAAACGAGGAGGTGAATAGGAAAGCAGGAGTGGAAAAGGAGATGGCAGATAGAGCTGACGAAAGATTGTTGGGATGATTTGGACACATGGAAAGAATGAGTGATTAAAGATTGGTAAAAGAGGTGTAGGGAGTGAACTTGAAGGGACGGCCGAGGACGAGGTGGACGGATGTGGTGAAGGGGGGCGTTGAGTATGAGGGGAATGTCTGTTGAGCAAGGAAGAAAGTGGGCAGGAGATAGGGATGAGTATGGAATGTATATTGTGATACTATTATGCAAGGGAGGGAGGGAAGGGGAATAGGAAGGTAGGGGGCGTTTGTCCGAATGACATTTTGACGCAGCCCGAACGGAAAAGGAGGGCGTTGAGCAAGAGGGGAATGTCTGTTGAGCAAGGAAGAAAGTGGGCAGGAGATAGGGATGAATGTAGAATGTATATAGTGATACTATTATGCAAGAAAGGGAGGGAAGGGGGATAGGAAGGTAGGGGGCGTTTATGTCCAAATGACATTTTGACGCAGCCCGAAAGGATTTCTCCCTGTCTTCTCTTTTTCGGAATGAAGGGACGCAAAGGGGATGGGGTCGCCGATTAAGTGGAGCGGCCTTGCAGTGGATATAGTGTGTCTTGCTGCATTGCGTTTGACCCAGGGCAGTTGGCGGATGCAGGGATGACCCATCATCCATGAGGAGCTGAGATGGGAGGGGTGGAAAAAGCTCTTGGTATATAGATAGTAAAATAGGAGGGATAGTAAAAATTAAAAATTATCAGCATTTTTCTGTGGATGGAGATTAGTCACAAATCCGAAAACAGTATCTAAAGTTCCTAAAGTATTGAATGCATAAAATTTATACAATCACTACCTATACTGGTTGTGAGATAGAGAGTATCTCCATTAAATATTGTTGACAAACGCAACATTGTAATACTAGGGGGGGAGGGTAGATTGAGGACTCTGAGAGATACTGAAGCAATGGTTTGTTCCTGTTGTTGTTGTCGTTCCCTAGACTGTCTGTCCGAGCAGTTGTCAGGTAGTGTTATAGAGAAGAGAAAGGGAAGGGTGGGAAAGGAGGGAAAGGAGGAAAGCAACTGCTCAACCGATGGAGGAATCCAAAAGGATATGTGTTGTTATGATGTAGGAGTGTTATAAAGCTGGAAGATGACGACGGTAATAGTGGAGATTATACAGTTCATGGACGAAAAGCTAGAGGAATTCTGTGGTGAAATGAGGAAATGAGGAGAGGGGCTTAAAGGACAGCCTTCTTAATGGGCAGGAGAATAATGGGAAAGGAACGCATTTAACAAAAAAAAAGATAAAGAACTGGCTTCAGAAGGAGAGGATAAGGAGAGAATATATGATAAAAACGGGTGCAAGAGTTAAAGGAATTATTTCCCTAGTGAAAGAAGAACAGAAGTGAATTAAATAAAAAGATTTTCGTAAGGAACGTGAAAGAAAAAGGTGAGGGAGATATATCACTATGAAAAGACGGGAATATAGGAAAAGGGATCATGAAGGGGAGATTTGAAGAGACGTACGAGTATTATGCAATGGAAAGCGAGAGACGCGTTAGGGATAAAACCTGTGATGACGTAGAGGTGGCGGAGGTACGTGTCGGTGAGGTGCAAGGTACAAGCAAACACGAGGAAATAGGTGATTAGTGAGCACAGGTGAGGACATAGCGAAGGAGAAAGACTTGGTGAAGGAGGGTGAGCACTTGTAAGAGAAGGAGTTGAGCAGGATTATGTTGAAAAGACAGGGGAAGGAGGGAAAGTAAAAGACACAGTGTAGAGTAGGAAGAGAGGAAGGAAAAGGGGTGGAAAGTAGGTAAGGAGGAGGGGAAGAAGTAAGATGAGAACGAAGGGGGAAATGTAAAGAGAAGGGGAAGGGGAGCGTGACGAGGAGAAAGGAGAGAATGAGAGGGACGAGGATGAAGATGA
>NC_134777.1:45733895-45736395 GCF_046742065.1 Oratosquilla oratoria | reverse complement strand
CATTTAAATCCGTTTCTGTCATTGTTATTTTCCCTGGTGGCGATATGTGCTTCTTCCACAGTTTTTCTCATTTTCTTTTCAAGTCCCTTGTGTAAAATTGCCACGCGGCTCCAATAAGGTAGGTTTCCGTATTTTTCTAGATGATGAACCAGGGAATTGGATGTTCTATGTGCCCTGTGGTCGTTTTTGTGTTCATTCAACCGTTTCTTGATCCCTTGACCTGATTCGCCGAAGTATGATGAAGGACAGCCGCTGCATAGAATGCGGTAAACGACACTGAGGTTATTATGAATATTAGCATGTTTTTAAATATTTTTCCTATCTTATTGGAAGACACTTTAGCTATATTTACTCCACCTTTTAACAAATAATTATCAATAGCTCCGGTGTTAGTAGAATTAGGGACAGTTATAATGTGTGACTTATCTTTTCCCGGGGCCTGGACGTTTGAGCCATCGTAGATCTTCTCGACTTTCCTCGTTGTTTTTGGTGATCAAACCTCCAGGGTATTTCAGCTTCTTAAAGGTATTCTTGATGTATGCCAGTTCATCAGCTAGGAGTCCTTTACTGCAGATACGAAAAGCTCTGAGAAAGAAACCTATTAGAACACCAGTTTTGACACGTCTGTTGTGTGCTGAAAAATAGTGGATAAAATCATCCCTATTTGCGTGCTTCCTGTGTACTGAGAAACTTACCTGTTCATAACCTCTATGTATCAGTGTGTCTAGAAACGGTAATTTACAATCTTTTTCTAGCTCAGCTGTGAATTGAATGTCTTTATTCACAGCGTTGTGTCTTCTTAGCTTTTTCTCTAAATTGGTTCCTTTTGGCATCACCACGATTATGTCATCCACGCACCTTAGCCAAGTGGTACCTCTTCCCATGATGTTGATGCATTTGTCCATTTCTAATACTTCCATGAAAAGACAAGCCATAACAGCAGATAACGGACTCCTAATTGCGAGACCTCTAATCTGTCTAAATTCAGTGTTGTTAAATATAAGATATATGTGTATATATGTATATATATATATATTATATATATATTATACATATATATATATATATATATATATATTCATAGTAATATAGAGATTAGATGGCTATCTTACAACATATGAAAGTATGTTTATATTCTTCCACCTTTATAAGGGAAAGACCAAGCCAAGTCATGTACCCACCTTCACTCACCCCACCCATCCTACGAGTACACTCACTTGTTTTACGTTTTATCTTAGTTCCTTGTGGATGAAGGATCATCACAGAACTCCACCCATTGCTCGATTTCGGGGCAATATAGAAAGAAATAGCACCTCCACAGCAGGGCCCATCAGCCGAAACTGGTTTACCTCCACCGTTTTGTCACATGGCAACTCTATTCCCCATCAACTCAAGAATTTAAGAAGTAGACAAAGAAATATCTTTGGGCGCTTCACATTATCGTCCATTCACAACCCTTCTCCACTCACCTGTCTATGGCCCCACTCTCGTCCCCGCTCGACAGAGAGTTCTCTTTTCCCAAAGGCCTTTATCCCATCAATCCATTCATCTCATCATTTTCCCCTTAAGTTTATTCTATTCTTATTTGCTTTCCACAATCTTCTAGACAATCTTTCTTTGCTCATTCTTTCCATAGGCCCAAACAAATCCAGTAGTTTTTTACAAGCCCTGTCCTACAGCTCTCTACCCACTTCATATTCAACCACATATATGTAAACCTGAAGATATTTTACTTACATACTTTAGAGCAATGTGCATGACAAATATTACTGCAGACTAGGATATCAGCGATAGCGACGACGGAGGCGACGACGATGATCTGTGCGGTGTGGCGAAGGAGAGAGAGAGAGAGAAGAGAGAGAGAAGCCTCTGGTTGCCGAGGAGGGCCTTTGTCCCGGCGGTGTGATGGATTCGGGCCGGAAGGATAATCGCCGAGATAAATTGATGAAATCCATTAGATCACATCAGTCAGGACACTCAAGACGCCCTCGTTGGCGCGGTTGCCGAGGGCGGTAGCGGCCTGAGGGTTGTCCTCGGTGTGAGTGCTGTTTATTTTCTTCGCTTTCCCTTTGTGTGCTGTCATTTGTGATTTTTGGCCTCTGATTTTCTTTCATTTATACCACAATAATAATTAATTGGCAATTATCATTTTATCGCTATCTTTTTTATCTTTATCATTATTTACTGATTTCGTCATAGTAATTGTCCTCATCCTTGGTATTGTCATCTTCTTCGTTACCATCATCCTCATCCTCAACATTATTCTCATCATCTTCATTATCAATGACATCGTCATTGTCAATGTCACTGTCATCATCACCGTCATGATCTTTCTCACAACTGTCTTTGTTCTCTTTATCGCCATCGTCAAAGTTTGTCACCGTTATCGTCACCTTTATCCTCTCTATCGTTGTTGTCATCGTCATCGTCACTATCATTGTTATTATTGTTCTCATCGTCTCCGTCTCTGTCTTCATCTTCTACATTGTGAAAGTCATCC
>NC_134777.1:45721395-45728895 GCF_046742065.1 Oratosquilla oratoria | reverse complement strand
ACTCAAAATGAAATAAGGAATCAAATATTAAAGCTTGACGTTAACAAATCACATGACCCGGACGGAGTTGTAAACTGGATACTAAAGGAATGTATAGATGAACTAACAGTAAAAATATACAAAATACTGTACATGAATGCTCATTCAAGGAAAGAAAATTACCAGGAGACTGGGAAAATGTCAATATATTGCCAATATATAAAGGGGGAAATAAGGAAGACCCAACAAATTATAGACCGGTGTCTCTAACGAGTACAATAGTTAAAATTTGTGAGAGAATCATCAAAGATAGATGGACAAAATATCTGGAGGAGAACAATATACTGAACCCGGGGCAATTTGGATTCAGACAGGGAAGATCATATACAATTAATTTGATTTGTTTCTATTGAAGATTGATAGATATATTGCAAAAAAGGGATGGCTGGGCAGACTGTGCCTTCCTGGACTTATAAAAGGCATTTGATAAGGTGCCACACAGAAAATTGCAATATAAATTGGAAAGAATAGGAGGCATGCATGGAAAACTATTGAATTGGATGGAGGATTTCCTACATGGAAAAAAATGAGAGTAGTGCTCATAGACAAATACTCAAAATGGGAAATAATGAGTAGTGGCATCACACAGGGGTCAGTTCTAGCTCCGAGAATGTTTGCTATACATGTGAATGACATGGACGAAAGTATTGAGTGTTACATGAACTTCTTTGCGGATGAGGCAAAGTTATTAAAGAGAATAAACTACGAAATAGACTGAGTCATTACAGAGTAATCAGCAATTGTTTTAGACTGGGAAGTAGATTTCAACATCAAGAAATGCAGTATAGTCGAATTTGGGGACAGCAAGAATAGGATATCAGGACAGTCTAACATTGACGGAAAAGAAGTAAAGAAAGTAAATTCTGAAAGGGACCTAAGACTAATCATCACCAAAGACATGTCGCCAGATAAACATATAACTAAAATAGTCGGAGAAACATACAATTTGTTGAGATCAATAAAGGTGGCTTTTAAATACCTGGATAAGGATATGATAAAAAATATTACAACATTGATAACGACAAAACTGGAATATGCAGCACTGATATGATTACCCAGTCCAATATATATATATATATATATATATATATATATATATATATATATAATATATATATATATATATATATATATAAATATATCAATTAGAAAGAATACAAAGAGCAACGACAAAGATGACCCCAACACTTTCAAACTTGACATATGAGCAACGACTAGCCGAACTGGAATTGCCGACCCTAGAACAAAGAAGAGAACGAGGGGACCTACTAACCATTTACAGTATTATGAAAGGAAAAGAACACACACGCACACACACAAGTACACACACACACACACACACACACACACACACACACACACACACACACACACACACACACACACACACACACACTCGGTGGCATAGTTGGTAAAGCGCTGAACTGGGAAGCAGAAGTGCTCCCAGCACCCAGTTCGAATCCTGCCCAGGGCCGAAATTATTTCGGTATCGCTGTGCCTCGGGTCGTTACTCTGACTCTCGTGGGCGGGGAGTTGGGGGGGTGCAAGGTCATAGCATTACCCATAGATCGGACCTACGAGCTCTGAGCTCTCTTCCAGGAGGGAAATAGCTGTCGATCACGAGTCCAACACGTGATCCAAAGACCAAGTGAATACACACCCACACACACACAAACACGTTTCTCTCTCTCTCTTCCTGCCTTTTACCTTCCCTTTTAGCTTTAACCAGAACGATATCAATAAGGGTGGCCATAAGTTCATTGGGATGAAGTGGCGAAGAGACTGCTGCTGTCATTGCTGATGGGCGTCCGACCTCGGCCACGCGTAGCCTACGTAGGGAATTATTCAGAGGAATTTGTTGCTCTTTCTTGTTCACTGCCACTTTGGATAACGCGCTTTGAGAACGAGATGTGTTTAGCGCAGTCATTGGGAGAGGGAGAGGGCAGAAAAGAAGAGAGGGTGAGAGGGAGAAGTGGAGGGAAATGGAGAGGGAGAGAGGGAGAAAAGAAAGAAGAAGGCGAGTGAGGGAGAAAAAGAGAAGAGAAATGGGATTATAGGGAGATAGGGATATGTAGAGGGGGATAGAGTGAAAGAGAGAAGGGGAGAGAGTAAAACATTTAGGTAAGAATAACTGAGGAAAGGAGGAAGAGAGTGAGGGAAGTTGAGAAGAATAAGTGTGTGAAGCCCATCTTAGCTAGACTACAAGAAGGCATATTGGCTGGTAGGAGCGTTAAAAAACGAAGAAATGCTGGGGTATTGAGTAACTATTAGGATATAGTGTTTATACTTTTTCTCAATAAATTCTTCAATTTCTAAGCACATATATTCCGTGTTGCTCTTTTTTTTTCTTGGCTATTACCATTCATGTTTGAGATATGCAATTGGTGGCAAAGTAGTTGGTTTATTTGACGTAATATTTAATATTAAGATACTAGTATCCGATAGTCTTGCTAACTCTTGTTCTAGTAGAAATATTTTCTTTTCTAAGCATAACTATGTTCCTGTAACATTAGTAAAAATTGTATTTGCATACTTTTGAGGGACCATAGGACAAGTTCGTGTGAACGCAATAGCACTAGGACAGATTCAAACCAAAGACCTTTAGGACACCATGCGAACGACTCATTTACTTCACGACCACATTCCCCTCCGATGGACATGAGGGCGATTGGAACCGATGTGAAGGAATGTCGGAGGAAGGTCAGATGGAAGGAGGAGTGAGGTGGATGGGAGGCGATTTGAGTTTTGTCTTAGGGCGGAAAGAGGTGAGAGACTTATGGATGGGGTGTGAGACGAATTCAGATCACCGTTGTCTAGGAGTGACTTTCAGCTGAATGAAATTGTTTGGCTTTACGTTGAGTAATTCTATTAAGTATCTCAATGGAATGGACATATTAACTCTTTCGTTCCAGAGGGGTTGCCACGGATATTAACAAAATGATAAGAATGTCCAATTGAGAAAGGAAGTGGATTGATCGATATAGACTGAAACCCCTTCAATACCGAAGAGGTACCACAGAGATGAACAAAACAATCTAGCAGCAACAAGAGCATAAGGAGGAATGACATCCGGCATCGACGCGGGTTCATCTCATTCTGGACAGGTCATAAGCCACTCCTCAAGTACTCAGAATTGTATTGCATCAATTGGACTGAATTCTATAACATGTGGGAATGGTGCACGGGACTAGAGGCCTAAGTTGGAGGGTTGTAAGCTCTCTGGAGACACACGTAAAAGGCAATAAGTGGTTTCCGCCATAGATATGTGCATCCTGACGTAAGCTTTTCACTGCCTTTAAGGAATAAACAAACTTGTTCATGAGAAAGGGATTATCAAGTTTATAATACAAGAGAGAACTATAGGGGCAAAAAAACATCTTTGGATAAGACTGAGGGGAGTCTCGGCAGGACTCCACCGCTCTGGCTAATGCTTGGCATTAGCCAAATCTAAACCAATAAAGTATATCACTATGTACATAATGGAGGTTGGGCCAAAAACTACTATCATATGGTAAAAATGAAGACGTTTCTACGAAAGGAACAAGAAAACATTGGATTCATTTTAGGATGCAAAAAATTACATTTGAACTGTTCTGTGAAGTAACGAAAACACATACAAAAGGAATCTGAGACTTTAATTACAACCTGAAAATGAAAAACAAAAGGTAATGTCAAAGAAGGACTCAGTCAAAGGATAAATCTGGGTCATAGAATCTATATTTTCAGGTCTCTTGCATAAGACTAACGGCCTTGAGTTGTCCTGCTACGGCCACCGGGTCAGCCAATAGGTCATTCAGAGAAGCAAACAAAAAACTTTTGTATTGTGTGAATTCTGGGACAAAGGAAGACGTTAGAAAGAGAGAAATGCCCTTGTAAAGAAGAAGATAGGGAAGAGTGTAACTGGGGACGAAGGGGTCACCTATGCCCTTTGCGACTATCAGGAAGGGTGGAGAAAAATGTTAATTATGAATAGAAAAGGACCAAGAAGAAGGGCATAAGTAAATGAACAGGAGAGGAAGACGCAAAATGAAAATATGATAAAGGTATAGAAAGAGGAGGATATCTAAGTGAAAAATAAGGTAAGCAGCGTGTTGGGAGAGAATGGAGGTAAACGAAAAAGAGTAAAGAAGCTACATGAGAGGAATAAATGAGAAATGGCTGAGAATGAAGCCGCTATTTATGATATAGCTTATCCCAACGCCATCGCCTTCGACGGCGACGAAGACGATACTTGACTCTTTGGCTGTCGATGCTGAGACTTTCTTAAAGACCAACTGATCAAAATAGAAATCTTAAAGACTCGGGCTAATGGATGCAAGCGAGGCTGCGCCTTCGGGATGGAGGGTGAGCGACACCACCGAAGAAGGAAAAGTGTTCAGGACGCAAAGCCTAAGGACAATTTATGGCATACTACGGGGAAGGGACGGCGCGAGAGCGAAGATGGGTTAAAAAGACGAGGCAGTATAAAGGAATATGACAGGAAAAGGACGATATATGGAGAAACGAATGAGGTGCAAAAGAGTGGCGGGGGATATTTTGTATATGAAAATAATGGTGGATGTGAGGATGGATCAGGTGTGAGGCGATGCTATAGGGAAGCGTCGATGGCAAAAGAGTGTGTCAGTATAAAACTATATGGTATGTAAAGCTAATTTCGTTGGATTTTTTTTAACTATTCATTAGATTGCACGAAAATATAAAGTGAATAATATGAAAGGTAGAGGCAAGACAAGACTATGGTTCATAAAGAGCCCGAACTAAAAATAGATACATGATTAAATCAGACAGAAATAGATTGAATAAAATAGAATTGAATGAGGTAGAGTAGTATATAGACAAGTTAGATAGTAAGTTAGGTAAGATAGGATTAAAAAAATGGATAAGATAAACCAATGTAAATCAAGGATAATTAAAACAACGTAAAAAGCTGAAACAGAGGAAAACAAACAAAATAGCATAAAGCTAAAGATCAAACGAAATATATTAAAATGAAATAAAACAAGACAAAATAAAGAATGTGAAACATAAAAAGAAGGAGACTAAACTATAGTCTATCTTAAAGACATCACGCTTTAAGTGAAAGTAAATTGGATCTTGAAGTCTAAAAATACAGTGAGCTCCGTGTGTACAGTGCACAAGTGTAAACTATAGCTGCTTAAGTGTGTAATGCTTTCTCGTATATGGTGGCATCTATCATTGTGTTATAATGATAGCATCGTCGATGGAAACAGGGGTAAACGATGACATCTGTTATGTATATGCGAAGGCCAAGACTAATAAGCCAAAATGGATTCTTTGTATAAGTTGTGGCGCCGGTGTGCATTCTACGTGTGCAAATATGAGCGGAATAAAATCGGATCAACCTGATGAAATTAATTGGGTGTGCAACCCATGTGCCAGTGTAATCAAAGATGGAAATGATTGGTGGAAAGACGAAGTATTGAAATTGAGGAAAAAATTTCTGGAGATGAGAGAACTAATGGCCGAGAATTTCTCGTCGCTCGAAGCTCGGTTGAATGAGGTGATTGGCATGGCCCCTAGTGGAGATGAACGTGCGTCACATCAGGTGGACGGGGCGCTATCATTGCTGGATGATAGTGAACAGTTGTGGTCGGATGTTGTGAAGAAGAAAAAGAAAAATAAGAATCTACTCGTTTCAAGAGCCACAGATAATGAAACAGTAAGAGATAAGAGATTTGAAATATGCAAGGCCCTTTCGGACGTTCAAATACAAGACTCAAAATTCACCCAAAGTGGAAACATTGTGATGAATTTTGACACGGAGGATGCAAGGAAAACTGCCAGTGTGAAACTGAACAGTGTTGACAACGTTGCTGTGAAAAATGTCCTACATCTAGTACCGAAGATAATGATCTGTAACGCCAAGAAAATTTAGGATAAATATATGTTATTGGATACGTTGGTTGAGAGGAGTGTCTTCTTAAAATCGGTGGATCATGTCAAGGACAAGATGAAGGTAGTGCTTTCGAAGAAGGTGGCTGGAGGTACGTGCCACTACATCATAAGGTGCGAACCAGAAGCAAGATCAGTCATTCGTGATAACAAGGATAAGTTCGCGATCGTTACCATGTTATGATGTGTTTTTATTGTTTAAAGTTTGGCCACAGAGTAGATAGATGTGCTATCAAGCAGAAGGGTGAGAATGCGACATGCTATAAATGTGCAGGTAGCCATGAGGGAAGAGGGTGCAATTCCTTCTCTGAAGTGTGCGAATTGCGCAAAGGCAAAGAGACTCAGTGAACATTATGCTACTAGTTCTACCTGTCCTGGCGTGGTGGCGGAATTGAAGTGTATTGAAGAAAATACTGATCATGGTTATGGCCAACAATTTTCACAGAGTAAAGTGTGGTCTCCTAAACCTTCAGTTGTTAAGAAATAAATCTTTGGCCGTCAGAGACTTAATCAGTGAAGAATGCTTTGATGTATTTGCAGTTACGGAAACTTGGCTGTCTGATTATGATTCCACTGTTATAACTGAAATGACCCCTGCATCATATACTTTTCTTCATAGTCCCAGAATGAGGAGGCGTGGAGGTGGTGTAGGTGTATTTCTCGCCTGCACTATTAAGAAAATTAGGAAGCGGAAGACCCATTACTACAGTACTTTTGAGGTTCTTCAAGTCGAGTGTGAGATAATGGGTAGTAAGGTGCTTTTCACTGTCATATATAGGCCACCCAACACAAGCGTTAGTGCATTTATAGAGGAGTTTCGACTATTCTTGGATACAGTTGACATGGTTAGTGCTACAGCAATTATTTGTGGTGATTTTAATCTGTGGTTGGACGATCCTAATGATCGTTATGTATCCCATTTCACTGATACTATGGCTATCTATAACCTTGTAAACCTGGTGGATAAACCTACATCGATTGGAGGTCACATTATTGACCTGGTTTTCACTGACAGATCTCGTGATCTTGTACAGGGCCATAGTGTTGATGAAGTATGCACTATTTCTACCACGAATATGCTTATAATTTTTGTTTTGTCCTTGGCAATACCTGTTCGAGAGAAGAGGATTATAAAATTCCGCTCGACTCGTAATTTTGACCCTGATTCATTGGTATTTACTATTGTCACTGGTTTAAATGCTAGAATTAATGAGGTGTGTATACATGGTTCTATGAAGCAAGATTGCCCGGCGAAGAATATGCCAATATGTGTCCTATTGTTACGAAAGAGGTTGTTGTAAGAGACTGTTCACCGTGGTTTAATGAGGAGATACTGCGAGCTTAAAAAAAAAAAGGAAGAGAATACACGAAGGCGCGGAACTTTGAGAAAACACTGATTGTGCGTCGAAAACGAGATTTTTACAAGAATAAGATTGTACAAGCCGGATCTAGTATGAATAAATTGTATAAAATCCTTAATGATCTAACTGGGAAGGAAAAGAAACCTAAGTTACCTGAAGGTTATGCGGATAGTGAACTAGCGAATAT
>NC_134777.1:45693895-45713895 GCF_046742065.1 Oratosquilla oratoria | reverse complement strand
CCTTTTCTCTTCGTGGTTCAAACTCTGGAGGAAGGTACGAAATTCGTCAAAATGGTGCTCCATTTTATACCGACAGCTGTTTCAACCATTTCAAATGAAAAATGGTGGTATACGATTGGTGCGAATATATGCAGATGGGCGGCGCCAGGAAGGGGGACCCTAGTCCTACGATGGGCTTATGTCACGTCTTGTTGGGTTGTCACTTCCGGTGAGCAAATGTCTTGCTGTAGCCTCTTGCCGGGACCTACGGTGAGCTAATGACATCTCTTGTCGGCTTGTAACTTCCTGTGGGCAAATGTCATGGTGTACGAGTCTGTTTTTTTCTATTGGAGCGTCGATGTAATGTTGGTGAATTGCTCCATTGTTTCGGTGTGCTAGCAGTCACCTTCTTAAAGTGGTCATCGTGATAGTCCCTTAGGCCCATATGCGTTAGCTTATTGGCAGGCTAACATTATTCCTGTTTTCAGAAAAGGGGGATAAGTCGTTTATATGCAACTACAGGCCAATCAATTTGACATCAAGTATAGGTAAAATGCTTGAATCAATAATATCTAATAGAATCAGAAATCACATAAAAACCCAGGACAAAAACCCAGCGTCTTATCCCAAACTGGACAAAAAACAATCAAATTAGGTGTCAGGCGATTCGCCTATTATCATATCATATTAAGAAAACGTACATTTTTTCATGATTGCAAAATGAATAAAATGACATGACAAAATTAGAACACCAATGATTATTGTTCTATACCAACATGATTTGATTGATACTGCTGATCACTGCGTTCGGTTCAACTGATCAGTCATAGATATGAACATATTCACCAACATTACATCGACGCTCACGACAAGAAGCTGCCCTTAGAAGACCTCATCAGGGACACGGAAATAATCGACAGACTCTAACTACGGACGCTTAATTATTACCGAGACGGCTATTATTACATTGCAAGAGCCTACTTTAAACGTCTAAGGTCATCGGACCATGTCCTCCCCTCCAGTAGAAAAAACAGACTTGCACACCGTGACCTTTGCCGACTGGAAGTTACAAGCCCATAAGACGTGCCATTAGTTCACTGCGGGTCCCGGCAAGTGGGTGCAACTAGACATTTGATCACCGGAAGTGACAACCCCGCTGGAGTCCCACACAGTGACATTTGCCGACTGGAAGTTACAAGCCGACAAGACGTGCCATTAGCTCACCGTAGGTCCCGGCAAGTGGGTGCAACTAGACATTTGCTCACCGGAAGTGACAACCCGACAGACTCGCACACCGTGACATTTGCCGACTGGAAGTTACAAGCCGACAAGACGTGCCATTAGCTCACCGTAGGTCCCGGCAAGTGGGTGCAACTAGACATTTGCTCACCGGAAGTGACAACCCGACAACCTCGTGCCCCGTGACATTTGCCGACTGGAAGTTACAAGCTGACAAGTCGTGCCATTAGCATACCGTAGGTCCCGGCAGGTGGGTGCAACTAGACATTTGCTCACCGGAAGTGACAACCCGACAGAGTCCCACACACTGACATTTGCCGACTAGAAGTTACAAGCCGACAAGACGAGCCATTAGCTCACCGTAGGTCCCGGCAAGTGGATGCAAATAGTAATTTGCTCACCGGAAGTGACAACCCGACAGAGTCCCACACAGTGACATTTGCCGACTGGAAGTTACAAGACGACAAGACGTGCCATTAGCTCACCGTAGGTCCCGGCAAGTGGGTGCAACTAGTCATTTGCTCACCGGAAGTGACAACTCGACATACTCGTACACCGTGACATTTGCCGACTGAAAGTTACAAGCAGACAAGACGTGCCATTAGCATACCGTAGGTCCCGGCAGTTGGGTGCAACTAGTTATTTGCTCACCGGAAGAGACAACCCGACAGACTCGCACACTGTGACATTTACCGATTGTAAGTTACAAGCTGATAAGACGTGCCATTAGCACACCGTAGGTTACGGCAAGTGAGTGCAAATAGACATTTGCTCACCGGGTGTGACAACCAGACTGACTCGCACACCGTCACATTTGCCGACTGGAAATTACAAGCCGACAAGACGTGCCATTAGCTCACCGTAGGTCCCGGCAAGTGGGTGCAACTAGACATTTGCTCACCGGAAGTGACAACCCGACAGACTCGCACACCGTGACATTTGCCGACTGGAAGTTACAAGCCGACAAGACGTGCCATTAGCTCACCGTAGGTCCCGGCAAGTGGGTGCAACTAGACATTTGCCGACTGGAAATTACAAGCCGACAAGACGTGTCATTAGCTCACTGTAGGTCCCGGCAAATGGGTGTAACTAGACATTTGCTCACCGGAAGTGACAATTCGACAGACTCGCACACCGTGACATTTGCCGACTGGAAGCTACAAGCTGACAAGACATGCCATTAGCTCACCGTAGGTCCCGGCAAGAGGGTGCAACTAGTCATTTGCTCACTGGAACTGACAGCCCGACAAGACGTGACATAAGCCCATCGTAGGACTAGGGTCCCCCTTCCTGGCGCCGCCCATCTGCATATATTCGCACCAATCGTATACCACAATTTTTCATTTGAAATGGTTGGGTACAACTAGACATTTGCTAACCCGGCAAGAGGGTGCACCAACTAGACATTTGCTCACCGGAAGTGACAACCCCGACAGAGCCGCACACCGTGACATTTGTCAACTGGAAGTTACAAGCCGAGAAGACGTGCCATTAGCTCACCGTAGGTCCTGGCATGAGGGTGCAACTAGACATTTGCTCAAAAGAAGTGATAACCGAACAGACTCGTACATTGTGACATTTGCCGCTGCGGTTATGTCTACTGGGCTTTTGTCATGGACTCCTTGTAATCGTATTTGAAATAAGTTTCTATATTTTGAAGTACATTTTGATAATAGTCGTACTTCTATTACAAATTTTGAATAAGGAAGCATTTGTGAAACTGATAATATAGCATGAATATTTATGAAAAAAAATTTCAAAGTTATGAATGTTGGCGGAAGAATACAATATTTCAATATTTACTAGTTTGTGAGGTTCTCTCAGATTTGACCCGCATCTTTTTTTTTTTTCATGGTTTAACATGATGCTATTATATCAATGCTAGTTATCTCGCACACCGTGACATTTGCCGACTAGAAGTCACAAGCTGACAAGACGTGCCATTAGCTCACCGTAGGTCACGGTAAGTGGGTGCAACTAGACATTTGCTCACCGGAAGTGACAACCCGACAGACTCGCACACCGTGATATTTGCCGCCTGGAACTCCCAAGCCGACAAAACGTGCCATTAGCTCACCGTAGGTCCCGGCAAGTGGGTGCAACTAGAAATTTGCTCACCAGAAGTGACAACCCGACAGACTCGCACATCGTAACATTTGCCGACTCGACATTACAAAACTACAAGACGTGCCATTAGCTCACCGTAGACATTTGCTCACCGGAAGTGACAACCTGACAGACGTGCCATTAGCTCACCGTAGGTCACGGTAAGTGGGTGCAACTAGACATTTGCTCACCGGAAGTGACAACCCGACAGACTCGCACACCGTGATATTTACCGCCTGGAACTCCCAAGCCGACAAGACGTGCCATTAGCTCACCGTAGGTCCCGGCAATTGGGTGCAACCAGACATTTGCCCACCAGAAGTGACAACCAGACAGACTCGCACATCGTGACATTTGTCGACTCGACATTACAAGCCTACAAGACGTGCCATTATCTCACCGTAGACATTTGCTCACCGGAAGTCACAAGCTGACAAGACGTGCCATTAGCTCACCGTAGGTCACGGTAAGTGGGTGCAACTAGACATTTGCTCACCGGAAGTGACAACCCGACAGACTCGCACACCGTGATATTTGCCGCCTGGAACTCCCAAGCCGACAAGACGTGCCATTAGCTCACCGTAGGTCCCGGTAATTGGGTGCAACCAGACATTTGCTCACCAGAAGTGACAACCCGACAGACTCGCACATCGTGACATTTGCCGACTCGACATTACAAGCCTACAAGACGTGCCATTATCTCACCGTAGGTCCCGTGAAGTGGGTACAACTAGACATTTGCTCACCGGATGTAACAACCCGACAGTCACACACCGTGACATTTGCCGACTGGAAGTTACAAGCCGATAAGACGTGCCATTATCTCACCGTAGGTCCCGGCAAGTGGGTGTAACTAGACATTTGCTCACCGGAAGTGACATTCCGAGACTCGTACACCTTGATATTTGCCGTTGCGGTTATGTCTACTGGGCTTTTGTCATGGACTCCTTGTAATCGTATTTGAAATCCATTTCTATATTTCTAAGTACATTATGATAACAGTCGTACTTCTATTACAAATTTTGAATAAGCAAGCATTTGTGAAACTGATAATATAGCATGAATATTTATAAAAAAATATATATCCAAGCTATGAATACAGAAGAATACAATATGTTAGTTATCTCGCACACCGTGACATTTGCCGACTGGAAGTTACAAGCCGACAAGACGTGCCATTAGCTCACCGTAGGTCCCGGCAAGTGGGTGCAACTAGACATTTGCTCACCGGAAGTGACAACCCGACAGACTCGCACACCGTGACATTTGCCGACTGGAAGTTACAAGCCGACAAGACGAGCCTTTAGCTCACCGTAGGTCCCGTCAGGTGGGTACAACTAGTCATTTGCTCACCGGAAGTGACAACTCAACAGACTCGCACATCGTGACATTTGCCGACTGGAGGTTACAAGACGATAAGCCGTGGATCCCGTTAAGAGTGTGCAACTTGTTATTTGCTCACCGGAAGTGACAACCCTACAGACTCGCACACCGTGACATTTGCCGACTGGAAGTTACAAGCCGACGAGTCGTGCCATTAGCTCACCGTAGGTCACGGCAAGTGGGTGCAACTAGACATTTGATCACCGGAAGTGACAACCCGACAGACTCGCACACCGCGACATTTGCCGTCTGGGAGTAACAAGCCGATAATCCGTGCCATTATCTCACCGTGGGTCCCGGTAGGAGTGTGCAACTAGTCATTTGCTCACCGGAAGTGACAACCCGACAGACTCGCACACCGTGACATTTGCCGACTGGAAATTACAAGCCTACATGACATGCCATTATACCGTAGGTCCCGGTATGAGGGTGCAACTAGTCATTTGCTCACCGAAAGTGACAACCTGACAGACTCGCACACAGTGACATTTGCCGACTGGACATTACAAGCTGACAATACGTGTCATTACCTCACCGTAGGTCCCAGCAAGTGGGTGGAACTAGTCATTTGCTCAACGGAAGTGACAACCCGTCAGAGTCCCACACACTGATATATGCCGACTGGAAGTTACAAGCTGACAAGGCGTGTCATTAGCTCACCATAGGTCCCGGCAAGTGGGTGCAACTAGACATTTGCTCACCGGAAGTGACAACCCGACAGACTCGCACACCGTGACATTTGCCGACTGGAAGTTACAAGCCGACAAGACGTGCCATTAGCTCACCGTAGGTCCCGGCAAGAGGGTGCAACTAGTCATTTGCTCACCGGAAGTGACAACCCGACAGACTCGCACACCGTGACATTTGCCGACTGGAAGTTACAAGCCGACAAGACGTGCCATTAGCTCACCGTAGGTCCCAGCAAGAGGGTGCAACTAGACATTTGCTCACCGGAAGTGACAACACGACAGACTCGCACACCGTGACATTTGCCGACTGGAAATTACTTAGAAAGAGAAATGTTGTCCAAAAATCATTGACGCCACCTATGCTTCAGAATTCAACAGTATTTTTTTTACGAGACAGTCTTTGCCCAAAAAGTATATATATCATTATATATGGGACTGGGGTTTTCTCTGCTTTTGGGTTAAGAGTGTGAGGTGTTATTCGCTGGGGTTTTGTCTACTGGGCTTTTGTCATGGACTCCTTGTAATCGTATTTGAAATCCATTTCTATATTTTCAAGTACATTATGATAATAGTCGTACTTTTATTACAAATTTTGAATAAGGAAGCATTTGTGAAACTGATAATATAGCATGAATATATATTTGAAAATTGTCAAAGTTATGAATGTTGGCGGAAGGATACAATATTTCAATATTTACTAGTTTGTAAGGTTCTCTCAGATTTGACCCACATCTTGTTGTCTTTTTCATGTTTTAACATGATGCTATTATATTAATGTTAGTTATCTGTATACGATTAAATAGATCACGATAATCGTTGGTACTAGTTTTCAGAGCGCATTAATTTTAATATAGCATGAATATTTATATATAAAAAAAATGTCAAAGTCATGAATGTTGGCGGAAGGATACAATATTCCAATAATTACTAGTTTGTAAGGTTCTCTCAAATTTCACCAACATCTTGTTGTCCTTTTCATGTTTTAAAATGATGCTATTATATCAATGTTAGTTATCTGTATACGATTAAATAGATCACGATAATCGTTGGTACTAGTTTTCAGAGCGCATTAATTTCAAGTACTTTGACGTTGTTTATATATTTGTAGCAAAAGACAGTTCAATATTCGTCATATTTTTACTACTGGTTTAAATAAACATTCGTGAAATTAAAAATGTAAAATGAACATTTACAAGAAATGTCGAAGGTATGAATGACGGTGGAGGGATACAATTTTTTCAATATTTATCTAAATTCGTAAAGTTCCCTGAAATTTGACCCAGATATTGTAGTCAGTTTTATTTTCTAACATAAAGATAATATATTAATGTTAATTACTTGTACAGAATTAAATTCATCATAGTAATCGTTGGTACTACTTTTCATAGCGCACTAGTTTCAAGTACTTTGACGTGGTATATATATTTGTGGCAAAAGACAGTTAGGTGTTTGTGTTACTCGTATGTGAATCGTGTGTTGTGAGAAATTTTACGGAAAGTGAAATAGTGCATAGTGATACTTTGAAAAAATTAAGTGACAAAAGTGATTTTATTCGTCTTAAACCAAAATGGATCATCGCAAATATCAGGTAAGTATATACGAATAATTATGTCAACTGGAAACAGTAGGCGTCTGGTTGTGATGTTGATGACGTCATGTCGATAGGAAGTCAGAAGGTAATTGCATCATCAGTCGATTGCACTGTTATTTTTCCTGACAATCTGTGCCATAATTGTTCGTAAAGATGTTAAAATAAATCGCTTAAACGTGGTCACTAAATTGGTCTACCAACAGAATAAAAGATAGTTTTCGGATGGACCACTTTCTGATTCATTGTCGCATTAGAAATATATATTACTTTTAGTGACGTAATTATCAATACATTGGTTGTATAAAAGTCACAATTCAAAGTAAATGAGCACAGTTTCATAGGTATAGTTATTTAATATATTCCAAGTGTTCTTGCTCTAAAAATAATGGAGATGGTTTTCTGTTTTTCCGTAGAAATTGTTTGGTTAAATTTTGGAAGTACACACCTACGCGATATAGCAATAGAAAATTAAATATTGATTTTGTAAATTATAATACATCAACATAATATTTTTTCTTAGCAGAAACCAATAACAGAAAATTTTGCTAAAAGCGATACACAAAGAAACGTAGCCACTTCGACTGTCTTCATTGTTTTGGTAGATGCGGAGGTCGAAGAAATTAAAGTATGATAAAATCGTCTATTCTAACCTACCTAACCTAACCTGCATTTAGTAATGCGGTACAAGTAATTCTGGAGGTCATCAGGGTCGTCGTCGTCTTCTTCGACCTCCGAATCTATCAAAACATAGATGGCGTCTAAAGAATTCGACGCGATTTCGTTAGTTTGTGAATGGGGGTGTTATTTTAGTTGTGCTCACCTACGCGATATATATACATGTATATATGTACATATACATACACGCACACACACACTACATATATATATATATATATTAGAATAAATAGGCAGTAAGTTCTCTTTTAAACATGTTTGGTTAAAGACCAGCGCAAATTCAGTATCAACTAACTTAGTAGTTTTCTCTATCTTCCGAATAGACTTTTTGTAATCAGAAGGGAGGTCAAAAACGAGGCTGCCGAGATCCATATCGTATTGTTAAGAAAATACTATACAATAATACATAATGCGAGCTTTCGGTTGATGCTTTCAACCATCTTCAGGCGAGAAAAGAATCTAATACATAAAAGGAGGCTAACAATTTAAGTACAGAAATTTGGTGTATACATGGTACTGGGAGAGGTCACAGATGCTACCTAGGTTAGCGCACAATGGTGTATACATGGTACTGGGAGAGGTCACAGTTGCTACCTAGGTTGGCGCACAATGGAGCTACGTGGGGTGGGTCTGTTGTTGATTGGTGAGATTATGTCCGGTGGGATTATGTCGGCTGCGCTGGGAGGATGTCTGCTGGAACTCCGTAGGGTGGGTCTGTTGTTGATTGGTGAGAATATGTCCGTTGGGATTATGTTCGGTGGGATTATGTCGGCTGCGCTGGGAGGATGTCTGCTGGAACTCCGTAGGGAGGATCTGTTGCTTCTGGGAGTTGCGATGCTCGGAGGATGTCTTTGAACAGTCGAGTTATTATGCAATAGGAGGGCACCGGGTGTGTCGGTCTGTACATTGATGAGTGGAGTCTGTTGTGAAATGTATACTTTCTCAAAAATGTGTAGTTTTCTGTGATTGCTGCAGTGTCTAAGTATTTTCGTGTTATCCACCAAATGTGGCCTTGTGAGGGTTTTGTTGTGAGTTTGTTTCATGTGTTTTTGTATGCTGCCCTCACGAGCATGCATTGTAAGTCTCCTGCTCAACGAAGTCGTAGTGACACCAATGTAAGATACATTATTTAGAAGTTTGCAACCTTCTTCGGGACAGGAAAATTTGTATATCACATTGGTTTGCTTGAGGGGACTGTGGTTCTTAGACAAATTGTTCGTCATAAGGAGGTTGGAGACCTTGGGGTTTTTGTAATAAATAATGATGTCTAATTTGTCTTTAGGGTTGGTGCAAGTAGTGTTTCGTGTGATTATATATATACACATACACAAGCAAAGCTGAGTATAAACTGATATTTTTCCTTGACTTCAACTACATATAATTTCTTTGTTACCCTATCGAGTTTTGAAATTATTGTTATAGTTGTAGAATGACTGCTCTATCTAATTATTGAAAAAAATTCTATCATATGAACAAATTGGAGAAATGTAATATTTTCTGGAGGAGGTGAGGAACTTGCCTGTTGCTTGTGTCTGTGTACATTATGAATCTGTAGAACGGTATTTTTCTTTTTGGAAGTGCACACCTACGCGACATAGCATTAGAAAATTAGATAGTAATTTTGTAAATTGTATGTGTGGGGAGGGGGGCGCGCGCGCGTTTGTGTGTGCGTAAATACGTAAATACAATACACGTCTGTGATAGTATGTAAATAACTTTTCCGTCGCAGCACCTCCCATAAAGTTTGCAAACAGTGGTTTAAGTTAGAATAGAGTTCATTCAGTAGTTAACTCATGGGTAATAATAATTAACTGAAATGGAGCCAGGAGCTTGTCTAGGTAAATAATAAATATATCTTTTAGTACATTTATTTTCTGTCTTTGAGGGGCATGTTATAGTTTACCATTCTTTGTTGTCATTAGGAATAACTCAATTTTTGGCACTACTTTGCGCTAGCATTATCTTTCTTCTTTTGCTATTGAAGACAAAATAAATAACAAGCAAATGAATAAAGACAATTATTCTCGGGTGGAAGTGGAGTAAGGGAGATGAGCAAAATTAAGCTGGGAGATAAGAAGGGCAAAGCAGTGGGCAGGGAGATAAGCAAACGGAAAATTCACTTCAATAGAGGAAGTGACGTTTGGGTACGATAGTGAGAAGATACGATTACGAGCATGAGAGGAACTGAAAAAAGGAACACCATAGGAGAAATTAAAAGAACAAGAGGTGATATCAAGGGAACTGTAGACAAATGTACATGAAATTGATGGGGAGAAATTATATGAAGTTAGACGTGTAATAAAGATGCAATAAAGAGGGGAAATTGTGCTTCAACTGTCAAAGGACATGGAATGAGTAAGAAAACTTGCGTTCGTAAACAAGAGATAGGGTTTGAACAAATAAGTGTTTATAATATTGTAAACAGTCAAAAGAACTTTATGAATTGATCTAATACATTTAATTCATAATTCTATAGTTTCATTTGCTCAAAAACATGATTCTGCGACTGCAAACGAACTTGAAATATCTGGTGTACAAAAATAATGTAGGAAAGTAAACTGAAAAAGTAAAACAGAACAGATGGAAAAACAGGCCAGCGATATCAACTTGAACATGTATAAGAACTGGCGAATGCCAAACAGGAAGAAAAATATTTACGGATGAAGGAAGAATATTAGAAGTACTGCATGAACTTCAAAAGTCCATCACTCATTAACAAACTATATAAATCGTTAGTTCGTCCACATTTGTAATATGCCGTTTCCGTATGGTCACCGAATCTCATTAAAGACATTGACAGATTGGAAAAAGTACAACGGCGAGCCACAAAACTGATTCCAAATATAAAAAACAAATCATACGAAAATCGACTAAAACATATGAATCTGTTTTCCCTAAAAAAGCGTAGACTCAGAAGTATCTTGATACAGGTCTTTAAAATTCCAAAGGGAATTGACAACATCAAAAGTGACAAAATTTTCACACTGAATGAGAATTAGACAAGAAACAATGGTCTCAAACTGTCCGGAAATAGATTCAATTTGGAAGTGGGTAGAAACAACTTCGCCAACCGTGTAGTTAATGAATGGAATAAACTTCCTGTAGAGGCAGTGCAATGTAGTTCAGTTCGAAGCTTTAAAAATAATTTAGATAAACACATAAGCAGGATGCTGTAATGATTATCATCTATTTTATATTATTTGTTTTTGTTTTGTTATCATTTGTCTGTTTGATTCTCTTTTATTATTAGTTATATGTCAATTTATTATTATTTACTATTTACCTGTTTGTTTGACTGTGCCTATGCGTTTATTTATGTATTTTATTTGATACATTATTACAGTTTTTATTTATTTATTTATTGTTATTATTGGGATTTTTTCGCATCCGACCTAGATATGGACCAAAAGGTCTCCTGTCGGTATGCTCCGCCTTTGTAATCCTTTATGAACTCGTTAAAGCCAGCCGGCCCTTCATATTTCCATTTGCTCGACGCCAAATCATCATAAGGGTTTATCACGGGAGTTTAGCTACTATTTCGAAAAATTCAAGATATCATACGATGTCACTATCAAGTTACAGACCTTCTTCAAAGCTAAACATAGTTGTCTGACATCAGCGAAGGGTTCAAGATTATCTGGATTAATTGGTTAAGAACAGAGCAACAGAGATGGGGAACGAGAGCAGGGATGAGTCACTGTTCTTCTTATCCTGATAAAAGCCTCCACGTAGTTTCTTCTGGTTAATAAATGATTCGTTTTTAGTTGAGAGCTGACCCAAGGGGCAGGAGGACGAACATCTGCATGGGTGAAGCTCAGTTGCATGCGCGAGGGTGCGTTTATTTGCTTGTCTGTATGTGCAATGGATAGTGTCATATAAATATGTATTCTTATTACAAAGACTCAATCATGAAAGTTTTTTTTTTCTTAAGGAGAATTTAAGGCTTAAAGGGGTAATTAAGACCACAAATTTTCAGAGTCAAACTGTTGCCGCATTGGTCCTTCCGAAATCTACAGTATTAGAAATGTTACAATCTACGTAATCTTTAGGATGTCTTAGACTAATTCAATAATAAAGTATATATTTCACCTTTTGAGTAAGGTTCGTAAATGGTAGGATGATGACAATCTGACATATGTTAGAAAGGGAGCTGCAGTCAGAAGGCAAAATAGGTTGAGACTCGCTATTCTATCATACCCATAGACCCCTGCTACGCGTATTGTCCCATTTTATTCTATTCTGTTATATTCTATTTCTATCCTTGTTTATTATGTTTTATTTTTATTTCATTTCATTCTCTGTTATATAATTCTATTTTTTCACATTATTATTTTTATTTGTTTTTTATTTTGTCATATTCTAGGAGTGGAGGAGGAATGGGGATGGTTCAAAGAGGGAGTTACAAAGTGTGCAAAGATGGTGTGTGGAACAAGAAGGACGGGAGGAAATAGAAGGAAGGGTAGTGAATGGTGGGATGAGGAAACAAAGAAGATTGTAGAAAAGAAGAAGCAAACTTTCACAGATTGGTTACAAAATAGGATGAGGGAGTCATATGAGAGGTACAAAGAAAAGAGAAGATAGGTAAAGCACAAGGTAAAGGAGGCAAAGAGGAGAGCAGGTGTGAAATGTGGTAAGAGTATAGCAGAATATTTTGAAGGTAATAAAAAGATGTTTTGGAAAGAAATTAAGAGAGGAAGAGGAGGCGAATCAAGTAGAGAAGAAAAGGTAAAAGGTGCAGATGGAGAGATGATAATGGAAGAGAAGGCAGTAAGGGGAAGATGGGCAGAATATTTTAGGGAGTTGCTAAATGTGAAGGAGGATAGGGAGGGAAAGATAGCTGCAGTGGGAAATGCTAAGAAAATGAGAGTGATGAGTGAGGAAAATGGAGGAGAAATAAGGAAGGATGAAGTGAAGGCAGTTGTTAAGATGATGAGAGCAGGTAAGGCACCTGGTCTGGATGGATGCCTTGAAGAATGTCTAAAAAAAGGAGGCACAGTGATGGTGGACTGGCTGGTGAGGTTATTTAATGTTTGCTGGAGAGGGTAGAGTGCCGGAGGACTGGAGGAGTGCCTATATAGTTCCACTTTGCAAGGAAAAAGGGGACAAGTGTGAGTGTAGTAGTTTCAGAGGGATTAGCTTGTCAGGTGTAGTTGGGAAGGCTTATGGGAGGGTCTTGATTGAAAGGATTAGGAGAGGAACAGAGGGAGTAATTGGCGAGGTACAGTATGGATTTAGGACAGGTGGAGGTTGCGTAGATCAGATCTATGTGGTAAAAAGATATGTGAGAAAGTTATAGGAAAAGGTAAGGATGTTTTTTGGGTTTTTATGTATATGGAAAAGGCTTATGACAGGGTAGACAGGAAGGCACTGTGGGAGGTTTTTCATATATACGGGGTAGGAGGAAAGCTCCTAGGAACTGTCAAGAGTTTTTACGAGAGCAGTAGAGCATGTGTCAGGATTAGAAATGGAGAGAGTGAGTGGTTCGAGGTAAAGGTGGGACTTCGTCAGGGATGTGTTATGTCGCCCTGGCTGTTCAATTTATACATGGATGGAGTGGTGATAGAGGTAAATGTAAGGGTGGAGGGTCAGGGATTGGAGATGTTTAAAGAAAATGGAGAAAAGTGGGAGGTGAACCAGTTGTTGTTTGCGGACGACACTGCGCTTGTAGCAGGATCAGAGTAGGGAGTGATGAAGTTGGGGACAGAGTTTGGGAAAGTGTGTGGAAGAAGAAAGTTGAAAATAAATGTGGGTAAAAGTAAGGTGATATGTACAAGGGGTGAAAGTGGTAGGAGACTGGAAAGTGAGCATTAAGGGACAGCCACTGGAGGAGGTGAATAGTTTTAGATACTTGGGTGCGAATGTGGCAGGAAAGGGTGGAGTGTGGGTGGAGGTAGAATGTAAATTGAGAGAAGCGAGTAAATGCCTTGGTGGATTAAAAAGTGTAATGAGGAATAGACATTTGGGAATGGAGGCTAAGAGGAGATTGTATGAAGGAGTGATTGTGCCAACAGTACTGTATGATGGCAGAAACATGAAACATAAGAAGGGAACAGAAAAGGAATTTAAATGTGTTTGAGATGAGGTGTCTAAGAAGTATGATAGGGGTTACTAGGCTGGATAAAGTGAGAAATGAGGTGAGGAGGAGAACAGGGGTGGTAAGGGAGTTGGGAGATAGGTGTAACCGATAATGGTTGTGGTTACATAAGGAGGACTTAATGCGGGCGAGATAAACTCCAAAACGGGAGTTTTCTTCTATTTATTAACAATGAAGGCAATCTGGTTAACAAATACTGTAAGGTACAAATGGGCCTTTGGGTGAATAACAATATGTACCAGGCCTTGACCTAGGGCACAACTGGCTGGCAGCCTCTCGGGCTGCCAAGCTTTGGCCAGTAGGTTCTTGACCTACCTAGCTCTGGCCGGTAGGCTCTTGACCTACCCAGCTCTGGCGTCTGTGACATAGATGTCGTAGTTAATATAGGGGGTTAGTGGGTTGTTGTAGTTAAGGCGTTAGTCTCGCTGTTCTATTCATTGGGGTCAGTTTTATAAATGAGGGTTAGTCCTATAGTTGGTGGGTGTTGTTAGGTATATTATATATATGTTAGTTTATGGGTAATATAATAGGGCAGTTATAATAAAGGATTTTTAATAGGTTAGTCTGGTGACATTGGGTATCTATATCTTGTTTGTCTTGAAATGTGCTGCGTTAGATGTATGTTCTGGGAAATGCAAGGTAAGCAAGAAGGGAGTCTCGCTATATTGCAAGCATGTGGATCACGTGCGTGGTAGGTGATGGTTAGTAATGGTTACATAGGGTGGATGAAAGAGTATTGGGATGGTTTGGACATATGGAAAGAATGAGTGAAGAAAGAATAGTAAAAGAGGTATAGAGGGCAGATGTGGAGGGAGTGAACATCAGGGGTGCGACCTAGGATGAGTTGGATGGATGGGGTGAAAGGGGTTTTGGGGAAGAGGGGAATGTCTGTTGAGGAAGGACAGGAGAGGACAGAAGACAGGGGTGAATGGAGAATGGTTGTATATCGATGATGTTGTGATGCATGAGGTGGAATGGGTGGGGCGATGGGGGTGAGGTAGTATGTGCGAGAAAAAATTGATGCAGCCCAATGGGATTTCTCCCCGTCTTCTTTTCTGCATGAGGGGACGGAGAGGGGTGGGGGTCCCCGATTTAATGAAGCGGTCTTGTTGTGGATGTGCTGTCTTGCGACACTGCCTCTGACCCAGGGCAGTGGATAAGATACAGGGATGACCCGTCATCCAGGAGGTGTCAAGATAAGAGGGAGGGTAAAGGGTGGACGGGAGTGGAGTGTATTAGGGATGGAATGGGTGAGAATGGTTTTTATGCCTTTTTCTTTTTGACTACCTTCCTTGTAAGGGGAAAAAAGCCTTTGGTATATGTATGTATGTATGTATGCATATCTTATTTTTTTTTATTCTATTTCATTTAATTTCGTTTTATTTTAGTTTGTTTTATTCTATTTTATTATATCTTATTATTATTGTTTTTTAATCTTATTGCATCTTACCTAATTTCTATATTTGTCCTTTGCATGCACTCAAAGATGCACTGTAAGCTTTCCCTTCCACTGTATTCATTTGTATTAAAAAAGTATGTGTCATGTGCATGTAAGGCAAAATGCCACCTCACTACGTATGTGAAAAGATCTTTTGATCATTTCCTTTCGCTTAGACAATAATTGTCTTATGAATTCGCTAATTTGCACTTTTTTCTTAACCTGAGCTTGTACAGTATGTTTTGAAAGGAATATAAAGGTAGCACCGCATAAGAGAAGAATGGGTTTGTACTTCTTCAGAAATCTTGATAAATCATAATAGGAACGAAGTTGTTACATAAAAAATTCTATTAAAGTGAGATTTAACTTACAAATATTAAAAACATCTGTAAATTTGAATCGAGTCTTACAATGAAAAAAACATTACCCCTCAAACCCCCCACCACCCACGCTACCTTTCATTCGCAACTGAAATCACTATCTTCACCAGCACCAACACTTTTTCGCACGCCTTTACTACCACCACGCACATCCCCTATTACTTTCTCCACCACCCCCAACTACCACCCCCACCATCGCTCGTCCGTGACCACACATACAATGCCGCGTCCCACCTCTCACCGCTTTGAAAGATGCGTGCGGGAGATCACCTTGAGAGACGAAGTACTTCATCACCAGATCGACTGCGTGCAAGAAAAGAAAGAAATACGTGCTGGTAATGAAGCTCCTGTCGCTTCCCGCCAAAAACTGACATTGAAGAATCGAGTGCCAAGCTGAACCGGTGGCACTTTACTTGTGCCACGCTGCTCGTCGGCAGTGCCAGCCAGGCATCGTTAACCGCTTCCGACCAACAGCATCCCATAAGGTGACACCAACATCTATCTCGCCCGCATTTTCGAGCACTGTCTCCAAATGCTACACTAATTAATTTCATAATTCCTTTATCCATGCAACGCTGACTTTGTTCTGGTTAAGGCAGTATTAATCTACATATTCAACACTTTATTTGTTTATTCACAGTACTTATAATTATCTTATTCATTGATTAATTTGTCTGTTTATTGGTTCATTTATTTCTCATTTATATGATTGTACATTCAGGCATTTACCTATCTGTTGAGTGATTTGCTAATTTCTATATTCATATATTTGCATATTCCATTACATATTTATTTATAGTCATTTATGTATTTGTATGCTAAAGCATTTATTCATTTAAGTATTTCTTGTATTAATTAATTCATTTACCTATTTATTTTATTCATTGATCTACTTATTTTTATTTGTTTTCCTTTATAAACCATCTATCAATTTATCTGTTTCATTAACTAATTTGTTTATCTATTAATCTGTATATTCATGTACCAATTAATTTATCTGTTTATTTACCTATATGCTTATATTTCAGCAAATCTTAATCAATCATGTTTCATCGTATAAGAAAAAATGGGAAGCTGTCATCCAGTATTAAATGACAATCACATATAAAGAAGACACCCTCAATTCTGAAAAACGATTCCCAATCCTGTTACACTATAGAGCCCTTATAAACACAGAATATCGTACAAATGAAGGAGTTTTCAAACGGCACTGCCCATGATAAATGCATTACTGACCCCAGTGACAAATTAGAATATCATATATACAATACTGCAAGATCTCCAAACGACCCATAATGCACCCAAGAAAGGAAGTTGAAATAGAATTTCTCTACACGTCTTCATATTAGATTCCTCATTTCACTCTGTTTAGTAAGCATATCTCAGTACAATTTGGTTTTGGAATAAACCATGAATACAGAGATATACAAATATTGAAAAATGATCAGAGATGAACATTATTCCATATGTCAATACTACATAAATTTTGGTTCTTCTGTACGTGATATGATATGGGGATATTATGTGCTGTGCACATTTCACTTTCTCTATGAACTAAGGCCTATTGCTAATAAGAGAGATTATTAGTGGTCTTAATCAAATTGAAAAAGAGGTCAAATTTAAATCCACATATACAAAAGAAGACTTATTGTCCAGTTATGAATGTGTAAGTACATTTATTTTGTGAGTATGTATACACACACGTGCGCGCGCACACACACACACACGCGCACACACACACACACACACACACACACACACACACACACACACACACACACACACACACACACATATATGTATATGTATATGTATATATATATATATGTATATATATATATATATATACACACATATATATATATATATATATATATATATATAATATTTATATATGTATATATATAAATATATATATATACATAATGATATATATGTATATATATAAATATATATATATATAATATATATATGTATGTATATGTATATACATATATATATGTATATATATAAATATATATATATATATATATATATATATATATATAATATGTATATATATAATATATATGTATATATATATGTATATATATATACATATGCATAATGTATATATATATATATATATATATATATATATACATATGCATAATGTATATATATATATATATATATATATGTATATATAATATATATATGTGTATATATATAATATATATGTATGTATATATGATATATATGTGTATATATATATGTTTATATATATAATATATATGTATGTATATATGATATATATGTGTATATATATATAATATATATGTGTATATATATGATATATATGTGTATATATATGATATATATGTGTATATATAATATATATGTGTATATATATAATATATATGTGTATATATATAACATATATGTGTATATATATATAATATATATGTATATATATATATATATGTATATATATATACATGTGTGTGTGTGTGTGTGTGTGTGTGTGTGTGTGTGTGTGTGTGTGTGTGTGTGTGTGTGTGTGTGTGTGTGTGTGTGTGTGTGTGTGTGTGTGTGTGTGTGTGTGTGTGTGTGTGTGTGTGTGTGTGTATTTACCTAGTTGTATTTCACGGGAAGGAGAGCTACGCTCGTGGGGTCCCGTCTCCATATCTCATTTTATCTAAACTATTTTTAAATTCATGTGTGTGTGTGTGTGTGTGTGTGTGTGTGTGTGTGTGTGTGTGTGTGTGTGTGTGTGTGTGTGTGTGTGTGTGTGTAGATATGTAAGTCTTGATCATACAAAGCTGAGTAGATTCAACCGTGTATTCATCTAATTTTAGAGATGAAAATCGCAAGTTGAGCTGAATATCGATAAGTCTAAATTCAAGGACACACGTGAAACAAACACTAATTTGCAAGTTTAAAAAAGAAATAAAATCAAAGTGGAAAATAAAAAAAATATGATGGCTGCAAAAGTACGGCTTTCATTGAACAGTATAATTCATTACTTCATTCAACTTTGGAACATGCTTCCTTGTGGTTTCTGAAATTGATCAAGGACGAAGGGAGGATGAAAATGTTGGAACGAGAAACTATTACAATGATAGAAATATTTTAAAAATATACTAAAAATAAAAAAAACTGAAACACTTGAAAATATTAAGAAGTGGAGACTCAAAGAACGGGTGTTTAAGATTTTAAAGGAAAGGTGACTTTTTCACATAGAAGTCAAACCAGACAAGATGTAATGTTCCAAAGTTGTCATAACCTTGATAAAATCTAGAAGTAGGTAGAAAAAATTAACTATACACCCAGTGACTGGAATAAATATTCCATAGAAGAGATCATTTATAGTTCACTTAATAATACTAAGATCCTGATGAGTATGCACCTAAGATTATTGTAATAACATACTTGAATTGGCAATTTTATACGGTTGTCGACTTAACTTCTCATGTGCTTATGTATCTGCATATTAAAAGTTCTGCTTACTAGTTTACATTAGGAGCCATGATGAGACAAGGAGCCTTTTGGTGGTAGGCCTTGCTATTGTACACTATTGTATGTGTATTAATGTATGTATTTGTTTTTACATGTGTTTGTGTATCTTTGTACATGTGTGTGTACGTGTATGTGAGTGTTTGCGCGGATTAATTTCAGGAAAGGGAACTTCTCGAAGCCCCCTTCTCCAGTGAAAGGGGGCTGCTGATATACAATCAGAGCCATTACGGGGTCGCAAGTGTTTTAGTGTGGGAAACAGCGCGACGCCACCTTGATTTGCCATTCATGATTCCACGCGACCTAATACTCAGTAACGACCACCAGTGGCTAGTCAAGGGGAAGGGCAGTTGGGGGACGAAGGGACACAGTGAGGACTGAGATAGATGGAGGGAGGGAGAGGAGGAATGGATATAGTAAAGGAAGGGGATGAAGTAGGGAAAACTTGGAGGTTGCTGGAGAAGGAAATGAAGAGAAGAAATAAATGAGGTCGTATTGGTATGAGGGGAAGGAAGGAAAAGGGGAGGGAAAGTAATAGGGAAATGAAATATGGACGAGGATGCAACTGGGGATGAATGAGGCTGAGAGAGAGAGAGAGAGAGAGAGAGAGGAGAGAGAGAGAGGGAAGTGGAATATAAGAAGAAAAGGCGTTTCTGGAAATGGACAATGGATGGAAGAGGACAGGGAAAGAATAGGGTGACTTTGGCAAATAATGAGGTGGTGAATGGTGGAGAAAGGAGAGGTTCACCAGAAAGAGACCGGAAGGGGTGGTTGAGGAGGAAAGAGGAGAAAAGTGGTAGAAGGAAGAACTGGAGAAGGAGAGAGAGGGCAGACAAGAATGAAGGCATTGGAAGGGTGGGAGAATTCAGTAAAATTGGAAGAGACGGAGGGAAGAGAAGGTAAGGGGGAAGCGGGTGAGGATGTGGAGTAG
>NC_134777.1:45658895-45668895 GCF_046742065.1 Oratosquilla oratoria | reverse complement strand
TGTGTGTGTGTGTGTGTGTGTGTGTGTGTGTGTGTGTGTGTGTGTGTGTGTGTGTGTGTGTGTGTGTATGTGTTTGTGTATGTGTGTGTGTGTGTGTGTATGTCCGTTTGTGTGCCTGTGAACAAATCTATGTATGTGTATATATACATAGATATATAAATAAGTATGCCTACACACACACACACACGCACGCACGCACATACACACACACACACACACACACACACACACACACACACACACACACACACACACACACACATATATATATATATATATATATATATATATATATATATATTTCTGGCTGCCTGGTCATGTATATAGAATGATATAGGTATATTACTGCCCGTATATGTACATACATATACCAACGGATATTTCCCCTTACAAAGGGGGTAGAATAAAAAAAGCATAAGTTTCACTCTCACCAATTCCATCACCATATACTCCACTCCCTTTCACCCCCTCCCTCCCTCTTATCTTAGCTACTCCTAGATGACGGGTCATCCTTGCATATCGCCCACTGCACTGGGTTAGAAGCAATATATCAAGACATAGAACATCCACAGCAAGGCCGCTTCATTTCATCGGTGACCCCCCGTCTCCGTCCCCTCATGCAGAAAAAGAGAAGACAGGGAGAAATCCTTTCGGGATGCCTCAAAAGATCATTCACATAAACCCCCTCACCCCACCATCCCCTAGCCACTATCTTCTTTATATTACAACTTTATCCATAGACAACCATTCTCCACTCACCCTTATCTTTTGTCTTCTTCCTTTCTTCCTCAACAGACATTCCCCTCTTTTCCAGTGCCCTTTTTACCTCATCCATCCATCTCATCCTTAATCGCCCCCTCATGTTTACCTCTTCCACCTCTGCTTTCCACACCTCTTTTACTAATCTGTCTTCACTCATTCTTCCATGTGTCCAAACCATCCTAGTACTCTTTCATCAACCCTGTCTCCCAACTCTCTTTCCAACCCCGCTCTCCTCTTCACTTCCTCGTTTCTCACTCTATCCGGCCTAGTAACCCATACCATACTTTTCAAGCATCTCATCTCAAACGTATTTAAACTCTTCTTCTCTTCCTATCTTATGTTTCATGTTTCTGTCCCATACAGTATTGTCGGCACGATCACTCCTTCATGCAATTTCCTCTTAGCATCCATCTAAAAGTATGTATTTCTCATTGAACTTTTAAATCGCACAAGGCATTTATTTTCTTCTCTCAATCTACATTCCACCTCCACTTCCACTCCTCTCTTTCAGCCACATTCTCCCTCAAGTATCATCCAATCCCCTTCCCATTAACCCTGCGTTTACCTTTCACTCTAACCCCATCCATGCATAAATTGAACAGCCAAGGCGACATAACATATCTCTGGAAGTCATACCTTTACCTCAAAACCATTCATTTTCTCCATTTCTAATTCTAACACAGGCTCAACTACTTTGAGCCGTAATACCCGTCTGGGATATTGGCATGCAGCTAATACTGTAGAGTCTATATGGGGCGCCCCTACGGACCAGAGTTACACATCATTTTATCTGTGGTAGAGGAAATCTCTATTCATAGAGAAATGATGATATTATACTATACTATGACTGTCTCTCCGTTATGTTGTCCCCCACTCTTAATAATGTCCTGTACCACATTTCTGTGTGTGTGTGTGTGTGTGTGTGTGTGTGTGTGTGTGTGTGTGTGTGTGTGTGTGTGTGTGTGTGTGTGTGTGTGTGTGTGTGTGTGTGTGTGTGTGTGTGTGTGTGTGTGTGTGTGTGTGTGTGCGTGTGTGTGCGTGCGCATTTGTGTTATGCCAAAACCAGCCAGGCTTAGGTTCCGTGCACCAACACGAGCAATACGGCTACGGATTTCCCACAGACCCCAACTTTACCCACACCGCTGTTACCCTGTTGCTCTTGCTGTATTGGCTTCCCTTCACCTTGTCTGTTCGTGACGAGTGGGAATGTGTTTAATCAAGGGTAAATAATGGAGGTCATATGTTAGGCCAAACCGCGAATCTCAATTTTAATATATTTTCATAATGCCCCCCGACCTCGTCCCTTCCGGCGATTCCATGCGAGGCGCTGGCAGTTTTGTAAATGTACGTGTTTTGTAATTGTGCACATGTTTCGTAATTATACGTGTTTTGTGATTATGCCTGTTCCGTAATTGCACGTGTTTTTAGTCTGGCGGGGGACACTGCTTCTCTTAAACGGTTAAGTTTTCTGCTTTTTTGCTAAAGAAAGTTTTAATATACTTATTTTATGTCTTGTTTTAAAGTGAGGATTCTGATAATATTAGTGGTGTTGATGTCTCTCCGAACGGAACTAATGATAAAAGTTGTACTGATGAGAAAGATAAAGAATTGTACTAATGATAATGAAAGTAATCATAATGATAATGTCAATGCCTATGCTTATTTCTCTGCATGTGAATAAGACTATGACCATAACTATAACTATTCCTGATCCTATGAATATGATTATGAGTATGATTATGAGTATGAGTATGAGTATGAGTATGAGTATGAGTATGATTATGAGTATGATTATGAGTGAGTATGAGTATGAGTGAGTATGAGTATGAGTGAGTATGAATATGAGTGAATATGAGTATGAATATGAGTGAATATGAGTATGAATATGAGTGAATATGAGTATGAATATGAGTGAATATGAGTATGAATATGAGTGAATATGAGTATGAATATGAATATGAGTATGAATATGAGTATGAATTTGAATATACACCTAGATATTCACACCTTTATTCATATTCACATTCATATTCATATTCATATCTTTCCCATTCTTATTCCTACTCCCATTCCCATCACCCCTCTCATTCCCATTCTTATTGTAATTCCCATCCCTATTTTCATAATTTTTTTCTATTCCCATGCCCATCCTCATTCCTATTCCCATTACCAATCCCATTCCAATTCTTATTCTTCCTCCTATGCCTATGACTACGCCTATACCTTTATCAGTACCTACACCTATACCTATGCCTATACCTATAACTATACCTATACCTATACCTTTACATATGCCTATACTTGTACCTATATCTATACCTATACCTATACCTATACCTATACCTATACCTATACCTATACCTATACCTATACCTATACGCATACACATACCTATACCTATACGCATACACATACCTATACCTATACGTATATCTATACCTACAGCTATACATGTACTTATACCTATGCCTATACCTACGAGTACACTTATACCTATGCCTATACCTACGAGTACACTTATACCTACAGCAATACCTATACCTCTGCACATATCTGTGCATATGCTTATGCCTATACCCATGGCTATACCTATCCTTATAGCTACACCAATGTTTGCTCCTGTGTTTGTGCCTATGTCTATAATAATGTCAGTTACTGTGATTTTTCCCTGTGCCCTAACCTGTACCTGTGCCTAAGCCTGTAAGTATATATCCGTCATGGCGCTGATACTGGTACTGGTGGCCTTACTGGTAAAATAGTGAAACGGACACATATATTGACTGAAAATTACAATGTTGTCGATACTGACATTTTCGTCATCATCATCACCATCACCACCACCACCCATCATCATCATCATCATCATCATCATCATCATCATCATCATCATCATCATCATCATCATCATCATCATCATCATCATCATCATCATCATCATCATCATCATCATCATCATCATCATCACCATCACCATCACCATCACCATCACCATCACCACCACCACCACCACCACCACCACCACCACCACCACCACCACTGCAACTAAACTACAACCACAACTACAACTAAACTACAACCACAACTACAACTACAACTACAACCACAACCACCACCATCATCATCATTGTTATCATTATTATCATCATTTATATTACTGTTATTGATATCATTATTATCAATTATATTATTATCGTTATCATTTTCTTTGATCATGAAGTATAGGTACAGAGGATTTCCATTTCCTAAGTATCTTTTTTAACATAGCGCAGGCGGTACGATAATGGCTACGGCTATTTGAATAAACTATTTTTTTATGTACATATTTTTCATCTACTAATCAGTTATTTCATTTATTTATTAGTTATTGCTCCACTCACTCGTAGGATTAGAACAACCACCGGTTAGTTATTACAGAACAGTTAAATATTTGATAATGGATATATTCATAAATGTCAGTAAGAAAAAATTGATGAAGGTTAGATATGACAATACATAGTTCAATCACCACTCTTTATTTGATTTTTCGTCGTCACTTTTTTCATTTTTTATGACTCGTAAAATCGTATTTTATCTCTATCGCACCAAGAACTCCTTCCGATGTTTGCTTTGGTCAACACCAGATGGAGTTACTGCGCACCACTAGGACGGAATACGACTTGGGTTTCAATCGATCAAGACCCAATTTAAGCTAGGCCAGGTTCCTGAACTGCATAGTAAATCGTCTTGCAGTTGGCATATCATCATCTACACTGTGCTCTACCGTATCGGAAGAACCTCTTTAGTTATATACCCTTTTGAGGGGTTTTCTTTTTATACGGATCATATAAATCATAGAATATAGGTTTACATGTGTTAACTTTAATTATTATAAGAGAACTAATTGAGAATAATCATAACCTAGAACGGTTTGATAATGCAGTTGACTGTGTTCCGGGTTTGTAGGGTCGTGGTTGAATAAGTTGTTGCACCTCATTTGGATATAAACAAAACAACTTCCTCTATGGGCTGCTAAACATTCTAATAAATTTATTCAAAGGTAACAACTTGGTTAGATAAGATTGGCTGTAAGACTAGATGTTGAATAGTATGATAGAAAAGCGAATCCGTAAAAATTATGGAGGAATATGAATGGAATATAGCACGCGCACATACACACACGCACACACACACACACACACACACACACACACACACACACACACACACACACACACACACACACACACACACACACACACACACACACACACACACACACACACACACACACACACACAGAAACACACACATGCACGCACGCACCTACATGCTCCTATATACATAAGTCAAAGAGAGTGATGAAAGACAGAGAGAGAGGGGGGGAGGATGGCGGAGAGAGGAAGGGAGAGAAACAGGAGAAGAGAAGAAGAGAACGCGATAAAAGTGGGTGTGCAGGGAACTTGCAAAAAGACCGGGAGGGAGAGGGTTGGCGAGGAGAGAAAAGCTTATGACACGAGAAGCGATCGAGAAGACAACAGAAAATACTTGCAGAGGAAGGGATTGAGAGGATGGGGATGCGAGAAGGACAGAGAAAAAGCCACTGGTGAAGAGTTGAGAAGAGGGGAAAACACAGAAAGAAAGGAGGGAGATGAAGAGGAAAGAGGCAAAGAACAGAGAGGGCATGGACGAGGGAAGGCGAAGGAAAAAGTGATTGCTGAAGAGGAGGGAAGAGGATAGACATGTGAAGAGAAGAGGTAAATGAGGTACGAGAGAGACTCTGAAACAGAAAAGAGAGGGGTAGGAGGCAGAATGGAGAGGGGAAACAGCTACTGTTGTGGTGAAGTTACGAGGGGAACGCAGAATGAAAGGAAAAGGATAGATAAGGGGAGAGGGAAAATAAAGGAAAGGGAGACGAGAGGGGTGGTGTGGCAGGGGAACAAAGAGAGGGAAAGGCAGAGAAGGGTAAAGGGGAGATTTAAGTAAGGCGGGCCTAAAGCGCAGGACAGGGGCGGGGGGGGGGAGCCAAGAAGGCTGAGAATTAGAGGTCTACAAAGGAAATTGCTTATTTATGTCTTCTTGCATTGGTGCCCACCACTACTCCACTGTGGTATTGAGGTCCTATGCACCGCAGAACTGGTATATTTCCTCGCTAATGTTCGCTGTGCGAGGATTTCACTATGAGATAGGTAGTAGGCAATTCGCTATCCGTCATCTGGGGCTGCTCTCCACCAGTACCAATCTCGTCATTTACAGCAGGATAATGACACTACCCCCTTTCTTCCTCACACAATGTTTACGATAGACCACGAGTATACTCTGTCATTCACTTAATTAACAAACAGTATGGATATCCTAATTGAGTAGGTCTTATTTTGGTCCAAAAGACCCCTTTTCACTGTATTTTGTTTAGTTACTTTTAAAATTGCAACAGTATAGTCTCCTACACGCACAATATCTATCTTTATAGCAACGGATCTTTCTTCCTTACAAGGGATGTATTAGAGTCAAAAGGCACGCACGTACTCACACCCATTTCACTCCCGTCCACCCCCTTTCCTCCCTCCTTGTGGATGAAGTGTCATTCCTATATGCCACCCATTGCCATGGGTCAGAAATAATGCAGCAAGACACAATACATCCACAGGAAAGCCAAACAGTATACTATACTAATAAGAACTCACCCTTAACAACACTTTCGTGTCTCCATGACCGCGCGAGGTTCTGGAGTGCCTTTCCCTTGGGTGCTTGGACAGCAATGAAGTTGGGAGTTACTGGTGGCCGTCAAGTGCAGATCTATAGACTTAATGCATACAAAACGAGTTCACAGACCAATGAATCACAGGTAAACAAAGCAAATCTTGAATCTCTTACTACGATGATTCACTTTGCAAACTTTATTCTGGTTAAGGTGAAACGAATTTATTTGTCTTAAGACAGGGAATTGTGCTAAATAAGTTAGTTAAATGTCGGCAGACATTTTGGAATTTGTAGAACAACAAAGGAAAGTTAACATGGGATGAAAATATAAAGAGTGTGAAAATAGAAATGGTACAGAATAATGTCACTAACACCCTTTGATTATAAACAGGAACTAGATCTTATTCATCTGGCTGTTGCCAAACGACTCTGTTTAGGTGAACGAAACTGTTTAGCTTTATCCAGAATGAAATCAGCAAAAGACGTCATTAGAGTGAAGGAGTTGGAAGCGAAGCCGTCTGGAAGTTAGGTTTAGTGGGAAGTTAGATTTAGTGGGAACGGACCACCTGAGCAACACATATGGACGGAGAAGGATTGACAGCATTGATACCCAATTGTTCGGATACATTAAGCCTTCAAAGATGGCGTGGGGGTTTCCTACATTGGAATTAAATCGACTGTTAGCTGCCAAAGATATCATTTAAGGATGGCTGCTACCACATATACGTATATCGTAAGTGGAAATGTCCGGCATCTGAAGGAAATCATAGACCAATTTCAAGATAACACAAAAATAAATAAGATAAGATTAGATACAACATAATAAAGTCAAATAAGGTATAACAGAATAAAACTAAATAAGATAGAATAAGATAGGATAGAATATAATGAAATATGATACAATAAAGTAAAAATTTAATAACTAAAATAACATCGAATATAATGGAATAGAATAAAATAGAAATAAGTAAGATGAAATATGCTAGAATAAAATAGATGAACTAGAATAAAAATTGATAAAGTGGAACAAAATTAAATAGGAAATAGCTATATAAAATTAAGTCAAATAAAGTCAGATAAAGTAAAATATAACAAAAATAGAAAAAAAGACTACCCTGTCCAGTTTAATATACATATGGTCACAATATATGCACAACTATACTAAAAACCCCATTCACAAATACAAAACTCAATACCACTGCCATAAATCTACGAACTGGGGATATAGTGTGCGCGCACATAGGTGGGTCCAGTTCGTAAGCTAAGTATAAAAAACAGCTAAACAAAGAACAAACAAGTACAGAGGTATGCAAACGCGGCACCTGCGTGAATATTCTGTTTCAGGAATCATCTCTCCACCGCCGAATTCGAGGTCTTTCTATTTGTTCGACTGTTTTCCAGAATTTTACGTGTTCTCTTCACTGTCTCACTTGTACTCACTCCTTTCTTGTTCCTCTCTTATCACAAGTGGTTCCTGTTACCTACTTTGACGTTTCTAAGAGTCTCAAGACGTGTAAAGACTAGATACATTCCTGTGATTTTGTTTGCCAAAATATTTAGCCATATAATTTTATACACCAGAGTAGATATTATTTCTTGTCAGCAGAGGCAAGAAGCTTGCTGCGGAAAAGCTTTACGGATACCAAATGACAATATTCACATGAAATTGTATCCTTTGCAGAATTGTTGACACAGCGACATTAAACTAGAAGATATCGATAATACTGGTTAGACAATTTGAGATAATGAGTGGACTTTGAGAAGAATTTGTCATCTCGAACAGCATTTCCCAACAAACCATAAGAAAATCATCTAGCATGCCAATAGGCTCCCAGGCCACAAACAACACTGAGAAAATAACTCCAACATCTTTATCCCTGATCCTCTCTAAAGTTATGTTTACATACATATATACATGCATAAACACATACACACACACACACACACACACACACACACACACACACACACACACACACACACACACACACACACACACACACATATAACATATATATATATATATATATATATATATATATATATATATATATATATCAAATCAGGCATCCTGAGTCCACTGATGATCAAAAGGCCTCTTTCATAGCATTCCATAATTCACACGACCGTACCAACCTTTGCTACGTTACTCCTGCAAACTTCTCAGTCTCGTCTTTCCACCTTCTGTCTGGTCTCCCTCTTCCACGCCTCCCATCTCACGGAGTCCACCAGTAACGCACTTGCTCCATCACTCATTAGTCGTTCATACTAACTTACCTGCCCAATTCCACTTTCTCTTTTTTACTGCCTCCACAATATCTTTCTAGTCTGCTCTCTCACCCAACTTGCTTTCTTTAGGTCTCTCATGGTTATTCCAAACATTAATCTTTCCATTCTCCTCTGTGTAGTTCTTAGCTTCGTCTTCATCGCCTTTATCAGTTTCCAAGTCTCACACCCGTAGATTATTGCTGGCAGAATGCGTTGACTGTAAACTTTACGTTTCAAACATAAAGTTAGAGAGGCTCTCAGGATTTTATCATGCTTACCAAACACATTCTAACCAATCGTAATACATCTTTTTATTTCATTGTCACCATCTGGCTTAAATAATTATACTCTTCAACTTCTTCAAGAGTCTCACAATCGATTATAATCTCTTTAATTTGAACTTTCGTGTTGAACACTGCTTTTACTCTTATTTATTCTTAAACCTACTTTGAGACCTTCCTTGTTCAGATCACTCAGCATATCTTTCAAGTGTTCTGCTCTTTCTCAAATGAGAGTAATGTCATCCACAAATCATAGGTGGTTCAAATTTTCGCCATTAATCTTCAAACCTTTCTCTTCTCAACTCAACCTTCTCAAAATCTCTTCCAAGCAAGCTGTAAATGATTTGGGTGAAATGGTATCGCCTTGCCGTACTCTTTTCTCGATTTTGATCTTTTTTTCTATCTTTATTTAGTCGATTTACAGTGGTACCTTTTGTATAAACTTTTCTAGAGCCCTTACGATCTGTTCGTTTGTACCCTGCATGCGTAGCGAGTTTAGTATTGCTATTTGTTTTACCGAGTAAAAGGCCTTCTCGTACTCTACAAAAGCTAAACAATGAGGTATATTGTATATATATACATATATATACATACATATATATATATATATACATATATATATATATACATATATATATATACATATTGTATAGACACGGTAAAGGAAACATGGACTGGAGGTGAAGCTTTATTCCTGACGTTTCGTCTAACGACTTTCTCAAAGGTCGTTAGACGAAACGTCAAGAATAAATGCTTCACCTCCAGTCCATGTTTCCTTTACCGTGTCTATACAACTTGTTCACATGGATTTTTATATATACATACATATCTATCTATATGTATATATACATATACATACATGTGTGTGTGTGTGTGTGTGTGTGTGTGTGTGTGTGTGTGTGTGTGTGTGTGTGTGCGTATATTTATGTAAAAAAGATAGAACAAACTCAATTTAAATTAGATAAAATAGAAGTTAATGATTGAATAAATGAATAAATTCATTTATTAATTGA
>NC_134777.1:45631395-45646395 GCF_046742065.1 Oratosquilla oratoria | reverse complement strand
GGGTTCGAATCCTGCCCAGAGCTGACATAATTTCAGTATCCCTGCGTTTCGAGTCGTTACTCCAACTGTCGTGGGCGGGGAGCTGGGTGTGTGTGTGCGTGTAAGGCCACAACATTACCCATAGATAGGTCATACGAACTCTGAGCTCTCTTTTGGGAGGGAGACAGCTGTTGATCGCGAGTCCAGCACGTGATCCAAGGACCAAGGTGAATACATACACACACACACACACACACACACACACACACACACACACACACACACACACACACACACACACACACACACACACACACACACACACACACACACACGACTCGACGGCGCAGTGGTAGCGTTTGCAACCGCTGCTACAGCTGTCCGAGTTCGAATCCCGCCCAGGGCTGAAATAATTTCAGTATCACTGCGTTGCGAGTCGTTACTAAAACTTTCGTGGGCGGGGAGTTGGGATGTGTGTGTGTGTGTGTGTGTGTGTGTGTGTGTGTGTGTGTGTGTGTGTGTGTGTGTGTGTGTGTGTGTGTGTGTGTGTGTGTGTGTGTGTGTGTGTGTGTGTGTGTGTGCGTGTGTGTGTGTGTGTTTGTGTGTGTGTGTGTGTGTGTATTTGTGTGTGTGTGTGTGTATATGTGTGTGTTTGTGTGTGTGTGCGTGCGTGTGTCTGTGTGTAAGGTCACAGCGTTACCCGTAGGTGGGTCATATATCAGCTCTGAGCTCTCATTCGGGATGGTAATAACTGTCAATCACGAGTCCAACATGTGATCTAAAGACCATGGTGAATCACACACACACAGACACACACACACACACACACACACACACACACACACACACACACACACACACACACACACACACACATATATATACATACACATACACACGCTCATAGATAATCAGACAAATAGACAAGCAAACAGAGAGGTAAACAGTAGGATAGTAAACAGACACTAGCATCCAGATTGAAAATAGAAAGATAGTCATCATACACAACCATGGAGAGATAAATAGACAGACAACCGGACAGTCAGGTAGACAGGCAGATAGAAATAGAGTAGAATAAGAGAGAAATAAAAGGACTGATAGAAAGAGAAGCAGACAAAATGTGACCAACTGTATAAGAGATCATAAAGTATTATAAAGTATTCTTTTTTCGTATAAATTAGTAACTCGAGAAAATACATGAAAATTATAATATGTTCACCTATGTTAAATTGTAATTGAGTTATTAAGTAGATTTTAGATGTATAAAAAAGTATTCCCATGAGATTATCATCAGGAAATAATTTCTTTAAGAATAGTGATGTATAGTCAGTACACAAGAGGCACTGATAGATCGTGAGGTATTTCACTGGGGAGAGGGTAAATATTTTTACCCGGGAATAACAGGCCGGTGGACCAAGAAACCGGCAGTGACGGCTGGCTTGATAACGCCGGACCAGCAAAAAGAGGACAATAACTTCACAACTCGACCCAGCGAAAGACAATGACTTAAAACTCGCAGAGATTAATGTGTTGGAACAGGGGGAGGAGAGGAGTAAAAAACTGAGCACTGCTGAGTTCAGACTAGGTCCGTCCCAAGTCACACTGGGGGAGCGAGAATGGTTTTTCTGTGCAACCTCTTTGGTAGTGTTATGAGCTTTGTGGACTATCTTAATCAATACCACACGATCTTATTCTCATTGTACCATGGTTTAATTCAGATGAAGAGGCATCAATGTGCTGGGAAAGATTAAACCATTAATCTTAGGCACGTGAAGTTTTGCGGTGTCCCGAAAGAGTTGATGTTTAGGTTGATTGATAACATGGAGAAGAATCCCATATATGTGTCGGTCTGTTTGTTTTCTACCAGTGACAGCGATTCAGGATATCTTTCCACAGAAGGTAAAGGTTGTGGCTTTGGCCTCAGCTGACAGCCTAACGTCTCCGCAACCACCAAATAACCTCGATTTCTATAGTGTATGAACGGGTAATCAAGAATCCTCTTTCAGCATATAATGTAGGTTGACATGAACTAAAGATCAAGACGTAGGCGTCTTAAAATGGCTAACAATAAATCACGGTGGTTGTATAGTGGTAAAGCAAGCATACCAATAAGGTTGCGTAGTTGTCACGATTAGTTAACAATCAGTTCAAGTAAATTGAAATACTAAATTCAGTATCTTGTACTATTACAGTAGCATTCGTTAACGTAGATGCTGGTGATAATTCTTACATATTTTATCTGGATATCAACATGTAATATTGCTCGACTAAATGGACCCTTACCGTTTGAAGAGTGTAGCCTATTTTGATCAACTCATATATGATTGGTATCGTTCTATATTTGGTTTGGTCGTCGCCAAATAAATTTATTCAATTTAGAGGAATCTTATTTATTCTTGTGGGTCGGCAATATCCCTTTTGTGTGTAGCAGCTGTTTACGAGAACAACGTACGCTTCATTTGGATTATTTCAAATATGCTTTCCATTACGCTGGAGAAGAAAAGTAAGATTCTCTTCGTCTTTTGAGAAGACAATGGGGAAAATATGGAGTAGAAGAGGAGAGAGGTTGATGAAATCACTTTAAAGATGAAGAAATCTCTTGATCTGGATTCGCCTAGAAAAATGTTCTGGGCAGAATCAGACCTTCTGTCAACTTGCACGACGCAGGTTAGTACTAGGTTCAATCATTCATCTCACCGTGGAAAACGTGTTATTAAGATAGATGTTTTACTGTATGTATTGTGGGTAGCATGTCTATGGACCTGTTGGTCTCTTTTTATTTTTTGGGGCCATTTTAGTCCCAGGTACACTCGAGAAAAAGAGAGAAAAATAAAGAAAGAAAAACAAAAGAAACTATTGTATTCTATGGTAATGATGTTGTGATGAATGACATCAGCAAAGAGGCACTTGGCAGTGGCTCAAACCTTCACCTAGGTTTTGTGTTGAGACACCCTTTCTCTTGTGGTAGGCACAGAGGATTGAACCCGTATCTTCATGATTCTGAAGTGAGATCGAAGCCTATACATCGCAGTAGCACAATAATTATCACTCTAGTCCAGGCACACCAATGTAGCGTTTTAGTAACGTCTTCAAAAAGTCAATGTGTACGTTTCTGCTCTGGGTTATTAATGAAAGTTTTTACTCGGCTCAAGGGTAGGCATAGGGCACGGAGTAATCGTGACTGATCTCGATCAATTGAAATCTTATTTTAACTCACTTTGATAGAATCGTCTGACATTAGGTGTAATACAAATATGCAACGCTACTGGATCAAGAGCACAGGGTATAGGAGACGATAACTGAAGGGAAGAGGAAGAAGACACGTAATACTAGGGGAGAAGTTTGCAGAAGGGGGAGAGGGTTTACATTTTGTTGCTAATTAATTATCTATCAATGTTTCTATTCTTAGGGACGATATCATGCTGAAGAGATGGTTTTCTAGAAGTAATAACGAAAAAAATAAAGAGGGTAGCAGAAAAATCTAAAATCTAAAAATGATAAAAAATCCTCTTTGGGTGGAAATAGGAGGGGGAGTATACAGAGATGTGAGGACAAGGATAGCGTGATATAGGGGAAGGAAAAGTATATGGAGAAGTGGTGGGAAAGGGAAGAAGGAGAAAAGGAAAGTGGGCAAGGAACGTGAGTGAGGGAGCCGGAGGTGAGTGTTAAGAACCACGTTCAACACGATGGAATAATTTTTTAATTTTTTTATCCCTCTTCCGCCCTGCGTCATCCATCAGGTGAATAGGATTGCAATGTGTTTGCCTAAACAAAATTTTTCAGTGAAAAGGAATGTTCTGTTAAATAGGCTTTACCACTGGTGTTATATACACAGATGTGAAGTAGTGTACATTTTAGTAATAAAATAAGACATGCAAGTATTTAATATATTTTCTAAATAGATATAAACAAGATACTTTTATTTAAAGAAATATGTACATTACCACTCACAATGACAATAAATTGACGTGAGGTCAGCGACGTTTGTACTTTTCAACAAATGCATGAAAATCAGGGTTACCGAAATGTGTCATTCTAGTAATATCTTGCAATAATAACTATGACAATTCCATTGCCATATGTCATCAGAAGCTCTCAGCACATTTTAATACCTCATCCACTTCCAATAGTGTTACATAGGACGATTTCAGTTTAAACTTGCAATTAAAAGAACATATATATCACAATAAACACTTGTTTGTTTTACTAGTTACTAAATATCAAATACAGCGCAGCTTTCTTGTAATATATGTTATCAATTTTTATTTGGTGGATGTGACTAATAGTGACTCATGCTTTGGCTTCACGTGACGACCTCCCTTGTTCAAGGCTAGTGCGGGGCTTCACAATAGGACTTTGATTTGGGCGATTGGGGACCATTGCTCACATTGGAGGTCCTTTCTCACCTTTACTCCTTGACCAGGATTCGAACCAACGTACTAAATCTACATAGTATTTGCTAATAGCACACGCTACCGTTATACCATTGCGGGCCCCTGATGCAAAAAGTTAATATAAAAGTATAATCATATAAAAATGCGTACAAAGTCAATATCATTCTACAGTCTATGAGGTTTACAGTTTACAAGAGGCAAGACGATAGCGCGGGATTGTCTACAAAGAAGCGTTGGTAAACAACATTCTATAATAATAATATAGATACCTGACAGCCATAATTTAGGTTCCAATTTGTGTTTACAGATGGCCCATAGCTCAAACTTAAGTGAAAGGGAGGAGACGGACTGCGAAAAGAAAGAGTCAAAGATACAGGTGGAAGAAACTAAGGGAGATACCACATATCAAGTAAATGATATATTTATCACAGCTTATCTCGATTGTCCCCTTCAACAGAGCGTGTCGCTCCTTTTTATTATTATTCTGTTTTCCTTCAGGATTTTCCATTCATTTTCATGGTAAGTTACATGGGTCAGATATATCGATTTATTTAGTTTTACGAACACATTGATTCATTATATATTGACTGTCACTAGGCGATTTTATCAAGCTGTGTGTATACCTGGGTATATCTCAGAAAGAAAGGAAATATGATGGACCATATATATATCAGTTATGGGTCTAATAATTTTTGTGACCGTAAGAAAGAAAAGGTAATATTTCATAAACATTAGTGACATCTACCGGCAAGATACTTTGCGTTTGTGGTGTCAGGTACACACACTTTCAGCGAGCTTTCCTGCGTTTGGTTAAACCAACTTTGAGGAATTGTGATGTCAGTTGTTTTGAGGCATTCGCGGCAACCGTGGACTGAAACCATTTGTCTGTCAGTCGTCAGATGTGCATGTGTATACGTTTGTGTTTGTGTGTATCTTGTGAAGTGCAGTGTACAGAATTCGCGGTTGTGTTTCCCTCTGGATTGATTTCCTTACATATCATTACCCTGTAGCCATCAAGGTAAGTCTGAAATATGTTTTTGCTGTTCCTGTAAATATGACATGAAAACGCGTAGATAAATGAATGTCTGAACTTAAATTTATTCAACGGTTTGGGCAGTGATCCACAAATGGAAAATATAACCTGTTGACAGCTAGATGAATATATATATATTCTTTATGCCGAGTAAGGTTTTGTGAATGTCATCAGCTCGCAAACAATAATCCTTCGGGCACGCTAGAAAGAATGGTCAAATTTTAGTTGTGCACAACTACGCCAAATAGCAATAGAAAATTAAATATTAATTTTGTAGATTATAATATATCAACGTAATATAAATTTTTCTTGGCGGAAATGAAAAAAAAATTGCTAAAACAGATTTTGTAACTAACGAAGTCGCGCCGGACGAATGGTACGCCATGTTTGTTTCGATAGATGCCAACGTCGTAGAAATGAAAGGATGATAAATTCATCTATTCTAACCTAACCTAACCTAACATAACATAACCTAATCTATGCTATCCTATCCTATCCTATCCTATCCTATCCTACCCTACCCTACCCTACCCTACCCTAACCTAACCTAACCTAACCTAACCTAACCTAACCTAACCTAACCTAACCTAACCTAACCTAACCTAACCTAACCTAACCTAACCTAACCTAACCTAACCTAACCTGTATTTAGTAAATCGGTACCTGTAATCTAAAGGTCACCCGGATCGTCGTTGTCGTCTTCGCCGTGACGGATGTTGGCGACCTGCTCAATCACTCTCTGATTGCGGGGTGTAAAGGTTTCTCATAGCTTGAAGGAATGGGTGGATTTCAGCTCCATAGCATTCCTTCAAGAATACATACCTCGCGAGGTACTGGCGAAAGTACCGAGGACGTACACCAGGCCTCAATATCCACTATTTTACGTCACGCCAAAGTCACTCGATAGTTTGAGTGTGTACCTCCTGGTCCCCTGATTCAATGAAGATTTTCGAGTGATTGATAGCGTGATGAGTATAATCAATGTCCCCGAGAACCCCGTGTTCTCATCACCTGGAGTGGGAGAACAGCCGGTGCACAAAGTGGTGTCCATCATTTAACTAACATTTCAACTGGACCGGGCAGACGACAAACACTTGGCAAACGACAAGATGGCGCCCCGATCCTATGCTAGCGACTTCGTTCGTTAGTATATTTGCTTGTAGCAAGGTATTTTATTTCTTTTATTTCCGCCAAGAAAATCGCATATTACGTTCATGTATTATATTCAATTTTCTAATACTATATCGCATAGTTGTGCACAACTAAAATAACACTGAAAATATATACTGTTTCACTTAATCCCACATATAGAGACCCTGTAAAAGTGTATTCAGGAAAAGAAAGCTTTTGTAATTCAAAGAATGATGGTAACGGCGTATCAACCAAATTTCACCAGCCAACCACCAAAAAGAAAAAGAAAACGGCCCTAAACAAGTCAGATGAATTACAACCGATGGAAACACATGGTAACCTTATGAATCATTTTTACCAAACGTCAGTTGTAGACACGTTTGGGAAATGCTGATTGATAAACCCTTATCCTATATCACTATCTATTTGTAGCATGATAATTTTGCCTATACTGTATAGTGAGGAAGCAAAATAGTTCAAGCGCATTCTCTTATGGTTCATATAAAACAAAACTAGGCTGCTGATTTTTTTTTCTATGTAATTGCCATGCAGAATCACTCCCTTTCCTCCCTCCACCCGCATTTTATATTTACTATCCATTTTCAGAGTGTATATGTGTTTGTGTGTGTGTGTGTGTGTGTGTGTGTGTGTGTGTGTGCAGGTGTGTGCGTGTTTTTTGCGTGTATACTGTATGTGCCTATATATGAGCGCATGTGTACGTGTGTGCGCGTGCGAGCACATGTACGTACACGTGCACGAGTAAGTATACGTGTGCGCGTGTGTTTGTGTATGTGCGTATGTTTGTGCGTGTATGTACACATATTTTTATGTGTATACGTGTGTGCATGTGTGTACACATGTATATGCGTGTATGTGTATGCGTGTGTGTATGCGTGCATGATTCACCGTGGTCTTGGATCTAAGAGTTCATGTACTTAAGGGGGGACTGAACACCTTAACAAAAAAAGAAAAATAATAATAATAATATAAAAAAGTTTATAGTCTTTCAATTTGAAACTTTCAGGTTTTGTTTAGAATATAGGTAGAAATATGTTATTAACCCGAGAACTTGCTACGTCTTGACGTCATAACTTTTCTTTGCGTAATCGAAGACGTACGCCGTATTTTTTGTAGTACAGACTTATGCTTTTTTTTATGGTAATACTTAAGGATCCTATAAACACTTTCACGCCTGCCTTTTTTTTTTATTTGCTATACGGCGTGAGCTATAGGTGTCGTAATTATGGTCACTTACGTCACCCCTTTTTTCCGCGTTTTTTTCACTTAGATGGAGCTCGTCGCTCTGTTTTTCAAGATATAAATAAAGAAACAGTCGTGGGAACAAAGATATACCTATTATACACTACTAGAAGCATTTTCAGGCTGCTACAATTGATAAAAATTAATTGGCATATTTTTAATTGCAAATATTTGTGGTTTTGATATACGAGCGTTTAAAGCTTTCAGCATTATCTCTGTTATTTATTGTGTGATTTTTATTATATTCACATACATCATTATATAATGTATATTGAATAAGTTAACAGTAAATATTTTATGAATATACACATCTACTATATATATTACATTAAAATGTATTTATTACTCGCCTAGCGGTCCTTTTCATAATTGAAGATTTTGCACTTTTGCTGGTTTAAAACCTCACTGCTGGGGTGTCATCACTTTGTCAAATCATTTCAGATTGGTTAATTTTTTACCAGCGATGAGCGTCTTTCCTCTGTTCATTGACAAAGCTAACCAAAAAGGTGTTTGATCCTACACAGGCGAGATCCCAGCCCCCTATGTTTCTCCTTCGCTAGCTATTTTCTCTTCCTCCTCCTGAATTTCCCTCATCCTCTTCTCTTCATTTGGAAGGAAGCACCATGTCAGCTGTGTTGTCAGGTGTGGTGGTATTTGGTGGTGGAGATGGTGTTGGCAGTGGAGGTGGTGGTGATGGTGACGCGCGAGACGGTGGCATCCCTCCTCCAAGCCTCTCATGCCTTGCCCTCCTAGCACAACTTTCATTCCACTTTTGGCTCAATTTTTTCATATTTTCCTTGGTTTTCTTCTTCAACGTGATGCAGTTGATGATTGGACATCTAGTAAATGTAGTAATCTCCAGGAAATAAGGCAAACAGCGGCACAGGAACACAATATCGCCACAGTCAGTTAGGTGCTTATGCATCAATCTACTCTGATGTTTGATGGGTAACAAAGTCTTGAAGCGTGCCGTGCACACCATACTTTGCTTTTAGGATGTTCATATTATTAGAATATTCCCATATCGGAAATTCGATTTTTGGATGAAAATTTAATGATTCAAGGAGTTCAGTCCCCTTTTAAGCACACCCAACTCTCCGTTTACGAGAGTGGGAGTTCCGGCTTGCAGCGCAGAGATACTGAAATTGTTTTTATCCTGGGTGGGATTGGAACTCGGACAACTGGAGTAGCGGTTGCGAACATTACCACTGCACCCTCGAGCCGTGTGTGTGTGAGTGTGTATGTGTGTATGCTAATATATGTTTGTGGGGGGTTGTGCACGTTAATTCTAATAGAATGAAATTAATACGTCATGATTTTGCTGTTATTTCCACGATATCTGAAAATAGTAATCAATCTTAATGTATCCTTTGGCCTATTATGAGCGTCACAAAAAAACAACGACCTTAAAAAGCAGTCTTTGATAAGTACTTGTTACGACCCTGACCATCAGCGTTATATAGTATACTAAATTGAAAAATTAAGTATCATATTATTGTAGAATCTCCAACTCCTTTGTATGTCGAAATGTAGATTATATTAGACAATAAAATTACGGTATGTACTAGATCTTGTTTGCAAATTATTGTATATATCAACTTCAAATTACAAAAGTTAAGTAGGCTAATACTCGCCCCAGGAGCCCTTGCCTTTGGCAATATATACAGCATAATCTGTAGTGCACAAGTTTACTCGATATATATATATATATTTTTTTTTTTGCGTATGAAGGATCATCACAAGCGACTGACTATATCATTAGATTCGAGAGAGGTAAAATGTGTGCTGTATATTCTAGGCTATAGTAAAAGCCTTGCAAGGCTGTAAATTTATAGAAATACTGGCCACGTAAAGGGCACTAAGGGTGCGATTTGATTGACCTAACAGGACAACCCAAACACTAACATTTCTAGACCATATGACTTCTCATCAAACGAACATCAACATAGAGTATGGCTCCTTGCTTGCCACATCATCATTTTACCTTCCCTCTGGTGGATAGAAAATCAGTTCATGGCGTCTTTGTGAATCTAGAGAACACTCACAACACTTTTTTTTCGACTTCTAAATGTTCAGACTCCAAAACATTTCTCCAGTTATTATTCCACAAACTTGTAACTAGTAATGTTGGTCTGGCAATACAAGTCCCTGAAATTCGAGCACATACACTTCCGGAAGTGACAGTAAATTGAAAAGTTGCCGACTACGGCTTTGAAAATGTGCAACTGTGTGAAAGAGGATTTCAGGTTTACTATTTGAGAGTAATGCCATCATATTTGATGACCAATAATTTTGGTAATTCTCTCTGTCTGAGTTTCAGTATTTATATTACCTCAATTTCTAGAGCAAACTAAGGACCAGAGATGGGTGGTCATTTGTGCTACGATTCAATAGATCAGTATTTTTTTTCTAGAGCTTAAATCCATCGAAATGAAAATTTTGTTCTAGTTAGTGTTAGATAGTTCTACATGGCCGAGGAACAACACCATCATAATCTAAAATTTAAAACTAGCTCAAATGACTTTGACATGTTAACTTATTTTACATATCTTCATGTAATTAGTGCCAATTAATGATGGTAATTTGAAGAGGCAATGTCGTTCGAAGTGCTTTTTTTTTTTTTTTTTTTTTTTTTGGAATAGTGTACTTATCTGATTATTGGGGTCACATGTGTAGAATTGTCACCCCAGAACGCCCACACGAAGAATCGTCACTCTGTGAGATCCCACCTGAAGAATTGTCAGCCCAGCACGCCGAATATTAACAGTGGAATAAAAAATTACGTTAGGTTAGGTTTGGTTTGGTTTGGTTTGGTTTGGTTAGGTTAGGTTAGGTTGAATGATGGTTATGCTTATTGTTATCAACTTATACAACCCAGGATGGTCCACATGAAGAATTGTCACCCTAGGATAGCCCACATGAAGAATTGTTACCCTGTCGAAGACGGGGGTGACAATTCTTCATGTGATCCTGATATTGTATTTAGAAACTCATGACTTTTCCTTCCATAAAACATGTATTTAATACTTGCTAAACATGGCAAAGGAAATATGGACTGGGAGAGAAGCGTTTATTGCTGACGTTTTGTATACTGACTTTTTCAAAGGAATGAGCATACTGGATCGTGCAGAGTTTATGCATACGCTTGGTAGCTTATGGAGGTATGCGAGCGTGGCGCGCTGTGCTCTGATTGACACACTGAGATAAAAGCAGCGATAACATCGGGAACAAAGATCGGTGACATTGTAAGAAGCGACACCAAGTGACGTGTATAAAATCCCACGTGCATCATTCGATAAGGCATACTATGGAGAGACGAAGAGAAGGCTAAAACACAAGGGTCAGGGAGCATGAGGCTGGCCTTCACCATAGGCTTACCAACGCCATGGGGATGCATGTGGACGAATCTGGACACCTCTCACAATGAAACATTGGTGAGGTATTACACAAAGGTATGGATAAGAAGACCAGGAAATCCATAGGAGCTGCTTCTAACCTCCTCAATTCCTCCTCTGATCCTGCTACAAGCGCATTGTCGTCCGCAAACATCAGCTGGCTTATCTCCCACTTCTCTCCATTTTCTTTAACCATCTCCAATTTCTGACCCACTACCCTTGCATTCACGTCTCGCACCACCCCATCCATGTATAAATTGAACAACCAGGCGACATAGCACATCCATGACGAAGTCCCACTCACTCTTTCCATTTCTATTCCTAACACAAGCTCTACTACTCCCATAAAAGCTCTTGACTGCTCTTAACAGTTTTCCATTTACCCCATGTATCTACAATACCTCCCACAGTACCTTCCTGTCTACCCCGTCATAAGCCTTTTCCAGATCCATAAAAGACCCCAAAACATCCTTACCTTTTCCTATACTTTTCTCACATATCTCTCGTACCACAAAAATCTGATCTACACAGCCCCTACCTGTCCTAAACCTACACTGTTCTTCATCAATTACTCTCTCCATTCCTTCCTAATCCGCTCAATCATGACCCTCGTATAATCCTTCCCAAATACACTTAACAAGATGATCTAACTGATACTACTACACTCACACTTGTCCACCATTCCCTTGTAAAGTGGAACTATACAGGCACTCCTCCAGTCCTCCGGCACTCTACCCTCTCTTAAACAAACATTAAATAGCCTCACCAGCCAGTCCACCATCACTGTACCTCCTTTTTTCAGACATTCGGCAAATATGTACATATATATATATATACATATATATACGTGCGTGTGTGTGTGTGCGTATGTGTGTGTGATTCACCATGGTCTTGGATCACATGTTGAACTCATGGTCGACAGCTATTTCCCTCCTGAAAGAGAGCTCAGAGCTCATATCTGAACGATATGGGTAATGCTGTGACCTTACACGCACACACACACCCAACTCGACGCCCACGAGAGTTGGAGTAACGACCCGGAGCGCAGCGATACTAAAATTGTTTCAGCCCTGTGTAGGATTCGAACCCGGACCACCGTAGTGGCATCCGGGAACTCTACCATTGCGCCAAGTGCACATGTGTTTGCGTGTGTGTCTCCATTCTATATAATACCAAACGATAGGTAATATCTAATTAATATCATTGGATTTTTATCATATAGAAAAATATCACCTAGCAATGCAATGCCCCCCCCCAAAAAAAAAAAAATAATAATAATAATAATGAAGTATTAATTTATCTAAGGTTCATAAGAAGACTTGCTTGAAAAAAACAAAAACAAGGGTGAGATCATTTTTCAGTATATGTATTCTGACTGTATATGACTGGGTCACACAATTTGCGGTACACATCTTGGCGGGATGTTTCCAATCGTTGACTGAACTATTGATATATATATATATATATATATCTTTTTTTTTTTGCAAACTTTACTTTTTCTTATCTATCTCTCCTTCTATATATGTATCTATTGATCTATTTGTTTTTATATATGTATTTATTCATCTCTCCAGCTTCATCTATCTAAATAAACTCTCCCGAATTGAAGTAGAATAACTTTCATAAATTGTACTTAACACTAAATAGCTTACGGATCTCCTGAGATATTAAAAATTCTCGCACGGCAAAATTACATTCATTCACTCAATTTTTTTCTTATTGTTGATATAGATGATAATGACATTATAAGATTCATACTGATAGTACTTGAAGTGTATGATTAGTTAATTTGATTATTGCCAATATTCTTGCTGCATATTGATTGCACAAGAGCTAATTCTTGGTCGTACTATTTATCGGGAATTACTGGGAAGAGTTCCGTTCCAGAACACACCAGTTTGAAAATACTCCGGTCATATTGGAAACAAGTACCTATGGACCATTGAGAGCACAACAAGAGAGGTTGGGGCATACAAGTGGCATGTTTAATATCCAGCATTACCAGTTGTCAATAATAAAGTCTCAGTCAGATATTATTTGTCATATTCCTTGAAGCAGTCTTGAGTTGACAATTCCACTGTGTACGTTTTCTTTGGTTCAATAGAGTTGTTTGATTGAAGTGAGAACAAATGTATTTATCAAGCTAGATTTAATCGGTAGTGTATCTTCATGAGTAAAGGATCAAGTAATGTCTGGCAATGAAAAAGAGAATTTTGCAACACGTTTCTCATTGTTGAAGTTAGCCCCCGTTAGTCCTCACGCCAGGTACTTGTATACTTGGAGGTTTTGTGCTCCTGTGCTTCGAAGTCACTGGGTAAAATTCCTTTGATCTATCCAGGCCCCTAATTAGCCCAAAGTCTGGCACTTTGTTTCCTGTATGGCGTTAGCTACAGTAGGATCGATCTGCCAAAGATGTCATTGGGTCGAAGGGAGTGAATAGAGATGACGTATTAACGATTTTTTTTCTTTTTAATGAAGCGGGGATAGCCAGAAAACAAAAAGTAAGAACAATTTTCGTCGACTACACGTTGTCTAAGATGATGTCTAAACTTTAAATGACGGTGTTTCATTTCTTAAAAGAAATCCTTGGCATATCCCAGAATGACGTAAGAATGATAAACCCATATAGATTTGTCAAATTCTTTTATCATACCTTGAACAATCTGATGAATGCTACTCATTTTACGTGCACACAAACTTGATCGTACATTGGTTAGCTCATTTAGGCATAGAGGTGAATAGTATATCCAGAACGAAAGTGTAAAGTGTAACAAGTTACAATGTGGGCCCTGGTGATATTGAAGATCTTTTCTTCGTTGCTGAGGCACGAGGTGAATGCTGAGGTTATATTTTCCCAGTAGTTGAAGTAATATCGTCGTTCTGGAAGGGTATTTTATAAATCTAACGCCTTTGCAACAGTGGTGTAATTCACAAATTATCTTCTGCCTGGCAACAGACTATTCTATTCAGATGAAGTTCAGACTCGGGGAAAAGAGTATATTGATAGATCGAGGCCCTTCTGTATACAAAATGTAATCTAGTGATATTAGCCTGAGTGGAATACTTTGTTTTACCGAGGCGAAAAGTCTAACATGAACATAGTGACCTCATGTGCACTCCTTTCCAGGCAGAGCGGTCGCGTTCCAGAGGTAGTAACGTTTGTCAAGGAGCGAGAGGAAGAGTCCGGGGGAGATTAGTAACCTGCTGTGACGTCACTCCTTGGCACTCTTCCAGCCCCTCGTCCTCTCGTTTGCCTACCGAGAGCTGCGTCGGCGCTACCTGCACCTCTGGGGAACTGTAGAAGTTCAGAGATTAGAATGCTCGATCTGAGTCCTAAAGATCATACCCCAGAATACGCCCTTGCCCATCTAAATGTAACTTGCAAATCATAAAAGTACCACCCGAAGACGGGGTAACAAGTCCATAAAAAAGAAATCGATACTAACGACTTCTCCTGAGTTGCATGACGAAGGTACTTCTACGCCAACCGGCTGGGTTATTGTTGTTCTAACAGAGATACCTAGAAAATGTGAATATCTGATTATCACCCCAACTCCTACTTTTTCCTGCCGACATAGTGATCATCACTCGTCCCTTTCTCAATTCTACTCTCTCTATTTTCTTTTCCTCACTTAATTCTTTCCCCTTTCTAAACTTACTAGTACCACCTCACCTCTACCTATACCTTTGGCGTCCTCCCTTTCTTTGATCACTTCGTCTAGCCCACCCCACACACCTACTCACCCACACGCACACACCCACACTCTGTAACCACATTCGGCTCCCACACTCCGCGCCTACCGTACAC
>NC_134777.1:45623895-45626395 GCF_046742065.1 Oratosquilla oratoria | reverse complement strand
GGTCTTTGTGTGCGCACGTGAGCAATGTTTTCGGTAGGGAAAGGTCTAATTCACCAAAGAAATGTGTTCTCTTGCATAATCACCAGTTTCCAAGATGTTATGAATAACCATTTCGTGAAGCTTAGTTACATCGCTTATTCTTTTGACGGTATGCTCTCGTAGACAGAGCATTTACCTGATGTCATAGCCCACAGTTCAAATCTTTCCGAGTATACGCGACTACATTAGTCTTATTAGCACTTGCCAGTTTTCAGAATTCTTCTTTGAGATTGTCCTCAAGTATCAGGGTAAGTTGAATTCAGTAAATGTGAGCACGACATCTCCAAAATATGGTAAGTCCTTTTGTCAAGAAAGGGTAATAGTAAAGGGATCTTTAATTCCACCACCACAGTTATATATCGAGTCATATACCTTACAAGTTTTATTATGGCTAATGGCAAGTGATTTAATTCAGCTTATAAAGTAATCTTACCAGAGTTTCTCGTAAAAAAAAAAAAAAGTAAAATAATAGTTGTCACGATTTAAAGCAGTATTTTGCTCTGTCGGGCGTATAGGCCCATGTAAGTATTAAGAGGCTGTGGTGTTTTAGTCTAAGAACACAGTACATGCACCATGATAAATGCCTTCGAGTAGTCCTACGTGCAATATGGAAGTTAAATCTCCCCTACGACCATTTTCTACAATCGTTGACATCTCTATCTGCATCTATACGTGTAGCTTTCCTCCTGCTACTGTAAGCCGGTGACATTGATACTGTCCACGCTGATAAAAAAGACAAGATTTCAGTTTTTCCCCAGAGAAATTTATGAGAAGGCCCAAGGAGCGTTGCCAGCCAATGTGACGTTCTGGGTTTCCAGTTAGTAAAACTAAAGGTAACAACTTTTATGACAACACAGAAACTGATTTTTTTCCATAGCTAATGCATGGAAAGGAGTGTATTAGCAACTTGGTCAGCAGTTGAAGAAAAAAGAAGAAGGATAAGAATAAGAAAAAAAATAGCATGAAAAAGAAAACAAAAATGAAAAAAATAATATAGAGATAAAAATCACTGAAAAGAATTATGGAAAGATAGGAAATGAATCCAAAACTATATAGAGAGTAAAGAAAGGTGAAAGAACAACAAAGAAACACTTCACCCGTTTTTCACACCTCCTCTCTTCACTGCACTAGCCTTCATTGGCCCGTCCGCCGATGGACATCGAAGTCCCGGTAAAAGGTTCGCATAGTCGCCAGGGTCCACCTTCTCCATTCTTTTCCCTTTTCCATCGGCCTCCACCTCCCTCTTTCTCTCCTTCGCTCCTAGATGGCTGTCACCACTAATCTGTGTCTAATCACCTTCCACCTCGACTGGTCAGGCTGAGCACTCTCTCACTCCTCCTCTTTCGATCTCGTACTTGTTCACTTGCTTTGCTGCGTGAACTGAGGATCCTGTGCAGCTTCGTGGGCTGTGTAAAACTTTATTTGACTATGGATTTGAATTGAATACTGGTTTAATAAAAAAATATATATATATTATTCAGATTAAAAAAAATATATATATGTGATAGGGGGGTAATGCCAAGGACCATTTTCGAAGTTGAGTGGTACTAACTAATATCAGATTTTTTTTTCAAACTGTGTAAAAATCCACCATGGAATAAACACAATCTCTAATGAAAATAGCTAAGGTGTACTCTAAGTTATTTACAGTCCTGGTACAAAATACAGTCTTCGGCAGTGACGTTTGGAGGTATATTAATGATGCTTTAAAAAAGACAGGTAATTTTGCAGCCACACACGAAAACAGAAAAAATACAGACTCTCATTACCGCGAGCGTACTCACGCACGAACACACTCATACACACACACACACACACACACACACACACACACACACACACACACACACACACACACACACACACACACACACACACACACACACACACACACACATACACACACACACACACACGACTCGATGGCGCGGTTTGTTGAGTTCCCAGGTGCTACTACGGAGGTCCGGGTTCGAATCCTACCCAGGGGTGAAATAATTTCAGTATCGTTGCGCTGCGAGTCATTACTCGTGGGCGGGGAATTGTGTGTGTGTGTGTGTGTATAAGGTCACAGCAGTATTCATAGATTAGTTATACTGTACATGAACTCTGAGATCTCTTCTGGGAGGGAAATGGCTGTCGATCACGAGTCCAAGCCGTGATCCAAGACTATGGTGAATCATATACACACGCATCCACACACCCCCACACACATAAACACAAACACACATACACACACACACATACACATACACACACACACACACACACACACACACACACACACACACACACACACACACACACACACACACACACACACACACGCGCGCGCGCGCATACATTATTAATATACTGTATACATACATACGGGAAGACATCCTTACATGTATGAGTAGAGGAAAACACAAATACAAGGAGAGTTTTTTCTTTTTGACTAGTTTTGCACTATGTTACTTTTTCA
>NC_134777.1:45606395-45616395 GCF_046742065.1 Oratosquilla oratoria | reverse complement strand
GTTTATTTGGCCTACTCCAAATGGTTTTACCTTATTAAGGGCCTTCACTACTAAATAGTATAGGGACAGAAGCTGCCTCTGATGGGAAAGGAGAGAGACGAGGGGGAGGGAGAGAGAGTGGAGAGATGGCTTCAGACGGGCGAAGGTTGAAGATCATACAGGGAGGAGGAGGCGAAGAGGAAGATAAATGGAAAGGAGGGGGAGAGAAGATTTGAAGGATGAAGAGGAAGAGTGAATAGGAAAGGAGGGAAGAGTGGGAGGTGGGAGGAGAGAGGAATGAGAAAGAGGAATAGATGGTAGGAGAAGGGAGAGTTGGGGGCAATAACGGAATAGGGGAAGTAGGAGGAAAAGGGTTTGTGAAGAGAGGGGTGGCGGGAAGAAGAAAAGAGAATAGGAAAAAGAAGGAAAAGGAGGAGTATCTGGTGAAGGTTTAGAAATAATTGGGGGAATAAGAGAAAAAAAAAGAAGGAAAGGGAAAGTATGGGGAGGGGAAGAAGAGGGGAAGGAAAGGGAAAGTATGAGTAGGGAGAGGCAGAGGAAGAGGAAAAGGAGGAGAAAGGATGAAAGAGGAGGAAGATAAGAAAGAGGAGGAGAGCGAGGAGGAAGAGGAAGAGGAGGAGGATGAAGGGGGAGAAAGGAATTGAAAAAGTATAAGCGAAGAATACAAGCTTGGCACGTGATGAGAATGAAGATGGAGATTTGGAGAGGAGGGTGGTTTCACCCAAAGTGTTTTACTGCTTTTTTCAGCAGAGGGTTTTATCCAGCTTAGGATGGTTTTTGGAGCGACAAGACTGAAATATCCTTATGAAACACTTTGAGACTGTGACACATATGGGTCGTGTCATGATTAAAACTAGGCAATTTAATGAATCTAGGAGGACTTTACACTTACCTCCTTCACACACACAGATACAAACCGAATTGAATAGTTGAAGCTATCTTGGTCATTTTTTTTTTCTAATTATATGTTTGTCTTTTATATCTTTGAACGGTGAGTACGAAAACGTATCATAATGGTAACCAGAAACTCAGTGTTCTTGGCTGAGGTGTTTGACTACATTAGAGAATGCGACTGTTGGGCATCTATACATGTTTGAAACGTGTTTAAATGAATAAACCTCTGATGGCTACTTTTCCACATGTAGGTCTAGATAGATATTTCGTATCATAAAGTCTGGCCTATATGCGTGGATCATGTTCGCCCGGGAGGGTAATAACTGTCAATCACATGTCCAGCACATGATCCAAGGGAATGGTAAATCACAAGTAACGAAACTATGACACTCTCTTAGGTTCAAATGTCAACTTCGTCTCTTACTCCTTCACACTCTTGTTCATCAAGTGCCTTCTGTGAAAATAATATGAATATATTTCTATGTATTTAAATAGCTTTTGTGAAAATAATATAAACATATTTCTATGTATTTAAACAGCTTAGGACATTAGTAATGATATTGTTCTTTGATTTAATTACTCTATGACTTTATTTGCCAATTTTGCGACACCTCATTGGATTTCGTTTCTATTCGAGCAATCGTTCTATCGGAAATATAATACCCATCATTAATGAGTTCCTTATCAATAAACTAATGAAAAAGTTCTAAAGCATAACGTTCCTATGAGTTTTTATCAGCATAAGATTTATTCAGTTATGTTTCGTCCGTCATGGAGGTTCATTTTAAAATTATATATTTCATCATCATCACTTCGTATTACAAGAGAATATTTGTTTTGTTTTTCGTTTCAAAAGCTCTCCTTTCCCTTTCTTTTTCATTACAAAGAATTATCATTAGTTATATCTATTATGTGTGTGTGTGTGTGTGTGTGTGTGTGTGTGTGTGTGTATATTCACTTGGTCTTTGGATCACGTGTTGGACTCGTGATCGACAGCTATTTCCCTCCTGGAAGAGAGCTCAGAGCTCGTAGGTCCGATCTATGGGTAATGCTATGACCTTGCACACACACACACACACCCAACTCCCCGCCCACGAGAGTTGGAGTAACACCCCTCAGCGCTGCGATACTGATATTATTTCAGCCCCGGGCGAGAGTCGAACCCGGACCTCCGTAGTGGCAGGCCAGAGCTCTAACCACAGCGCCATGGTGTGTGTGTGTGTGTGTGTGTGTGTGCGTGCGTGTGTGTGTGTGTGTGTGTGTGTGTGTGTGTGTGTGTGTGTGTGTGTGTGTGTGTGTGTGTGTGTGTGTGTGTGTGTGTGTGTGTGTGTGTGTGTGTGTGTGTGTGTGTGTGTGTGTGTGTGTGTGTGTGTGTGTGTGTGTGTGTGTGTGTGTGTGTGTGTGTGTGTGTGTGTGTGTGTGCGTGGACGCGCGTGGGCGTGCGTGTTTATTGACAATGCTTGTGTTAAAGGTGAAATGTGATAAATCAAATATGAAGAAAGTGGGAAGTTTTGGCAATTACATTAAGAACGCTTTGGTCCTTGGGAACAATACCCCATCGATAGAGACAGAGACAGAGGCAGTGAGGCAGAGCGGGGGTGGGGGTGGGTGGTGTGGGGTGGGAGAAGAGGGAGCGGCGTTACACCATGTTGTTCAGGTGTTTATTTACTTGGGTATTTCCATCTCGAGTTGTGTATCATGCGATCGGTGGTGATTAAGGAACCGTGACTGTAAGAAAAGTTAATGTTCGCAGGAGAGGGAGTGTATCTTTACACAGTTGGCTTTGTATCAGTTTGAGGGCAAAGGTTTTTTTTTTATTTATTTATTTTTTTTTTTTCTTGCTGGGGTCACTGCTGGGGGCAAGAGTATAGCCGCTGGGTAAAAAAAGTGCAAAGGAAATAGAAATAGAAATCTTATTCTTATGTGAAAACTGAAAAACTACATTTTTTCAAAAGTAAAATAGTATTTCTAAAAAAAATTCCAACTCCTCTACACAGTGATGGAAAACAGCATGCTAATGCTATCAAGTCAGCATTGTCAAACTAGTTGTATTTGGATTCATATTCTATTTTGTGTCCCCCGTTTTTTGTTGTTGTTTTTTTCTCGTTTCGCTTTTGTTGCTTTTTCGTTTTATTTTTGTTTTTGTTTCTTTTGCTATACAGTTTTGTTTATGTTTTTCTTTTTATTTTGTCTTTCCGTATTGTTTTTCTTTTTCTTTTTCTTCGTTTTCTTTTTTGCCTTTGTTTTTTCCTTTCTTTTTTGTTTTACATTTCTTATTTACATACTTTTTCTTGTGCTATTCTTTTTCCTATTTGTTTTAATCTTCGCTTTCTACCTATCTTTTCGTTTTGCTTATGTTTTGCTTTTGAAAATGAATAAACAAAATCATATCTAGACAACAGTAAAAAAACGAAAGCAAAATGTAACAACCTATATAGTATCGGGGAAAGCCCTTGATATATATTTTTTTCATTATTCTTTTTTCTTTGGGAGGTGGAGGCCTTTATTTTTGTGATGCTTTTGCTCATTCGTTTTTAAAATAAAAAATAAAAACTAAAAATACATGGAAAACAAAGAAAAAATATATACCGGAAACAAAATAAATATTAAACTAAAGTCACAAACAAAAGGAAAACAAAAAGAAAATAAAACAAAACGAAAGAAAAAAGAAAATCAAAAGAAAAACAAAAACAAAACGAAAAACAAAAGTGATAGAACCAAAAGCAACACGAAAAGACAAAAGAAAACCTAAAACAACAAAAGAAAACGAAAAACAAAAGAAATCTAAAAATCAAAAGCAAAGCTAAAAAACAGAAGCAAAAAAAAAAAAGGCAAAGGTAAAACGGAAAGCATAACACAAGTTAAGAAAAAAAATAATAGAATGAAGAAAATAAAAAGCAAAACGTGTGCCTCTGTACTACATATGTGTCTGTACGACTGCCGATATCTGTCTGCCTATATGAGTGTGCTTGTATGTGTGCGTCTGTGTATGTGTGTGTGTGTGCGTGTGCGTGCGTGTGCGTGTGCGTGTGTGTGTGTGTGTGTGTGTGTGTGTGTGTGTGTGTGTGTGTGTGTGTATGTGTGTGTGTGTGTGTGTGTGTGTGTGTGTGTGTGTGTGTGTGTGTGTGTGTGTGTGTGTGTGTGTGTGTGTGTGTGTGTGTGTGTGTGTGTGTGTGTGTGAATGATTTATTATCATGACCTTGGATCACGTGTCGGACTCGTGATCGACAGCTATGTCCCTTCCATAAGAGAGCTCAGAGCTCATATATGACCGATCTATGGATAAAGCTGTGACTCTACACGCACGCGCACACACACACACACACACACACACACACACACACACACACACACACACACACACACACACACACACACACACACACACACACACACACACGCGCGCGCGCGCGCACACAACTCCTGCCCACGCGAGTTGGAGTAACGACTCGCAGCGCAGCGATACTGAAATTATTTCAGGTCTGGGCGGGATTCAAACCCGGACCGTCGTAGTTGCGGCCGCGAACACTACCACTGCGCCATCCACTTGTGTATGTGCTTGTGTGTGTGTGTGTGTGTATGTGTGTGTGTGTGTGTGTGTGTGTGTGTGTGTGTGTGTGTGTGTGTGTGTGTGTGTGTGTGTGTGTGTGTGTGTGTGTGTGTGTGTGTGTATGTGTGTGTGTGTGGTGTGTGTGTGTGTATGTGTGCGTGTATGTGTGCGTGTATGTGTGTGTGTGTGTGTGTATTCACCTCGGATCTGTTGCAGTCTCTGTCGAGACAGCCAGACACCACCCTACGGCAGTGAGCTCAGAGCTCATTATTTGCCGATCTCTGGGTAGGTCTGAGACCACTCACACACCGGGACAGCAAGGTCACAACTCCTGGACTAACGTCCCGTACCTACTCACTGCTAGGTGAACAGGGGTTACACGTGAAAGGAGACAAACCCAACTTATCTCCGCCCGGCCGGGGAATCGAACCCCGGTTCACACACACACACACACACACACACACACACACACACACACACACACACACACACACACACACACACACACACACACACACACACACACACTCACGCACTCACACACACGCACGCACACCTACACGCACGCACATACATGGACACTCGCAGACACACACACACACAGGTTCATACTCGTTTATCATACAGGAAGTCACATTACTACAGAGTTGATTGGTTCGGTGATTGGAAGGGAGGAAAGAAAATGTGGTGGTAGCACACGAGAGGAGAAAAAGGTTGAAACAAGGGGGCAAGGTGGGAGGGGGGAAAGGAGGAGGAAGAAAAGGCAGCGATGGGAAGAAGGAAAAACACGAGGAAACGGCAGCTCAGACTGGGCCAAGGACGGGGACGGGAATAAAAACGGGAACAAGGACAGGAACGTTTTTTGGTAACCTTAGCTATTGTTCTAAAATTCTCTGAAAATTGCACTAATTATCTCAATCCAGTTCCATGACCTTTTCTACTATCTTTATACACAGTTTACTGAAATCAATGCTATCAAATAACATGAAGGACTTACCATTATTTTCACGCAGAAATAAAGGAGATTTTCTTTATTATTTTTCACATATTACACAGTATTAGTGAAAATAAACGAGATGCATGAGCAAATGACTCATGAAATATGTAAAAGTGCTTTTTTGGGGGAGGCCAGACAAGCACACTTAATTTGGTTAAAAATGAATACTATTCTTTATTATTGAAGGATACAGTATACATTGTCGTCTAGGAACTGGGTACCGAGGACTTGTCTTTTTGACACAAGCGATATCTATATCATATTCTGCACCATACTATATCGAGGAAGCAGTTATTTCCCTGGAGACTGCAAGTATTTCGAGAAAGAGAATTTGCGTTTTTTTGCAGCTACTGCCTTGAAAATTTCATCGTTTTTGAAGTTTAAAAATGCGGCAAAAGTTCCCTTTTGAGCATGAGAGATTCTCAAATGAAAATAATTGACTAGCATTCATAGCACAAAATTCCAAGTACGATGTCATTTCTAAACGATATGGGTATCTTCCTTTTGTTGAAATATCTACAAACTACTTTGCAAATCCTTTAGTATATAAGAAACACTGTCTGTGATGCTCTGAGCGCTGCATCTATGCAGTTTCTCTGCGAATATCTTCAGTGTCTAATCTTGACATAATTGCATTTAGTATCCTTTCTTAATAACGAGATAGATGTCTAAGTAAAACCCAATCAACCAATCCTCTAATCTCAGGAGCGCGGGATGAAGGGTTGCCCTGACCCCTGACACACCAAATAGTTCAAAACCCATCCAGAGAGGCATAGCTTTTTCACAGCAGGGTTAGGCAGTCGGTTTGCTCCCATCACTTTATTAAAAGATGATCGCCTTCATTACCCACTCAAAATGAAATATAAAGCAGATTAGAAAATTCTTGGAAGTACATCAGTCCTTTATCCGGCCACAATCTTCATTTATTCACAGGCCTTTTGCACTCCTTCCCCCAATCGACAGACATTCTACGTGCGTAATTCTCCCCACGCTATATCACTCCATTTCATTTGAACCATTTTTCTCGAATCACATCATCCATTTCTTCATGCACTCTTTGCTCGCATTTCCTGCTTCATTCTTCTCATACACCTAAATGACCTCCACACTCTCCTCTCTCCCATTTAACAATTTTCTTCTCACCCATTCTCTGCTTCATCCCCACACTTCCCATTGTATTCGTTCTTGTAAAACCTATCACATTTTACAAACATTTTCTTTCAAAAGTATTTACTCCTCCAATAAAACTCACATTTCATGTCTCTGCTCCATACAGCACCGTAAGTTGAGTGTCGTTTTGACAAATGGAAATAAGCTCCACCGCAAGGACTCGAACCTTTGCCGTAGCGACTGCTTATTCTGAAACAAAGGCGATAGCATCGAGCCAGCCAGGCCGTACAAAAGGAACCACCCAATTCTCGACTTGGAGGTTCCCCGACGGTAATAGGCCGGCTCGGTCTCTATTCTAGTTTCACCGAGTCCTTATTTATGGCGAGCTATCCGACAAGTCCTTGCGGTGGAGCTTATTTCCATTTGTCAAAATGATACACGACTTGTCGGGGATGGCTCGCTATAATAAAGACTCGGTGAAACTAGAATAGAGACCGAGACGGCCTAGTATCGTCGCGGATCCTCCAAGTGAATCGGGTGGTTCCTTTTGCACGGCCTGGGTGGCTCGATGCTATTGCCTTTGTTTCAGAATAAGCAGTCGCTACGGCAAAGGTTCGAGTCCTTGCGGTGGAGCTTATTTCCAACAGTACCGTAAGTATAATCACGACTACTTGTACTCAATCCAGACGATCCAGACAATTAATCGGTTCCTTCAGCTCATACTTCACAGCCATTTCTACTCTTTCACTCGCCACCACATTTAACCCCAGATACTTAGAAATATCCATTTGGTCAAGCCTATTAACTCTCAAACCCATATTCAGCCTTCTACAATTATCTTTTCTCTTATATCTCATCACATTACTTTGTCAAGTAAACAAAAATGTGTGTGGGGGTTTGTGTGTGTGTGTGTGTGTGTGTGTGTGTGTGTGTGTGTGTGTGTGTGTGTGTGTGTGTGTGTGTGTGTGTGTGTGTGTGTGTGTGTGTGTGTGTGTGTGTGTGTGTGTGTGTGTGTGTGTGTGTGTGTGTGTGTGTGTGTGTGTGTGTGTGTGTGTGTGTGTGTGTGTGTGTGTGTGTGTGTGTGTGTGTGTGTGTGTGTGTGTGTGTGTGTGTGTGTGTGTGTGTGTGTGTGTGCGTGTGTGAGTGCGGCGTGTGTGTGTGTGTGTGCGTGTGCGTGTGTGTGTGCGTGTGCGTGTGTGTGTGCGTGTGTGTATGTGTGTGCGTGTGTGTATGCTTGCGTGTGTTGTTTTCGTGTGTGTGTGTGTGTGTGTGTGTGTGTGTGTGTGTGTGTGTGTGTGTGTGTGTGTGTGTGTGTGTGTGTGTGTGTGTGTGCGTGCATGTGAGTGTATATTGAATGTATGTGTTTTTTGTGTGTGCGTGTGAGTGTGAATGTGTGTTTGTGTGTGCGTGCGTGTGCGCGCGTGTGCGTGCGTGCGTATGTCATCAAAATATATGTGACAACAGTATATTCAGTGTACCAATTGTATATTTCCACACGTGTTTGTCAGGCCCTGTGTTCATTACCAAACTGTTCAGATCTACAAATAAAACTCACCATTGGATGTCTGCTGCGTTGCTTGTATACATTTAGAAATAAAGTTTAGTGAAAAATGAACTAATCTAATGAACTGTCTTAGCCACACAAGTGTCAAATTACCCCACTGGGGGTGATTTGCCTTAATTGGGATCTCCTGGCTTGAGGTAACTCGATCTTTTATCACGTGTAGCTCCAAACACATAAAGAAACAATGTAAACAATGATGTCACCGTGGTTATAAAGAACGTAGACTGAATAGCTTGCTCAAATGAATACCCGCGTCTCAGCTCACACCTCGCTATCAACTTCAACCCATCTCCTCTAGCCCATGTTCTTCAGCTCTTCACCCTTCTTCACCCCCACCACATTCTACTTCACCGTATCTCACCCCAAACACATTAGGTTTCACCTTAACACACCCTACATCACCCTCTACCACAATGAAGTGCACTTTACCGGACTTGCACAACTCACCCCCGTCACCCTACGTCAACACCAGGATGCAAGAGAGGTGAAGTTCAGGAATGGGGTCTTCGGAAGCTTCTGAACCTCCTCTCCCCCATCGGCATCCCCAATCTCCAACCCCACACCACCAAGCTCGGCATTCACGACAGAGCAGGACAGAAGGGGACTGCAGAAACCGCCAATAAAAGGGGACAGAGAGGAGGGGGAAGATAACCAGGTATGAATCAGAAGCCAGCCGGCGAGGGGACGCGCCGATAGACGCAATGATAACACACGATGGTAGTTAAGATGGGCCCGGATGGTAGTTTAGATAACTGGCGAGGGATGGAGGGACAATAGAAAAAGTCACGTCGTGTATTAGAACTGTTAGGTAATTACTCCCTCTGCGATCTTCGTGGGGTTGATTGCAGAGGATTCAGCAGGGGAGGCGAACAGTAGCCTATGCGGGGTAGTTTCAGTGTGAAGATAGAACAGAAGACAAAGATGAGTCGTCCATTAGAAGGCTATTTGATTCATGACTAAACCAGCTAATCAACTCATGACTGGGATGGGGACATTTGATTGTTCGTTTTGATAGATTTTCTTTTCTGCAAGATGTTTGTATTATGTTTGCCTACTTTCAACAGTGTTAATTTTTCGCCACCGTTAAGGTTGTGTATATCCTGTATAAAGTATTGACTACTTGAATATTTTGTGATCAATACTCTAGAAACGTTTAATAACACATCTACAGACCAGAGTTTAGCAGCAACCTTTTATGATTGGAAACTAATCTCTACTCGAGGAAGAATCTTAATTAGTTTGAGCTTATAGAATTCCTTCTTATTATTACCTTCCTTAAACTTTTGCTTTGCTGTCCCTATATCTTAAATTCTTCGTTTTAACTTAGCTCTTCGTGGCAGGAACAAGAACACCGTCACTGGTTCCCTGTGAGTTGTAGAAAGTACCTAAATGGTTGGAATGAGCGACCTAAGGATCCCTCAATTTTCGCTTTTATTTTCACACAGATTTAGAGTAAAAAGTATGCATTGACTTGGCTACCCGTTATAAGCAGGTTTGGTTTGGCTTCATCTTTTTTAATTTTCATTATTGCAAGGCACTTGTTTGCCCTTACACTGCCTTCAAAATCCATTCCCGTGCTTTTTGTAAAGCACAAGGGGAGAGATTGCTTCCTTCAAACATGAGTTCGGGACCCACTTAGAAAAGCTAAATTTTTACCGCAATACACCCGTATGTCAAGTAAACTCTTTAGATTAATGTGGTGATATTGAGCAAAATTTCTGTGCCCTAAAGATACCTAATTACTCTGTAATATATACATATAATAGATAATACATTACATATTCTTTTGATTTGTGGTTGTGTGTGTGTGTGTGTGTGTGTGTGTGTGTGTGTGTGTGTGTGTGTGTGTGTGTGTGTGTGTGTGTGTGTGCGTGCGTGCGTGTTT
>NC_134777.1:45601395-45603895 GCF_046742065.1 Oratosquilla oratoria | reverse complement strand
AGATTCCAGGTTTTGTGTCGAACATTCTACTTCTGCAACATAATGACCTCCCTTACACATTTCATTCCTGCTAAAGGACAACTACATTTTGATGGAGCTGAGCGAGCTGATTTCGACCTGGTGGATCTTGATCCCTGTGCTAAAGTCCTCCTCTCCAGCTGCGCATAATAGTTAATGTTGTTAGTTGAAACAGAATCGGTGAAATACATCAGTGTGTTGCAGAGATTATGACATAAGAGGACAGACCATAACTTGTCTTTTATATGCCCCTTATCTGCTCCAACTTGTTTACTTTTAAGTTCTCTACTTGAATGTGAGTTCAATGTGATCACTGTTTAGTATCCACTTAAAATACGATATTAGAATCTAAACTACATTACCTTGGAAATACGTCAATCTCTTTTCATAATTACTATCAAAACAGTGACATACATACGTTTATCATGTGATCGTCGGCCGATTTTTTTCTGGTTGGGAGCAAATTCCGGAGTGACGTGGGGCTGAAGAGAAGGTACCTTAGACAAATTTTGTTCTGACTGAAGACAAATTTTGACACGACGAAGGTCCCCAGGCTTGATTTTGGTCTTGGTTGATCAGCATATCTTTCAGACAAAGTTTTGTCCTTCATCTCTTTCGCTGAATAGCCTCATGAAGCCGTCTGCTGAGTGCCGCACCAAGATCTTTGAGGTGTAATGTACGTATTATAAATATATAGAGTCTGGCGTCAATATGAATGAATTAAAGAAAAATAACCAGTTTGAAAAATACACATTTTTGTGAAGGTGCCTCCAGCGATTCTGACGTTACTGAAACCTGAGATGTAAGATGACGGAATTGACTAAATCAGAAATGTACATTGAAAGGAACTGTAAAATATTTAACCTTTTAGTTAATAGGTTAAACTGGCACTTATAAAATGATCTATCGCTACTACACTAGATTATTTAATTCAGTGTGCCCTTTAACCAGGAAAGAGTTAGTAAATATAATTAGTTTCATTTCGAGAAGTTTAAAAACAAGATTAATGGTCTCAGTTGTCTTGGTCAAGAAAAAAAACATGATGGTATTATAGCCATGGTGGAGACATTTATGGAGCCTGAGAATGCAGACATAATATCTGAATAGAAGTTGGAGCGCCTCTGTATTGAACTAAATCTGCCCACCATGAAGTCAAGTATTAATCTAGTTTATTAACAGCCCTCCTAACCAGCAGAGCTTAGCGAAGGGTCGTATTTGTTGCAGACCATACGAGTCTATAACTCTAGATGATTTCAACCTACGAAATATGGACTGGTCTTGTGATCCTCGGAGCCAGATCCGCCGTCAAGATATTTTTCTTTATTCTTTCATGTGAATTAAGTCAGATCTAATGGAATGGATATTTATACGTAGTATAAAATCAGATGAGAGAAGCAACAGTATGAGGTGCACTATGAAAAAAAAACATGAATTAAAGGTAAGAATGAATACATTCAACAAAATGTAACAGTTGAACACCATCATCTCCATCATCAAATACACATAATACTAAAGCTTTATTCAACTATATATTTGTTTACCTCATGATGTTTTTATTTGTTAACGGGACAGATAGTCACTTTGCAAGAACCACGGAGCCTACGAGGTTATAATATTTTTGTGAATAGTGATCATTTTTATTTTGTCCTTACTCCACGGCGAAGGTGTACAGTGATGTCCCTTGAAGATGAATAAAATCATCTGGGATTCTCGTTAGCATCTCGAAGAGCACATTCTTGCAGCAAAGAGGCTGACACTATAAATCGGCACATAACCGATGTAACAATAATGAACACGAAAACACTCATGTTTGTTCAATGGAACATATCGGTACCGATGTGTATATATGGACACTTTAGGGTATATTCGACTAGTATAAAAAAGCTGTTTAATCCCATCATTGCAGAAGTGTTCACGCTCGCACGCACACACACACACACACACACACACACACACACACACACACACACACACACACACACACACACACACACACACACACACACACACACACACACACACACACACACACACTCTCGTGGGCGGGGAGTTGGGTGTGTGTGTGTGTGTGCAAGGTCATAGCATTACCCATAGATCGGACCTACGAGCTCTGAGATCTCTTCCAGGAGGGAAATAGCTGTCGATCATGAGTTCAGCACGTGATCCAAAAGACCAAGTGAACACACACACACACACACACACACACACACACACACACACACACACACACACACACACACACACACACACACACACACACACACACACACACACACACACACATACACATACGCGCACACACACATACGCGCGCACACACACACACACACATACACACACACACACACACACACACACACACACACACACACACACACACGCACACACGCACACACGCACACACACACACACCTACCTCAAACCTATCGCTAACTCTGGAGTTTAATTTTGAACATGGTGATTCGTCTACTATAACTTATTC
>NC_134777.1:45581395-45588895 GCF_046742065.1 Oratosquilla oratoria | reverse complement strand
TTCCTCCTATTCCTCCTCTTACTTCTCCTACCTTCTCCATCTTTCTTCTCCTATTCTTCCTTTCCTCCTCTTCCCCTTCTTACTTCTTTCACCTCTTACTTCCTCCTTTTCCTTTGCTTCGGACCCATTTTTTCTCCTCCTCCTCCTCTTCCTCCTGCTGCTGTCCCTCCTATACGTTCTTATTCTGATCATCCTCCTATTCCTTGTACTCCTCTTCCTCCTATTTCTCCTCCTCCACCCCCTCGTCCTCATCTCCTTCTTTCCTTCTTTCTCCTGTTTTTCCTTCCTACACTTCCTCTTTCTCCTCTCTTCTTTTTTCCCCTGTTTCCTCTTCCTCTTCCAATTCCTCCCCATCCTAAAACCACAAATGTCGCTGTTCCTTCTGCTGCCACTGCTGCTGTTGTTCTTTGTGCTGGTGGTGCTACTTCTGCTGGTGCAACTGTCGCTGTTGATGCCGCTGGCACTGGCGCCGCCACTACTGACGCCGCTACCACTGGCGTCGGTTGCATTTGCGGCCATACAATACTGTTATTGATACTGGTGCTGATACTGGTACCTGTACTGCTACTGGTGATGTTGAGGCTATTGATACCGTTGTTGCCAGTGGTTGTGCTACAACTACTACTACTTCTGGTGCTGCTAGTGTTGATACTATGTTGGCGCTACTATAACTGAAACTGTTAATGCCACGAATACAATATCGCTGCTGCTGCCATTGCTAAGATTCAGCTGGTGCTGGTGCTACTGGTTCTGGCGTTGCTGCTTGCACCGTTACTACTACTGATACAATACTATTACTGTTGCTGTGACTTCTGCTGCTGCTGCTGCGACCATCACTGTTGCTGCCGCAACTACTACTGCTGCCGCTGGGAATAATACTACTGCTGCCCGGACCTCTACTGCTGCTGCTGAGACTACTACCACAGCTGAGACTACTGCCGCTGGTGAGACTACTACTGCTGCTGAGATTACTACTGCTGCTGAGACTACTACTACAGCCGGGATTACTACTTCTACAACAGGGAATACTACTGCTGCTGACACTACTACTGCTGCAGCCACTAGTACTGCTAATGTTGCTACTACTATTGCCGTTACTGCTGTTGCTAATCCTGATTATACTACTGCTGGCACTAGTACTAGGGCTGCTACTGCTTCTACAACTTCGGCTGATGTTACTGAATGCGCCGCCTCTGTAGGGTAATTGTGAACTGCGTGCCTCTGAATTCTCTGTACAACTGTGTAGTCTGTGTCTCCAATGCTAAAGGTGAAAGGTGCACGCTAGTTATCGGAGGCTATATATAGCAGTAGGAACAGTGATAAGAAACTTTAATTTTGAAGAACGCCCTCAGCTGAATAAAAACGTATGTTTAAAAGCAACCAAATGAAACACATGTTACAGAGTTGAAAAGATTAATAAAAAATCATTGTAACTAATATAATGCGTAAGCTACCCCTTACCTACATAAAAATTCCTAATGCTAAACACAGTATGTTTGGTGTAAAATAGGCAGAGAAAATAAAGAACGGAACAAACTTTTTTATATACAAAAGAAGGTTAATGTAATATTTAATTCAGTAAGATGTTAACAGGCTTAAACCCAGCCGGTATTAACTAGATTAAATTTATCATATTAGCAAGGTATATTCTTGTCATTTTGTGAGCCTTAAGAGGATGTACGAAAGCAAATTAGATATCCTGTCGGCAGCTAGAATAACAGGAAAATCGCTACCTTGTTTAGAAGTGGCTAAATACATTAAAAGAAACTCTTCCTATTACGTCATCGGAGTGAAGGTCAATCGAGATAAACAACCATCACTCTGAGGGGCATCCTTTAGTTCAGGGGTTCTCAACTTGGGGCTCTCGAACCTAAGAGCTCTCGGGACGGTTTACATGAGTACTTAGATGACTAGCGAAATATTAGTTAAACATCTGCAGAAAGAGAACATTGTGGCCTCACTGTGTCAACCAGAATAGATGGATAGATTGCTCCCCATTTCCATTTGGATTAAGCATGTTTATGGAAAACCCTGTTCATCTATCCATCTGTCCAACTATACTTCACATTATTTATTCATTTGTCCATCAGTCTGTCTGCCTTTCTATTTGTCTGTCTCCCTGCCTGTTCCTCTATTGGTATATTTATTTATCCACCAGTCTATACTTACCTGATCATCAATATTTTCCCCATTCAGCCTTGTTATAGATTTAACACACACACATACCAGTTGTCGGCAATCAACTCCATTGATATAGGTCTATTTAGGAATTTGTGCATTTCAAATGTAAATTGCCGCTTTTCTTATAGCTCCATCGGTCCAGTGACTTTTTTTTTCTTTCTTTTTCTGGCCAGAGCAGAGTATTATTATTTCTTTTCTTAAGCATTGGAGGGATTTCCCTCGGCTAGATAACCTGTTGGCAGCCACAACAGATGTGTAAAACATCAATACCAGTGAAAGAGTTGAGACAAGGAACTATGTTGATGAAAAAAAAATGTTTCGTGTATTCACTCATCTTCTTAAAGAAGATCATCGATGAAATTGAGATTGATTGAAACCAGTACTTATCCATCATCGGCCCTTCAGCTGAATAGAATCGTTTTGTGTGAACTAAGCAGAGGCTCCCCAGGCGTTGATGTGTGGTCCATCAGGAAAGAAAGAAAGAAAGAAAAGACAAGAAAAAAAGGGTGCGCTCCTAAAGTGATTAATGACTGAACATTCTTGGCACTGCAAAAGCCGCGGACCGCGTAGGTTACAGAGGACTACTGCCCTGGTGTCTGCCCTACCTAGCTCAAAAACACTTTTTATGCTCGTCCACACGGACGCACACCGAACTATCATACATACACATAGTATATATATATATATATATATATATATATATATATATATATATATATATATATATATATATATATATATATATATATATATGTGTGTGTGTATATAATATACATACATATGTATATAAATTTTATATATATGTATATATATGTACATATATATGTACATATATATATACACATATGTATATATATATGTGTGTGTGTGTGTATATGTATATATATGTGTGTGTATATTTGTATATATATGTGCATTAATATATGTACGTATATGTATATTTATATTTATGTATATATATATATGTGTGTGTGTGTATGTATATATATGTATATATACATATGTATATGTATATATATATATATATATGTGTGTGTGTGTGTGTGTGTGTGTGTGTGTGTGTGTGTGTGTGTGTGTGCGTGTGTGCGTGTGCGTGTGCGTGTGCGTGTGTGTGTGCATGTGTGTGTGTACGCGCGTGTGTGGTTTCGCGTTCCGGTTGATTGAAAAATGAAAACTGCGAACGGGCGAACCGACACGTCATTTGTTGTCGGACTACCTCATGGTAGTGGAGAAAATGTAATGTAGTCTGCAAGATAAAGGTGACATCCACGACTAAGGTCAGCGTATAAACGCTGTATAGGGTGGCGTCTCGCTACGGTGTGCCAGCTGGGAGATAAAGGAAAATAATCAATTTGGAAATGTTCGAAGGAGAGAGGTGCTGTGGACGGGAGAGAGAGAGAGAGAGAGAGAGAGAGAGAGAGAGAGAGAGAGAGAGAGAGAGAGAGAGAGAGAGAGAGAGAGAGAGAGAGAGAGAGAGAGAGAGAGAGAGAGAGAGTAAGAGAAAGGGAGAGAAAGAAATAGGGAAAGGTAAGGAAGGAAATAGCGAGGGAGGGAGGTAGAGGTGTAGGAAGGTAGAGAGGGCGGGCTTAGAGAGGGAGAGAGGTGGAGATGGCGGGAGGTAGAGAGGAAGGGAGGTAGAGAGGAAGGGAGATAGATAGGGAGAGAGGTAGAAAGGGAGGGAGGTAGAGAGGAAGGGAGATAGAGAGGGAGGGAGGTAGAAAGGGAGAGAGGGAGGGAGGTAGGGAGTAAGGAAGGAGAGCGAGAGAACGAAGGGAGGAATGCAATAGGAGGAGGAAATGGAAGGGAGGGAGGAACATGGGGTAAAGGTAGGAAAAAAAGAGAACTGAAGGAAAGTAAGAGAGGAAGTGGTTAGGAGAAAAGGAGAGATGTAAGAAGAGGGAATGTAATGAAGGGAGGAAGACGGGGTAATGGAAGGTTTTCTTTAAAAGAAACTCTGACTCCACCTCTAATAACATTCAGGGCTTCCAGTTTCAAACCATCACTGAAACTGATCTTCATTCGTGATGCAAATGGTTTTATGGTAACGAGTGTAGATGAGGCAAGATCAAATTGGGCTGTATACTTCGAGCTGTTGATGACCAATTCTCACCCACCCCCATCAATCACAGCCAACCACTACCAATCACTACCACCACCCACTAACACCATTATCATCGCCACCACTACCAGCACCATCTGCACCACCATCACCACTGCCAACCAATACCGTCAACGACGACCACCAGCATCATAATACCATCAGCCCCCATACACCAACCACTCTCCACCAACCACTATCCACCAGCCAATGTCCACCAACCACTAACAACCAACCACTAACAAACAACCACTAACCACCAACCACTAACCACCAACCACTAACCACCAACCACTAACCACCAACAACTAACCACCAACCATTAACCACCAACAACTAACCACCAACCATTAACCACCATCCACTAACCACCAACAACTAACTACCAGCAACTAAACACCAACCACTAACCACCAGCCACTAACCACCAACCACTAACCACTAACCACCAACCACTAACCACCAACCACTAACCAGTAACCACTAACCACCAACCACTAACCACCAACCACCACTAACCACCAACCACTAACCAATAATCACAAAACATTAACCATTAACCACCATTAACTAATCACCAACCACTAACCACCAATAACTAACTACCAGCTAGCCACTAAAAAATAGCCTCTAACTACCACCACGAACAACAACAACTACAAATCACCATCAACCACCATTACCATTAACCACCAACCACTAGCTACCAACCACCACCACCAAGCACAAACCACCACCACCGCCAATAACAACAACAGTTACGAATCACCTTCAACCATCATTATCAACAACCACCATTACCACCAACCGCCAATACCACTAAGCACTACAACCAATCACCACCGGACGTGCTGTTATTACCACTGAAGACAGGCTATAGATGAGAAAGGCAAAAGAAGTCTCTCGCAGTACAGTAACAGAGACATGCTCAAATGATGAAGTGAATGCGGCAATCCATGGCCTCTTTAGCCATGATACGTATTGATTTACCTATAGATTGCAATTTAAGCCTCGCTAATCCAAATTGTAAGACATGTACTTCTGTAACGAATACAAAATTATGAATTGACGAACCAAAACACACACACACACACACACACACACACACACACACACACACACACACACACACACACACACACACACACACACACACACACACACACACACACACACACACACACACACACACACACACACACACACACACACACACATATATATGTATATATATATATATATATATATATATATATATACAGTGTATGCATGTATATATATAATATAATATGATACATATAATATAATATATTATAATGTAATATAATATAATATGATATAATATAATATGATATATAATGTAATATAATATAATATAATATAATATGATATGATATAATGCGTGCATTTGTGTGTGTGTGTATGTGTGTGCGTGTGCGTGTGTGTGTGTGTGTGTGTGTGTGTGTGTGTGTGTGTGTGTGTGTGTGTGTGTGTGTGTGTGTGTGTGTGTGTGTGTGTTCCCATGCGATTGTGTGTGTGTGTGATTTTGCGCTTGTGTGCATGCGTGTATATATGAGTTTTTGCGTGGAAATGTGGGTGTATACGCACGTAATTGTACGACCGTGTGTGTGTGTGTGTGTGTGTGTGTGTGTGTGTGTGTGTGTGTGTGTGTGTGTGTGTGTGTGTGTGTGTGTGTGTGTGTGTGTGTGTGTGTGTGTGTTCGTGTGTGTGTGTGTTCGTGTGTGTGTGTGTGCGTATATGTGTGCGTACGTGTGTGCGTGCGTGCATATACTGTATGTGTGCATTTTCATCTTGTACCTATTGTCGTTAATAGGGATGTTTTGGAGTCAACAATAGGGCTGGATATTAGTAATTGCGGAAGAGAAAGGAGGATAGAGAAGAGGATAAGAGTTATAATAAAGTTTAATAGTAAAGTCCAAGGAAAGAAATATAATGGGAAAGAGGTGAACGATACGTAAAATAAATCAAGGAAAGAAGAATGAGAACAAAAAAGATAAATTGGGAAACTGAGGTGTGGGAGTTTGAGCAAGAGTGAGAGCCAGGAAAGATGAACAAGAGCGGGTTGAGAAATGTAGGTCAGGATATTGAGTAGAGAGGGGGCTGACGGCGTGGTAGGGGATGTAGGAGGCCTATGAACAGATGGAAAGAAAAGGTGATGATGAAACAATGTCGAGGAATAGATAGCTTTAGAGAAAAGAAAAAAGAAAAGAGGAAAAAATATAAATTAAAAATAGAAGTGGGCGAGGGAGAGGGAGACGGGCAGGCAGGGAGATCGGCGTATTGGCAGAAATGCAGGTAGACAGGAAGACAGTGTGTACAGACAGACAGGCAGACAAAGTAGACAAGGCGGACGGACATGTAAATAGACAGACAGGTAGATGGGCAGACATTCAGACAAGCAGACAAAACAGACAAAGCAAACTGTAGACAAGCAGACAGAGAGAGGAGCAGCGGGTGATGGGAGACTTGGATGGAGGGCTGCCTTGGGGACTAAGACTAACGATAGTATGGAGACGTCGAGGAGCTGAAGTTGAGGAGAAAGAGCATGAGGAGGATAAGGGCAAGAAGAGGAGGTGAAGAAGGAGAAGGAGAAGAATGAGGAGGAGGAGGAGTAGAAGAAGAAGGAGGAAGAGTAGGAAGAGTAGAAGAAAGAGGAGGAGGAGTAGGAGGAAGATGGAGAGGAGTACGAGTAGGAGGAAGAGGAGGAGGAGAAGGAGGAGGAGGACGAGGAGAAGGAGGACGAGGAGGAAGGGAAGGAGGAGGAAGAGGACGAGGACGAGAAGGAGAAGGAGGAGGAGGAGGAGGAGGCCTCAGGTGGTGTGGTGCCTTGGCTGCGATGGACCTGGAGATAGCGCCTCCAACAAATTGGATGAACCGCTCCCCTCTTGTTCCCCAACCACCCACCCACCCACCCACCCATCCACCCACCCTCGACCTTCGCCACTGTCTCCCCCTCCATCCCCTCCTCCATCCCCACCTCGATCTTCTCCTGCTCACCCTCCTCCACCCACTCCTCCACCCCCTCCTCCACCCCCTCCTCCACTCCCTCTTCCACCCCTTCCTCCACCCCTTCCTCCACCCCCTCCTCCACCCCCTCCTCCATCCACTCTTTCATCCCCACCTTGATCATCTTTTGCTCACTCTCCTCCAACCCTTCTTCCATCCCTTCCTAGATCCCTACATACATTCCTACCTCCATC
>NC_134777.1:45561395-45566395 GCF_046742065.1 Oratosquilla oratoria | reverse complement strand
TATGTTTACATATCTATGGGTACATGTCACATATACACCCATTTCAATGCATGTACCTACCATACATAAGGTATAGAATGAGCCAAGCAATAGCCAGTGCAGTCAATAACACAATTGATCCCACGGCCACGGTGAAATGGGGCACGAGGACAATGGCCTGGGCTGCTGCATCTGGGGCTGAGCAAACAAGAAACAGAGACTCCAATATGATGTATTGCTTGTCCACAGTCAAGGATAGAAGTATCGTTTGCTCATCTTTTACTCCTATCATTTTATTTGTGAATAAATTGTTGCGTATGATATATATATATACAAAATAAATTACAGTTATTAGAATATATACCAAGACAGATGGGTTGATAGACAGTTTTAATTCCATCAGTTAAAGTTCATAGGAAGTCTCACTACATTCTTGTAGTTGTGTCTATGAGTATATTGTATTTGCTAAGGAGAACGGAAGGAGAAATGAAGCGTGACAAAAATTGTAGGAGGACGGGAAGGAGGAGGAAGAGAAAGAGAAATAAGAGGAGAGAGAAGTAGGGAAGGTAAAAAATGGAGTAGAAACTAAATAGCAGGAGTAAAAGAAGAGAAAAGAAAAGGAAGGAAACGCTAAAAGGGGAGGAAATGAAAGGGAGAGCGAAGAATAAGAGAGGGAGGAATAGGGAGAAGAAGAGGAGGAGGAATAGAGGGAAGAAGAGGAGAGTGAGGAGTAGAGGGAAGAAGAGGACAGGGGAGAAAGGGAAGAAGAAGAAGAGAAGGAAGAAGAGGAGGGGAAGAAAAAGAATAGGGAGAGGAAAGAAGAGGAGAAGAGGGAGAAAGAACAGAAGAAAAAAGAGGAGGAGAGGGAGGAATAGCAAGAGAGTAAAGAAGAACAGGAGAGGGAAGAAGAGGAAGAGAGGGAAGAAGAGGAGGAGAGGGAAGAAAGGGAGGAGAGGGATGAAGGGGAGAAGAAGGAATAAGGGGAGGACATAGAAGAAGGAAGGGAAAGAGGCAGGAGAGGAAGAGAGCAGGGAAGAAGAGGAGGGCAGGGAAGAAGAGGAGGGCAGGGAAGAAGAGGAGGACAGGGAAGAAGAGGAGGGCAGGGAAGAAGAGGAGGGCAGGGAAGAAGAGGAGGGCAGGGAAGAAGAGGAGAGCAGGGAAGACGAGGAGGGTGGGGAAGACGAGGGCAAGAAAGAAGGAGAGCACAGGAAAGAGGAGGGCAAGGAAGACGGGCAGGACAGGGAAGAAGGTGATTGTAACAAAGGGTACCCAAATGATAAGTGAAAAGTAAACAAACAAATCTACATTTCCCGTGTCGTCGTCGTCAAAAGATACTCCAAGCAGCAAAGCACTGTAAGGTGAGGGGGGGGGGAGACGAGCATGACGGACTTCAGCATTCTGCGGCTCGCGCCTTAGACTGACCATTAGAGGTAATCAGCTTAGGCCTAAGAGGAAGAGGATGACCAACCAACTGGACGACCAGTGCCATCTTCCCGAAACATTACCAAGCATGGAGGGCTTTGTGCAGTTATAAATATAGGTGTCTGTATTTTCTGTGTGCATGTTCGTTCGTGTGTCATTTTCCTGTAAGTGTGTTAATTTTTTCGGTTTGTAAGTATTGTTTCTTTGTGTGTGTGTGTGTGTGTGTGTGTGTGTGTGTGTGTGTGTGTGTGTGTGTGTGTGTGTGTGTGTGTGTGTGTGTGTGTGTGTGTGTGTGTGTGTGTGTATGTGTGCGTGTGCATTTATATAAAATTAATGCATTTATCATATATGTACGTATATATATATAATGTACATGATATATGTTTGTAAGCAGGTAAGTAGGTAGGTAGGTAAATAGTTGTGTAGGTGTTTATCTAGACAATATTAAGCTCTAGCCAGTCACCTTTCCAGAAAGCGAATATCTAAGATTAATGAGCCAGTGATCTGGTATCATGCATATTATAGTAAGATGCATGAAAAAACGAAAATTATATAGACTTGTAAAGACCTATTGACTTCCTTTTCCTGCCCCCCTACAACAGGCTGTCAATATTTTTGCTGATATGTGTCAGTACGTTTTTATTTTTCTTGGACCTTTGAATACACCAAAGAGAACCTTTAAGTTACACTGCATAAGAACAGTCTTCGAAAAACTTCAGGAAAAAATCATTCACGCGTAGAACGAAACTGATGAAGTGCCTTGTCTTTCCAAATACAATAGCACGCAATTCAAAAATCGTTTGAAAAGGAAACAGTCATAAAGTTCGTTCATGGTCAGATTCCAGTGCTCGTCTTTTTGAGAGATGAATATCAATGGACGTGTCATATGAACATACTTATAACCAAGATGTGAGGAAGAGGGATTTAAATTAGACACTCTACTAAGTGTTCGGGATATTGCAGTATATCCTGATAAATATGACAATTGGAGTGATGAACAAAAAGTTATAGTGTCCCATTCTTGTTCCCTGGGTCTCGAGATTGATTCTCTTTATTCTATGTCTTTCATATTCTTCCTCATATTCTCGCTTCTTTCTTATCATCTCAGACCTGACTTCTTCATCCTACCATTTGCTGCCTCTCTTTTTGTTTCCTTCTATCCACTTTATCCCGCACACCATCGGACAGCATTGCCTTCCCTGTCCAACTGACATTTACTCTTAATTTTCTTCCCACTAGATAATGATCTCTCAATCCACGGTCCTCTCACCTGAACATTTACGCTCAAAACTTTTCCAACACTCGCTTCTTTAACACTGCTTGCTGTCAGTATTTCATTATCAATACACGGTTTCAACATCTATTAACATTCTTTTCTGACACCTCATACCCCCCTACTAATCTATCTAGTCCTCATCTATTCAAATATTAAGAATCCCCAACAACTACTACAATTCTCTATACACACATTTAAATAAATCCAAAACACATTTAAATAAATCCTCCCCACTTTCGTCACTACTAGGATTATATGCATTAACAAATGTCAGTACCTCCCATCCCAGTCTCACCCTTGCCCACATCCTCAGTAACATTTCTTTCCAATCTCTTATGTATCTCATCACTTTCCAACAGTTCTACTCGTTTTCTCCCTAGTCCTCTCGCCATTCCTGATCCTATATCCACCATACTCCTAAATTCTTTATCTCCCCGCCCTTTCAGTTTTGTTTCACTAAGACCTAACACATCAATATTTTTTCTTTTAAACATAATGAAGAACCAATATTTTCCTATATGTTCTCATTAATATCAGATCTATGTATATTCATTTACCAAAATATTAAGGTATTTGTTGGCGTCCTCCCAGACCCTTTTATGTCTTTATATTTTCCAGGAGAGAAACACAAAGTGTGAAATCCCTATCTCCCGGACCCCGTCCTATTTATTCGCCTTCTACGACATGCATAGAAACACGCCAGGGGCATTATTCTCCCCTTCCCCCACACTACCACCACAGGGGATCAGAGAAGATAGAGGTGGTCACACAAGTAGGAAAGCATAGATTTAAGGGGAGAGCCGAAAGAAGGGACAACAATTTTACAAAAAACATCTCATCATTCTTTTATGAATCTAGATTCTGCTCCGAAATAGACAAATTATGTGTGACTGGTTCGTAAGCGCACCATCCAGTCAATAACCCAGTATAATTCTGGAACCAAATCATCATCTGATTGAGTGTTGGTATTATACAGTTTGTTTTTTAACCTAGCTTATCTTTGTTTTCTTTTTCTACATTACATGCTAATATTGAAATCTAAGGAAAAGTTACAGCAATCAAAGCTACAATGAAAAATATATATGTGTACCATGCAATCTCAATACTATGGAGTGAAAATCTTGTATGAATGCTAGAGAAACCAAGGAGGTACCTGAGAGACAATACAACAGGGGCTTGGAATTGATAGCACAGCTCACGGGGATCGGTATAGTAGCCATAAAGGAGGTATAAAAAGAGTTACAACCCAAACGCCGGAGGCACTCCAACGATCTGAGAAACATTTCTTTATTTATCTAAAAGAATTCTAAATCACTGTATTCTAAACTAGTATGTTCTAACATATGGGGACTGAAAAAAATAAATATATTCTAAAGGCGGCATCTTGATATCAGTTTCCTATAGTAAATTGTCCCTCTAAAGCAGCATGTTGTAAAACAGTGTTTATCAAATGAATGCATACTAAAGTGATTTGTACAAAATTAGTATACAGTGAAGAAGTGTGCATTTTATCAATCAGTGGTGCAATGATACAAATTTCTTTAAAGCAAAATGGGTTGTACCTTCAATAACTCAGTAAAGATGTAACAGAGAGTTAGTTCTTGTAATTTCAGAATAGTTGTATTAAAATCAGGCAAATGTAAACGAACCATTTACGGTTATAAGGAAACCGAATAACAAGAAGAAGATAGATATGTCGATCAGGTATATGTCCAACTAAATATTAGTGATACACACCAAATAGAAAAGAAACAATGGGTACTATAAGTTAGTACAAGTGTTTAGCAACTATTGTACGCATGTGTGTATATGTGTAAGTGTATGAACATGTCTGTATGTGTTTGATTATACAAGTACACTTGTATGTATGTAGGTGTATGCGTGTATGTGCATGCCTGTGTACGTGTATGTGTGTGTACGTATAGAAGTGCACATATATATATATATATATATATATATATGTATATATATGTATAATATGTATATATATATATATGTATATATATATATATGTATATATATATATGTATATATATATATATGTATATATATATATATGTATGTATGAATGTGTGTGTCATGTGATCGCTGAGTTCGAGTCCTCGGCAGTACCGCATTTCAATTTCTGCATGTGGCCTCCATTGGGGCTCCCGATGTTGATGGCTTAGAATTAAAGTGCATTGTGGTTGTTAAAATGTGTCTCTAGTCACTGGGACCCATTCAGTGTTGTACAAATACTTTCCCGCGTTTGTATACTTCCAATTGTACTATCATAGTGGAGATGGGTTGAACGCAAAATTTCATGTATGTGTATGTAACTCGA
>NC_134777.1:45548895-45553895 GCF_046742065.1 Oratosquilla oratoria | reverse complement strand
ATCTGTAGTACCTCCTACAGTGCCTTCCTGTCTACCCTGTCTTAAGCCTTTTTTAAATCCATAAAGGCCCAAAAAATCTCCTTAATTTTTCTTAAAGCTTTATCATATATCTGTCTTACCACAAAAATCTGATCCACGCAACCCCTACCTGTCCTAAACCCACACTGTTGCTCGCCAAATTCTCCCTCTGTTCCTCTCCTAATACTCTCAATCAAGACTTTCCCATAAGCTTTCCCAATTACACTCAACAAACTGATACCACTGAAACTACTACACTCACACTTACCCCCCTTTCCCTTGTAAAGTGGAACAACACAGGCACTCCTCCAGTCCTCCGGCACTTTACCCTCTCTTAAACAAACATTAAATAACCTCATCAGCCAGTCCACCATCACTGCACCTCCTTTTTTCAGACATTCTGCATGACAGCCATCTAACTCAGGTACTGTCATCTTAACAACTGACTTCACCGCATCTTTCCTTATTTCTTCTTTTTCCTCACTCGCCACTGTCTTTTTCTTAGCGGTACCCACTGCGACTACCTTTCCCTCCCTATCCTCCTTCACATTGAGCAACTCTTAAAAATCTGCCTATCTTCCTCTTATTGCCTTTTCTTCCATTATCATCTCTCCATCTGCACCTTTTATCTTTTCTTCTTTACTTGATTCGTCTCCTCTTCCTCTCTTAATTTCTTTCCCAAACATATTTTATTACTTTCAAAAAGTTTTGTCATACTCTTACCCCATTTCACATCTACTCTCTTCTTTGCCTCTTTTATCCTATGCTTTACTTCTCTTATGCTTTACTTCTCTTTTCTTTGTACTTCTCATACTATTCTCCGCCCTATTTTTTAACTAATTTGTGAATGCTCGCTTCTTCTCTTCTACAACCTTCTTTGCTTCCTCATCCCACCACTCACTACTCTTCCCTCTATTTCTTCCCATACTCCTTGTTCCACATACCATCTTTGCACACCTTGTCACTCTCTCTTTGAACCATCCCTATCCCTCCATCACTCCTAGTTCTGCTCTATCCTTCACTCCCTCCCACTCCTCTCTCAGTTATTTCTTGTACTCCTTATTTTCTTTCTTATTTAAGCAGTTTACTTTAAACACCTCCCTACCTTTTGTCCTTTTCCTCTTTCTCCATCTATCCTTCACTCTTAGCTTCCAAAAAATTACCAGATATTCCCCCAACTCTCTCTCCTTACAACATGTATATCCATAACTCTTCCTACTGTTCTCCTGGTTACCACTATATAGTCCATTAACGCCCTATCTACCACTCTTCCATCCACCACCCTTAGCCATGTGTACTTATACTTGACTTCTTCGTAAACACTGTATTTACTATCATCAACTCTCTTTCTAGACACATCTCCAGCATCATCTCTCCACTACCTAACCACTCCATCTACTGGTTTCTTTCCTACCCTAACATTCAGGTCTCCCAATACCACTACATTGACATTTTCCCCATACCCTCTATGCATACATTTAAATCTACCCAAAAAACTTCCCTTTCTTCTACACTCTTCTCACTACCAGGCCCTTATGCACTTACAAAAACCCACATCTCCCTTCCCAGTTTCACCTTCATCCACAACCTTGAAGAAACCTCCTTCCACTCCTAAGACCCACCCAACTACACTCCCATATTCAAACTCTGGCAGCTTTGAATTAGTCGCAAAATTTGTTTGCTTTGAGCAATAGTAAAAAGAAAAAAAAAAATATATATATATATATATATATATATATATATATGTATATATAATAATAATAATGATAATAATGATAATAATAATAATAATAATAATAATAATAATAATAATAATATTCAAGAAATTACTAGCATTAAAATAATAAGACAATACTGTTTGTACTAACAGAACAGAAATAGAAAATTTCGTATTTGATTTTCAACTATTATTTCAATTAAAAAAGAATATAATAGCTGAGTGTAACTGTTAAAGTTGAGCCTCAAACACTGTAACATGTGACACGCCTTGTTTTTCCATATACTGTTAAATAATTCACAACTTATTCATTATCTAAACAGAGTAGGGTCATTCCTTCATGATAGGTATGCACTCACATAAACATAAAAATTTGCTGATCTGTTAGCGTCAGTCCGTTCGTGCTCTCTCTCTCTCTCTCCCTCTCTCTCTCTCTTTGTGTGTGTGTGTGTGTGTGTGTGTGTGTGTGTGTGTGTGTGTGTGTGTGTGTGTGTGTGTGTGTGTGTGTGTGTGTGTGTGTGTGTGTGTGTGTGTGTGCGTGCGTGCGTGTGTGCGTATGTGTGTGTGTGTGTGTGTGCGTGTGTGTGTGTGTATGTGTGTGTGGGGGGTCTACTTCTCTGTCTCTATCTATCTATCTGTCTGTCTGTCTCTCTTTGTGTTCGTGTGTGTGTGTGTGCGTGTGTGCGTGCCTGCGTGTGTGTGTGTGTGTGTGTGTGTGTGTGTGTGTGTGTGCGCGCGTATGCGTGTGTGCGTGTGATTCACCATGGTCTTGATCACGTGTTGGATTCGTGATCGACAGTTATTAACCTCCCGGATGGGAGCTCAGAGCTCGTATGACCGATCTATGGTTAATACTGTGACCTTACACGCACACACACACACCCAACTCCCCGCCCACGAGAGTTGGAGTAACATCCCCGCAGCGAAGTGATACTGATTTTTTTTTTTTCAGCCCTGGGCGGGAGTCGAACCCGGACCGACGTAGTGGCAGGCGAGAACTCTAACCACAGCGCCACATGGTGTATATGCGTGCGTGTTTGCGTGTGTGTGTGTGTCTGTGTGTGTGAATGTTTGTGCTTACCAATGTGTGTATGTGCCTGAGTGTGTGCGTGTGTACGTGTCTATGTATTTGTGTACCTTTGTGTGCCTGTGTGTGAATGTGATTACTTGTGTGTGTGTATGTGCCTGAGTGTGTGCGTGTCTGTGTGTGTTTGTATGTATGTGTGTGCCAATGTATTTTTGCGCTTACCAGTGGGTGAGGAACAGTACATAAAATAGTAATGGGCAAGTACCGAGGTAGAATGCATTTTCTTAAATAGATAAATAAATAAATAAATAGATAAGTAAATAAATAAAATAAATAAATGGATAAATAAATGGATAAATAAATGAATAAATGAATAGATAAATTAACAGATAAATCAATAGATAAATCAATAGATAAATCAATAGATAGATTAATAGATAGATTAATAGATAAATTAATAGATAAATTAATAGATAAATTAATAGATAGATTAATAGATAGATTAATAGATAAATTAATAGATAAATTAATAGATAAATTAATGGATAAATTAATGGATAAATTAATGGATAAATTAATGGATAAATTAATGGATAAATTAATGGATAAATTAATGGATAAATTAATGGATAAATTAATGGATAAATTAATGGATAAAATGGATAAATGGATAAATGAATAAATGGATAAATGGATAAATGGATAAATGGATAAATGGATAAATGGATAAATGGATAAATGGATAAATTAATAAATTAATAAATTAATAAATGAATGAATAAATGAATGAATAAATGAATAAATAATCAATCGATCAATCAATCAATCAATAAAAATAATACAACTGGTTAAAAAAGATAGAGTGGGTATACTGGTGGTAAATGATAAAAAAAAAATAGAAATGTATTCAACAGAACGGTGGTAGAATTCAAACAAGAATATCAGAAAGACACTGCAGTAAGTAGGCTAGGCTTTGTATAGTAGTAGTAGTAATAAAAGAAATAAAGAAAGTTTCCGGCAGAAGGTGTTCTTGAGAAGGGGAGGTAGTAGCCCTTCAAGAATGCTACAGAAGCACTCCGCTCGGCACTAGAAGAGCAATAAGGGGGAGCAATAGGACGCAGGGCGAGGGTTCCCGCCTTCCGTAATCCCTCCGACGTACATTCGACGCGCGATTGTGCCACTAAAGATTATCCTCTCCGCAAATGGCACCGCCACACCTACACAAACATGGAGGTGTCGCTTGTATCAACAATGAGGTGTAACTTGGGCGAGGTGTGTCGTATATTGGTCGAGAGGGGTTGCGGGGAGACGTATGCAGTCCTCAGTGAAGGGTGGGTAACAAGGGACAGTGTAGGCTAGGGAGGTGTTGTTTTTGTTAACAGTGAGGTGTGCTCTCCGTTGTGGGAATTGCAGAGAAGGGTGTGTGGTCTATGGGAAACGGTAAGCACCGAGGGAATGAATCTAGTGCACTACTAAGGAGGTACACTTGTATCAACATCGTGGTATGGCCCGGCGAGATTTGCCATACTGTGAGAACGGTATAAGGAAACGTGGAGAACAGAAGGAACGGTTGTGAGCAAGGTAGTAGTAACTATGGTTGAAATTAGCCGGTATTATCAATAAGATTTAACAGGGAGACTTGTGGAATAGAGACGAGTTTCGAGGGTCATACTAAAAGGAAAACAACACTCCGTTCCGTAGGGCCTTTGGCGTGAAAGAACCCCTTTAGTCTAAACGGATTATCATGAAGAAGAATGAAATAACCAGGTAGCAACGAGAAGATAACTGACAGTACTATGGGGTACGATATTATGCATCACCTGTGTAGATAATAGGGTGTAGTTCACACCAGGTGTAATTTTTAGATTACATGGTAAAAGGTACGCATGTTGTTACATAAGGAATGCATTTACTCCATAAAGTGATGGTGAACTAAACAGTGATGATTTGTATTTATTCTTTTTCTCTATTTACCTTTTTTTTCGTGGGAAGCCTGAATGATCTGTCTGGTCTAGTGGGAAGGATAGACAGCTTGGGAAAGGTGTGCTTCGAGATGTGTTATTAATAAAAGGGAACACATAGTCGCTAACAATATTCTCCGTGCGTGCTGGACGCTGCTCGGCCTGAATGAACGATACTATACTTAGAACACCCGCTCGTGTTCTCGTCTTAAGTCACCTGCTTATCTTACATCTCGAACTGCTCACCATCTATACTTGACAATCTTTTCTTTTCTTT
>NC_134777.1:45541395-45543895 GCF_046742065.1 Oratosquilla oratoria | reverse complement strand
AGTACACTATCACATTATAAAGAGTTACACTTTTGCACTTACACTTTGAATGTATGAGTGCGCGCGCGCGTGTATGTGTGTGTGTGTGTGTGTGTGTGTGTGTGTGTGTGTGTGTGTGTGTGTGTGTGTGTGTGTGTGTGTGTGTGTGTGTGTGTGTGTGTGTGTGTGTGTGTGTGTGTGTGTGTGTGTGTGTGTGTGTGTGTGTGTGTGTGTGTGTGTATGTGTGTGTATGTGTGTGTATGTGTGTGTATGTGTGTGTGTGTGTATGTGTGTATGTGTGTATATGTGTGTATATGTGTGTATATGTGTGTATGTGTGTGTATGTGTGTGTATGTGTGTGTATGTGTGTGTATGTGTGTGTATGTGTGTGTATGTGTGCGTATGTGTGTGTATGTGTGTGTATGTGTGTGTGTGTGCGTGTGCGTGTGTGTGTGCGTGCGTGTGCGTGCGTGTGGGTGCGTGTGTGTGTGTGCGTGCGTGTGAGTGTGAGTGTGAGTGTGAGTGTAAGTGTGTGTGCAAGTGCAAGGGTGTGAGTGAGGTGCAGCGTTCGCACGAACTTTGACCCCGAGCGTACCTTAACACGTGAAGATCTGTAAGAACATCAGTCACATGCCGAGCACCCAGTGGTATGTGGGGGGATCGTGTCTGAAAAGAAGAAAGAAGGATTAGTGTCCACGTGTATATTATTGTATCTTCCTGCTCCGTCGTCCAGGTTCTGCGAGTGCATAGACCAGAAGTACTAGATGCTGCCTCAGACAAGCACTTTTTGGCGTGAACTCCTTGCCTCTTTAAAGCCTTATAGATTTTCTCATGCTAATGATATACTTGCCTGTGTACTTCAACGTATTGACAGATCAGATTAATTTATGCATAACACCAGAGGGTTTTATTCAGCTAATTTTAAAGATTGTGGATAGCATGTCACATTGACAGTATGGATGGAACCATGAATTTCTAACTTTGTACGACTGCAGTCGCTGTTTACAAGTTCATTGCGATCGACTTGTTCAAATGGTAAATATTCAACGAAAAGATTTGACAAATGCCAAAAGTTCACAGAATATACCAGTCGCTACGGTATTTATAAAAATGAGTTGCTCCTTGCCAATACAATAGAGGTAGCAAAGGTACGATTTACCTCAAAGTATACAGTGGATGAAATCATCTCACGGCAGTTATTGTAAAATATTTAAAGTACGTTATGATAATGATGATGATGATGATGATGATGAGGAGGATGATGAGGATGATGAGGATGATGAGGATGGATGATGATGGATGATGGATGATGATGATATAGATGTTCCCATACATAGTACATGCCGCACAACTATCATTACTATTACCAATGACACATATATTCCGAATTTTGCACGTGATAAGGTTTAAACCATTAGGTTTCCAAGGAAACGATGGAAGTCAAGAGGTAGAACTGCTCAAGTTGAATATTGGGGTTCTTTTTTATTATGTAAACTTTTCTGATGCCTTGATACTTCTAGTTTCTCCTTGATCCTAATCGTGCTTGACCTAAGTCCCCGGGTTGAATCAGCTCTAGCCAAAGTGGAAGGAAAAGACATTCATGAAAAGTTACATGTGTTACGTGTGACGATAATCGCATGGCAATTGCGAAACCTTCGCAGGAACGGTTGCAACGGTCATGTTGCAATGGGGAAAAAAATATATGTATACTAGTAGGTAGAAAAATACTTTGAAATAGACAAATGAAAAAGTAGATTAAAAAGTTAGTGAAAAATATGTAAATATATAAAAAAGTAAACAGATAAACAGACAAATACGAGTAATTAGTGCTTAATGAATACTCACTATCCATTAAAAAAAATAATTAAGGGTTGCTATAAGTACTCTACATTTGATTGTCTGCACATCAGCCAATATTCTAGAAGCAGTGGTTAATACACGCATGCACGTGCACACGTAAACACACACACACACACACACACACACACACACACACACACACACACACACACACACACACACACACACACACACACACACACATACACACACGCGCACACGACTCGTGGCGCAGTGGTAGAGTTCTCGGCCGCCACTACTGTAGTTCTGGTTCGAATCCCGCCCAGGGCTGAAATTATTTCTGTACCGCTACACTACGAGTCGTTACTCCAACTCTCGTGGGCGGGGAGTTGGATATGTTTGTGCGTGTAAGGTCACAGCTTTACCTATAGATCGGTCATATATGAGCTCTGAGCTCTCTTCCGGGAGGGAATTAGCTGTCGATCACGAGTCAAACACTTGATCTAAGAGCATGGTGAATCTCACACACACAAATACACACACTGTGCATATACACATGTACGGAATTATATATATATATATATATATATATATATATTATATATATATATATATATATTATGTATAAATACGTACACAGATAAACATATATATATTTATATATATATAATATATATATATATATATATATATATATATATATATATATATATATATATAT
>NC_134777.1:45531395-45533895 GCF_046742065.1 Oratosquilla oratoria | reverse complement strand
CTTTAAGTTGTTTATATAATTTCTGTATAGAAAGGAACTGTTGCTAATCATTCGTCATGTGATTTCATTTTGTAAGGGTTGTTGCATTTAAGAGATTTCTATATACCGCGCTTTTACTATACATCTAAATTACTGGATAAATTCTATATGCGATGGAAAATCAAGCATTTGCAACTCTGCATCAAAGACATCAAGCAGAAATGGCCGAGAAGGCGATTTACTACTGCCTTAAATATACGCGCCGTAAGGTCGAATTGGTCAGAGATGGAGCGTCAAGGGCGTGGCTCAGCGGGGTTACCTGTCTGCGTGTCTTATCGTCATAAACAAAGGCAGCTGATTGGAAGCCTCAGGCCTCACCTGCTTCCTCCTATTGATTGGCCCGCACCTGTGAAGCGGGAGCGTTGATTGGCTCCCCACCTGTCCTTAGCTTGGGCTCATTGTGCGATTGGCGAAGCGTGAACCCGAGGCACAGGTAGGTCGTTCCCCATTGGTCGTTAGCAGGCTTACCTGGCGGCTGGATCGATAGGGCTCCACCTAAGTACCAGCACGGTGATTGGCCGGTCCGCTTGGCGGCATCAATTATTAATCCTGTGTACACCGCAAGTCTTCCTCACGACCATTTCGTTTCTGGATACGATGGACCTGCCACTTTTCTGTCTTGTTTATATTATTCACTGGACTCTTCACTTAGATAACACTGAATCATAGACTAAATATTGTATTATGAAATAATTATATTAGAATATTCAGCAGGTACTTGCCGACCAGCAAAGATAGCTTTGCTGATTTGCGGGATTTATTTTCATTTGTCCAAATGTTCATATATCTTTTTATTTGTATATTCATATATCAATTCGATTATTAACATAATTATGTGTATTTATATATTGAATTATTCATATATACATATATATCTTGTGTATATATTTGTTTATTTATCCGAAAATATGTTTACATTGTCTAGTTGACTAACTTTTCACATTTAGGTACCATTTGTTTGTGTGTATATCAATCCAACTATCCATTTTTCTGTGGAATACATCTGCAATTAGTTTCAAGTCGTATTCAGCCTCCCCATTTTGATTTTAAAGGGTGAATTCCTCAGGAAAAAAAAATAACAATGGTAACATGTATTTTGATTTAACAAGTAAAAATAGTTCACCACGAAAGAGAATGCTCACGATTTTTTCGTCCTTTAATTAACCTACTCTCTCTCTCTCTCTCTCTCTCTCTCTCTCTCTCTCTCTCTATACATATATATATATATATATATATATATATATATATATATATATATATATATATAATATGCAAAATAGCTACAGGAGAAGGGAAACTTGTAGACAGTAAGTACTTTCGTATATCTTCAGACTAAATGACAGAGATACAGAGTTGTGTTTAAATGTAAGTATCAGGTGGCAACCGTGGGGTGCAATGCGAGGAGGGGGGATGAACTTACCTCTATCGACCTGGCGAACACACAAGGCTCAATCTGGCGGAAAGATCTTGGTAACCATTTGGGTTACCAATTTATCACATTTAAAATAACCATAGCTTAAGTTTATGTTTTTTATCAAACATGCCTAATATTAAGCAGGATTCTATTATATTTATTTCTTGTAGGCTTTTTCCTCTGGCTAAAATTGTTGTCTTAGACCAATCAATATGATGGTTGTATAATGCTTTATGTTGAAATAACGCATTATTTACCTGGGCAGATCTGACACTATATTTATGTTGGGAAATCCTTGTTTCCAAGTTTTTCCCAGTTTTTCCCAGTTACTATGCTAGATAGAGTGAGAAATGAGAAAGTGAGGAGGAGAACAGGGGTGGAAAGGGAGCTGGGAGATAGGGTGGATGAAAGAGTATTAGGATGGTTTGGACACATGGAAAGAATGAGTGAAGAAAGACTAGTAAAGGAGGTATGGAAGGCAGATGTGGAGGGAGTGAACATGAGGGGACGTCCTAGGATGAGATGGATGGATGGGGTGAAGGGGGCTTTGGGGAAGAGGGGAATGTCGGTCGAGGAAGGACGGGAGAGGACAGAAGACAGGGGTGAGTGGAGAATGGTTGTATATGGCAAATGTTGTGATGCATGAGGTGGATTGGACAGGGGAATGGGGGTGAGGTAGTGTGTGTGAGCAAAAATTTTGACGCAGCCCGAAGGGATTTCTCCCCGTCCTCTCCTTTATATGGGGGGACGGAGAGGGGGGGTCGCCGATTTAATGAAGCGGCCTTGCTGTGGATGTGCTGTGTCCTGCGACACTGCTTCTGACCCAGGGCAGTGGACAGGGTGCAGGGATGACCCGTCATATAGGAGGTGCTAAGATGGGAGGGAGGGTGGAGGGGTGTGGAGTGTTTTCGGGGATGAAATGGGTGGGAATGTTTTTGTGCTTTGTCCTTTTTGGCTACCCCCCCTGGTAAGGGGAAAAAAGCCTTGTATATGTATGTACAATCTTGGCAATGAATTTTATAGACCACATCGTTGTTGTTAGGAGGG
>NC_134777.1:45521395-45526395 GCF_046742065.1 Oratosquilla oratoria | reverse complement strand
CCCCCATATCGCATCCATATTACATCCTTCATGCCGTACTCTCCCCCCCAAAAAAAAATATATATATCCCCATTCCTTTTACTCCTATGCACTCCTTCCCCCGACCCATCACCTTTTTTCTATATCTATTTATATCTATCTGGCACTCTCTATCTGTCTCCGTGTCTATTTATATACATATATATATATATATATATATATATATATATATATATATATATATATATATATATATGTTAATCTATCATTCTATTCATTTATCTGTCAATCAGTCTATTCACCAGTCTATCTGTCAATCACTCAATCAATATTTTCTATATATCTACCAATGGATTTCTATTTCATTCTGCGTAAAATTCAGTCAAGAAAATAAATATGTCTCATTTATTCTTCGATGTCCGTAATAAATCTGATGCTCTCATTTATTGCGGACGCGTTGTGTGTGTGTGTGTGTGTGTGTGTGTGTGTGTGTGTGTGTGTGTGTGTGTGTGTGTGTGTGTGTGTGTGTGTGTGTTTGTGTGTGTGTATCCACCTTGGTCTTTGGATCACGTGCTGGACTCGTGAACGACAGCTATTTCCCTCCCGGAAGAGAGCTCAGAACTCGTGTGACCGATCTATGGGTAATGTTGTGACTTTACAAGCACACTTCCCCCCACGAGGGTTGGAGTAATGACTCGAAACGCAGTGATACTGAAATTATTTCAGCCCTGGACAGGATTCGAACCCGGACCGCCGTTGTGAAAGTCAGAGACTCTACCAACCGCGCCACCGAGTCGTGTGTGTGTGTGTGTGTATTTACCTAGTTGTATTTACCTAGTTGTATTTCACGGGAAGGAGAGCTACGCTCGTGGGGTCCCGTCTCCATATCTCATTTTATCTAAACTATTTTTAAATTCATGTATTGTTCTTGCACACACTATTTTTTCATCCAACTTGTTCCAACTGTCTATTACTCTGTGAGGAAAGCTGTTCTTTTTCAGATCTCTTCTATAGCTGTCCTTCTTGATTTTCCTTCCATGTCCTCTTGTGTTTCCATCATCCCATTTTATCAGATTCTCTCTATCAATAACTTCTATGCCTTTCATGATTCTGTAAATAGCTATCAAATCTCCTCTCTCTCTTCTTTGCTCTAATGTCTGTAGTTCAAGTTTTGCTAGTCTCTCTTCATATGATAGTTTTGAGAGTGTTGGTGCCAATTTTGTAATTGCTCTTTGTATTCTTTCAAGTTTTTTTATACATTTTTTTGTACTTGGTGACCATACTGTTGCTGCATATTCCAATTTTGGTCTTATCAGAGTGGTTAGAATTTTCTTCACCATTTCTTCATCCAGGTATGTAAATGCCACTTTGATTGTTCTTATCAAATTATAAGTTTCTCCAAAAATCTTATTTATATGTTTCTCAGGTGACATATTATTCATAACAATGACTCCCAGGTCCTTCTCATTCTCTCTACTTTTTTTATTCCTTCTTCTCCCAATTTATATGATCCTATTATTCTGTTTTTGCTTTTTCCAAATTCCATTATACTACACTTTTTAGTGTTGAACTCCATCTCCCACTTCCTACTCCATTCCTGTACTTTGTTCAGATCATTCTGTAGTGACTCACAATCTTCATCCGTTTTCACTTTTTTCAACAGTTTTGCATCATCTGCAAAGAAGCTCATATAACTTTTAATTCCTTCATCCATATCATTAATATATATAGCAAACATTATTGGGGCCAGAACTGTTCCTTGTGGGACACCGCTTATTACTTCATCCCATTCTGAGTGTTTATCTCTTATCACCACTCTCATTTTTCTTTCTTGCAAAAAGTTTTCCATCCATTTAAGCAGTTTGCCCTGTATTCCTCCTTCAGTTTCTAATTTCTTAAGCAACTTTTTGTGTGGTACTTTGTCAAAAGCTTTTTTTAGGTCTAGAAATGCACAATCAGCCCATCCATCTCTTTCTTGTATTATGTCTATTAGCCTTGAATAGAAACATATCAAATTGGTGACGCATGATCGTCCTTGTCTGAATCCAAATTGCCTTGTATTTAGCACGTTGTTTTTTTCTAAATATTTTACCCATCTACTTTTGACAATTCTTTCACAAATTTTTGCTATTGTACTTGTTAGAGAGACTGGTCTATAGTTGTTAGGGTCTTCCTTATTTCCCCCTTTATATATAGGTACTATATTTGCTCTTTTCCAATCTTCTGGGACTTTTCCTTCTTTCAAGGAACTGTTTATTATGCTATGTATTTTGTCTGCCAGTTCTTTCCTGCATTCTTTCAAAATCCAGTTTGCTATTTCATCTGGTCCATGCGATTTTCTAACATCTAGATTACTCAAGTGTTTCAATATTTCATTCTTTGTTACTTCTATTTCTTTCATGGGGGGAACTTTCTCTTTCCATTCGATCTCTTCAGGTTGTATGTTCTCTCTTGTAAACACTGATTTAAAATGTTTGTTCATAATTTCTGCCATTTCTAATTCCTCTGTATATTCAACTCCTCCTTGCCTTAATTTTTCCAAATCTTGTCTGTTTTTCAGTTTGTTGTTTACAAATCTGTAAAATAGTTTTGGTTGATCTTTACACTTTTCTATGATATCTTTTTCATATTTTCTCTTTTCCTCTCTGCACACTTGTACATATTCATTTCTATAACAAGTATACATATTCCACTTTTCAGGTCTTTTGTCCTTTCTCCACTTAGTCCAAGCTTTATCTCTTTTGTCTTTTAACTCCTCACAACTTTTGCTGTACCAACATTTTATATATTTCTTTTCTTGTTTTTGTCTTGGGACACACTGTTCCACTCCTTTTTTATATTTTTTTTTCAAAATATTCCATTTCTCTTCCACTGTTGTTCCTTCTTGTTCCACTGTGTGTGTGTGTGTGTGTGTGTGTGTGTGTGTGTGTGTGTGTGTGTGTGTGTGTGTGTGTGTGTGTGTGTGTGTGCGTGCGCGTGCATATGTGTGTGTGTGTGCATTTCTGTGTGTGTGTGTGTGTGTGTGTGTGTGTGTGTGTGTGTGTGTGTGTGTGTGTGTGTGTGTGTGTGTGTGTGTGTGTGTGTGTGTGTGTGTGCGTGTGCCTTTGTGCGTGTGTGTGTGTGTGTGTGTGTGTGTGTGTGTGTGTGTGTGTGTGTGTGTGTGTGTGTGTGTGTGTGTGTGTGTGTGTGTGTTTGTGTATGTTGGTGTAAGTGTTCATGTATGTTTTTGCATTTATGTTTATATAAGGGTCCCCTTGTTGTTCTATCAGCCTATAAAATAGATAACTCACAAATGGTCTATATCTGGCCTTTCTTCACTGGACCTTGCTCGGCGGCACTATTAAGACAAATAATAATTTTGAAACACCTGATCTTCTGTCCATAATTCATGTTAGCATTTCTATGTTATGTAGCTGAAATAAAGAAAATAAAGAATAGTTTCCTAATGGTTCCAGCAAAATGGAAAGACGGAAAGTGATGCGTATGATAGAGTGATGTTAACTGGAAAAAGGTGATGCTATAGAAGGACGCGTATATGGTAGCTGAAAATAAGGGAGATGATATTACTGGACATACGGGAAAGAAGGAAGAAGGTAGGGAGTGTAATGGAGGATAACCCTTCGGGGGTTATGAAAGACTAGAGGAAAGTGTAGAAAATCAAATAAAAAATAAAAAAGGGAATAGAGGGAGTGCATGAGTCTAATAGTGAAGGTACGAGGTTAAGTAAACGTAGGATTGGGCCTATAAAACGATCTACAATGATATGTTTTCATTCAAATTCGACAAATTGCCCCCCCCCCCAAAAAAAAATACAGTATCACTTTCTAATGACAATAGCATAGGATATTTTTCTATGCTATCATAATGGAACAATCTCTCAACACAGGTAAAGATCCTGTCAGGGTTTTTCAGAATCCAAATCTACATAGGAAAGTATGGGTAGTTATAGGATGAAATAAGATAGCGCGGGTTTTTCTAAGACTGGCTGCGAGCATATGCGATGAAAATATTTGGTATGAACAGTTGAGAGACACAGAAAGAAGGTCGATGTAAAGTTATGAAGAGTAAAGCAAGGACTGAGGAGGCTCTGGAGGAGCGGATGGACCGTATCACAATGATTGTTGGTTTCTCGTGAAAACTTGCGACAGTTTCTGAGGACGAGTGTGCGTGCTTGGCAACGGTCTAAGTGTTTTTGCCCTCTCGAGCTCTTTCCTCGCTTTTCCTGCTTCGCCACATGTCAACCCAAACTCCTTCACTCTATAGACTACTTTGGACGACATATATATATATATATATATATATATATATATATATATATATATACATATATATATATATATATATATATATATATCACTTTCCACCTGATTACCAAAGTTTATGATCACATTATCTATATGGAATCTAAATTATCTTCTATCCCTTTACTTCCGATACTTACACTCTCTTTTCTCTTGACCTCTTCTGTTCTGTGGTTAACTGTATATTCTGGCAAATATCTGATGACCTGAGTATGAAACTGAAGGAAGAACTCTGACCAAACGAGGTCTTTGGCGTTCAATATTTCATTCAAATCCCACCAGTCCCTGTGAGGGCTAACAAGATCCTCTAGCTACAAAGCACATCACAATGTTCAACAAGATAATCAACTCTTTATCGGACAATAACAGTTCATATCAGAATATCTTAATAAAGTCTGGTGACCACCAGAAGTGATATGAATAAAGGTGTTCTCCAGCTGTTTCATAAGAAGGTAAAATACAGTGCGGTTTTGTGGTCAGCTTGGTAGAGTGACTCCCCAAAATCTAAACAGAGAATCAGGCGACAGCGAAAATCGGGTTATAGGTGGACACAATGGTGAGTTTTTTTTTTTTGTTTTTTTTTGGGGGGGGGAGGGGGACGAGGGTTTTAGAGGAGTAGGTTCGGGACAGGGTTGGAAGGGCCTTCTTTTGTGTTTCCGATCAGTTATCAAGCGGGTGAAGGACAAAAACTTATGAATATAATTTCCATTACAACATAGA
>NC_134777.1:45516395-45518895 GCF_046742065.1 Oratosquilla oratoria | reverse complement strand
GCTCCTTACACGCCAGAATTGCCTTTTCATTATACTTATAAGTTCGAGCACACTTTCTAACTATATTTTCGACATCTGCCTCAGTATTTCCAATCCAGAGTAAAATATGAAGACACTTTTACCTTGTGCGCAATTAGTTTTTACTATTTATATAATAGGAAAGCTCGTCTTCGAAGAAATTTAGAATAACTGTAGGTTTATCTAGAGACCATTCATTATATCAATCATCGGAATTAGCCATCTACTTTAAATACTTAAAGATTACCAGGGGATTAATTCATCTAAGAAAGGAAAAAAAAAAACACATTGTACCATTCATAACCAATGCCACTAATATTATCACTTAATTTACGAGGTATTTTACATTTTACTTCTCAGTTCTAACAGATGACAACTTTCTCCATTACCTAAATAAAAATCATCTAACGATAACCGTTATATAAATATAAAAAGATACTCGTGATTTGGCTAATGCAAGAAGAGGATATACTGTCTGTGGTTAGAATTTCTATTTTCTTAACTACCCAGCGCCACTAAGTCGGAAACACGACACGGCATCGGGTGCACAGGTAAAACAGAGGCCATAATCGTTCTTCTCATGTGACTAGATATTCGTGAAAAGTGACACTTACCTGTATATAGCAGGTTTATAATAGTACTTGTGTACTTTTGTGATGCGTTGGGTTTTAGTCTTTCCCTGTAACAAGGAAGGCACAGGTTCGATCCCAAGCCACTACCGGTGTCGTACATTTGCCACGCCGTCAAAGCATACAGACTTATTCAATTATGTCAGCAAATTCAGTGACCAAACCTTCACTCCTAGAAACTACCCACAGTGACCTTTCATTCATGTGCTCATCACCATTTTGTTGCTTCACCGTTCTTTGAACACGGTGGTGCAATGTATATATTGTTTCGTGGCACAAGCTTAATTATTTCATCATGTAACTGAGGTTTAGACTGACCTTTGGGCTGAACAAGGACATGATGAATGAGAACCATGATCCGATAGAGTTCCGTCCTTGAATTACATGATAAAGTAGTTTGGCGTTTGAAAAATCACAACACTGACGGTCAAGAGTTTGCCAGTTTTTATGAATCCCCGAAGTGATATGACATAGATCATTCTAAATACTTGAGTGCACAACTGTGTAGCGTCGCATAGTTAACGTGAAACTGTTTACCAATTTTTCTCCCACAAAATGTCTTACTTTATCATTGTCTCTGTAGATAGGACTGACTAGCTACCCAAGACTGAGGAAATCAGAACTGTTTCGAATATTTATTTCCTTCCAATACAATGACTTCCTCTGCAAGTTTTGTTCTGGCTGAAGCCAAACCATTAATTTCAGCTGAAGGGAAGAGATCTGGATATGTCAAAATTATTTCGGTTGACAGCTTAACCTTCTTGCTACCGGATGGTCACAACACAGCTGCATTCTTGATGTCCGGAATATAACAACAAATGTCTCGGAATAAGAGTTAATAATTTGCTACCGCGTCGCTATCGTGATGATGATGATGATGATATGGTTTAACGTCACAAACTCCCCCCCCCCCATCGGAAGGCTAGGACGGTGCCCCTCACAGAGGGCTTTGTAGCGTGGAAGTTAATGAACCATGCCCTTGGTTCAACTTCGCTGGTGGCAGGATTCGAACCGCCACCCCTCGACCTTCGTCGCAAGTAACGACGACCTAACCCGCTCAGCCAGCGTCGTTATCGTACAAACTGAGTAAGATCATTGGGCATCAGCAAGAATCAGGCAAGCATTTAGTACAGAAGCCACTAAGCGGAGTGGGATCAATAATGATAATAATAATAAAAGAAAAGGTGCAGAGATGAAGAACGCTTCTTTGTGCATCTCTTTCATGGTGATAATTATGATAGTAACCGCGCGAAATTCGGCATTTCCTCCCACATAAGCAAAGTGTAAGAACTTGAAAAATTTAGTAATAGTCACCAGGCTTTTACTAACATAAAGATGAACATAAATTCACTAGATATAGATGGAATCAAAATACAAGACAGTTTGATAAAACATAAATTATCGATTACATACTATGTTCAGACAGAAGAATTTTTACCAATATAAAGGTAATACCAGGAGTGAGTTTAGATTCAGACCACAGGTTACTAGTGTCTGATCTTAAGATCAGTAAGGTAAAAATATGGCAATCTAGAAAATGATGGGACACTTTGAAAGAAATAATCAGTGAGGTAGCAGAAGAAACTTTAAGGGTAGAATGGATTGGAGGAAATAGGAAAAGACACACACCTTGGTAGAATGAGGAGGTCAAACAGGCAGTAAAGAACAAAACTTTAAAGTTAAGAAAGTGGCTAAGAAGACGAACACCTGAAAGCCAAGCATAATATGTACTGGCAAGGAAAGAAACAAATCTTGTAAAAGATCGAGCAAAGACCGAGACATGGAAAGATCTAGGAGAAAGATTAACAGAGGATTTGCAGAAAGAAAAAAAGTTATATGGTATAGCAAAGTCA
>NC_134777.1:45506395-45508895 GCF_046742065.1 Oratosquilla oratoria | reverse complement strand
GAGTAGGAGTGAGTGAGAGTAGGAGTACGTGAGAGTAGGAGTGAGTGAGAGTAGGAGTACGTGAGAGTAGGAGTGTATGAGAGTATGAGAATAGGAGTGTATGAGAGTAGGAGTGTATGACAGTAGGAGTGTGTGAGAGTAAGGGTGTATGAGAGTAGGATTGTATGAGAGTAGGTGTCTATAAGAGTAGGAATGTATGAGAGTAGGAGTGTATGAGAGTAGGCATTTATGAGAGTAGGAGTGTGTGAGAGAATGGGTGTGTGAGATTAAGAGTGTATGAGAGTAGGAGTGCATGAGATTAGGAATGTATGAAAGTAGAAAAGTGTGAGAATAGGAGTGTATGAGAGTAGGAGTGTACGAGGGTACGGGTGTACGAGAGTAGGAGTGTATGTTCGAGAGTACGAGTGTACAAGAGTTGGAGTGTATGAGAATAGGAGTATATGTGCGTGTGTGTATTCACCTTGGTCTTTGGATCACGTGCTGGACTCGTGATCGACAGCTATTTCCCTCCCAGAAGAGAGCTCAGAGCTCGTATGACCGATCTATGGGTAATACTGTGACCTTACACGCACACACACACCCAGTTCCCCGCCCACGAGAGTTGGAGTAACGACTCGAAGCGCAGCGATACTGAAATTATTTCAGCCCTGGGCAGGATTCGAACCCGGACCGCTGTAGTGACAGTCGAGGACTCTACCAACCGTGCCACCGAGTCGTGTGTGTGTGTGTGTGTGTGTGTGTGTGTGTGTGTGTGTGTGTGTGTGTGTGTGTGTGTGTGTGTGTGTGTGTGTGTGTGTGTGTGTGTGTGTGTGTGTGTGAAAGTTATAATGTGTGTGTGTGTGTATGCGAGAGTTGGAGTGCGTGTGTGTGAGTGTGCGTTGGGGTGTGTTTGCGTGCGTGCGTGTGTGTGTGTGTGTGTGTGTGTAGTTATGTGTTTTGTGTGTGTGTGTGTGTGTGTGTGTGTGTGTGTGTGTGTGTGTGTGTGTGTGTGTGTGTGTGTGTGTGTGTGTGTGTGTGTGTGTGTGTGTGTGTGTGTGTGTGTGTGTGTGTGTGTGTGTGTGTATGAATTGGAAGTTTGGCGTGGGTGAGTAGGAGTGCACTGCTATGTATGTATGACCGTGTAAGGTCGTGCACCTGCTCACATATAGTATGTGTTTGTACGTGTGTGTATGTGTGTGGATTTGTGGTTAGGTGTAAATATGTAAGGAGATGTGTCTGCATACATACCGTATATGTGAATTATTTCACCGGCTTTTAATTATCACCGAAATTATCCGTCCACTGACTGGCTACTTGTTGAGTATTTAAGACCTATTGGTGAGTGTAGAGTATGCTCGGTTCTCGACTTCAACTCCGGAGTCCGAACCTTTTCTGTTGGACTGGAGCTGCTGCAGGGTTTGCTTTCGCTCTTGCTTCCTATCCAGAATCCTTTCACAATTTCATCTATCGACAGTAGTATATTAATCAATCCCACAGAATCCTGCGATCGAGATGACATTTATGAAGTAAAGTCGTACATCGAGCGAATAAATGTAACTTTAACAGCTCTCCCTTTACAAAAGATTGTCATGACGGCAATAAGCGCATACAAAGAAAAATGACTAAAGAGAAAGAGAAGGCGAGATAGAGAAAGAAAATATTGGTTTGGCCATAGATACCCATGAGGACGCCGCCGCCCCATAGATTGACGTCCGCGAATGGGGAGCGAGAGTGAAGCGACCACAGTGGCACAAGAGGCCCGGATGCCAAGTGCGTTGACCGCCACGTCCTTACTTTCCTGCCCGCCTGCCTGCCCGCCCGCCCGCCTGCCCGGCTGCCTGCCTGCCTGCTTGGCTGCCCGCTGCATTAGTCGATTGCATGTACAGAGTCCGGCAGTTGGTGGTGACCTCTCCTCTTCCCCATCTTCCGTCACTTCCCCGTCCTTCTTCACCTCCTTTTACTCTTCAACTATTTCTCATCCTCCTTCTTCACCTCCTCTTTCTCCTACTCCTACTCCTACACTTCCGCATCCTCCTTATCTTCGTCCTCATTGTCTTCCTCAACTTATTCTTATTCTATCGTCCTCCTCCTCCTCCTCCTCCTCCTCCTCTCCTGATAGTTCTTTTCCTCTTTTCATCATGCTATTTCCCTCCTTCTTGTACTCCTTTTCCGCCTTCCTCTCTTCTTCTTTCCCAGCTTCCTCCTTTCCCCGTTCCTTCTTTTCATACTCTTCATCCTCCTCTGCCTCCATTTCCTTCTCGTCCATCCATTTTTTTTACTCTTTCTCCCATTCTTCCTTTTCTTCTCTTCGTCCTCTTCTTATTATTCTTCCTCTTGTTTCTCTTCTTCCTCTTCTTCCTATTCATTCTCCTCTTCTTATTCTTCCTCTTCCTCCTCTTCTTCCTCTTCATCGTCCTCCTCCTCCTCCTTTTCCTCCTCGTCTTCGTCCTCTTCCCTTTCCCTCTTCGTTTTCCTTGTGATCCTTATTTTAATCGTCCTATTTCTTCTCGTCTTCCTCCTC
>NC_134777.1:45493895-45496395 GCF_046742065.1 Oratosquilla oratoria | reverse complement strand
GTATCCTTCTCATCATTTCCTTCGCAACTCATTTTATTCTCTCTCGTTTCACTCTGCGCTCTGGCTATGCAGACTTAACCCGACTCACTTGGTTTCTTCCCCCGTTTTCTCCTTTTCGTCTGACTGTTCGCTCTGTTTGTCTGCCTCGGCTCAGGTCGATTCCGTTTTCTCTCTTTTTCAACTCCTGCAATCTGTCGCCCTCGGGTATTCATCTCCTGCATCTCTTTATCTTTTTCTTTCCTTCCTCTCCTAACCTCTTTCTCCCCACCTCCTCTTCCTTCTTCTTCACTTGGGCGTATTTCTCCCATTTCATTCCATTTCTCTATTAGGCTGTCGTTTTTATATTTCTATAGAGTAAATATATGTATTTATTATTGTATATACGTACAGTAGTAGGTATGGATATCGTGCGTATATGTATGCTTATACGTATATATATGCTTGTATGTATATATGTATGTACGTATACATGTATGTATTTATGTATATATGTATGTATGCATGTATGTATGTATGTATGTATGTATGTATGTATGTATGCATGTATTTGTATGTATGTATGTATGTAATGTATGTATGTATGTATGTATGTATGTATGTATGTATGTATGTATGTATTTATTTATGTATTTTTATATGTATGTATGTATGCATGTATATATATATACATATATAATATAAATACATATATGTACATATATATATATAGATATATATATGTATATATATAGATATATATATGTATATATATATATATATATATATATATATATATATGTGTGTGTGTGTGTGTGTGTGTGTGTGTGTGTGTGTGTGTGTGTGTGTGTGTGTGTGTGTGTGTGTGTGTGTGTGTGTGTGTGTGTGCTAGTGTACACATGCAACTGGTACAAAAGAGCAGTTATTTAAGTGCTGTGATGACATTGGCATTAAATAATTTCATCTTGATCATCTTCAAATCTCTGAATCTTTCAAATTGTGATGGATAGTGTTATAGCTGAAAAAAGTGATAAAAATCGATCTTAATCTACATTAAGCAGTATATTTTTGTTAGGAAGATAGTGCTGAGTACAAGCAGTTGCGACCTCAGTTGTTACCTTTGCCTAATGAACATTGACTACTGGAGCATATGACAGTCACTGTTAGGAACGTGAGAGAAGTGCGGGACTTGAACCCGGGGCAAAGAGTACGCGAGACCCACACGCTTCCGATTAGGCAGCGAACTCACCTGCAAAAGTTATCTTCGTGCCACCTAGTTAAGCAAAAACTAATTTCTCTGAAGTTTACGCTTTTTCCGGGACTAGCATCCCACACTTTGTTATGAACTTCACTTTTATCTTTTGCACTTTTCCCACATTTAGGACATTTTGCTTCACCTTGTTTCCTTGTCAGTTCGATTTTGTCATTCCATTTTTCACATGTTATCACACATTAATTTCTTCCTATCTTTCATCTGGTGCGAAGGGTTCTAAGGCCTGATTATTTTGTGCATTTCTTAGGTATATTTCCGCGATTTTATCAATCCCCATATCGTCTTTAATTAGGTCCATAAAAACAATACTATTTTTACCCAAAATAATTTCATCTTCATTGTTGTATACCTAATATAATATACAATAGAATCACTAATAACACTATTATTATGGGAATTTAGATTGATATCATGAACTACAATATAATCAAATACTTAGGTAGCCATCCAACATATAGAATTAATATCTTTTCAGAGCTTTAGTTTTCCTTTTTCCTCATTTTCAAGGGTATCCTATATTACCTCCATCACTGTCAGACCAGAAGTCAACAACTCATCGTTAAAGAAGACGTGGAACCAATATCTTCACCACAACTGCAGTAGAAAATAAAACCTCTAAGATTCTCAACATACAGTGAATAATAATAGTCCAATCCATGTAAATCAAATATTAATTAGCCAAAGATGGGTTAAACACTTCAGGTTATATTGTTTCCTACTCATCCAAACTCATTATCGATTGATCGAGCGGGACATCATTATGCCTAATAAAATAACTCCGATACACACAAACGAGCGCGTGCACTCTTGGCGCAGTAGCAGAATTTCCGGCCGCCACTACGAGGGTCCGGGTTCGAATCCCGCCCAGTGTAGAAATAATTTCAGTATCACTGCGTTGCAAGTCGTTACTCCAAATATCGTGGGGAAGGAGTCAGGTGTATGTGTGCGTGTAAGGTCACAGCATTACCATAGATCGGTCATTATGAGCTCTGAGCTTTCTTCCGGGAGTGAAAAAGATGATCAGGAGTCCCCACCATGTGACCATAGTAAACCACACACACACACACACACACACACACACACACACACACACACACACACACACACACACACACACACACACACACACACACGTACATATATGCATATGTACATGAATATATATATCATATATATATATATATATATACAATATATATATATATAATATATATATATATATACATATGTATGTATGTATATACATATGTA
>NC_134777.1:45461395-45471395 GCF_046742065.1 Oratosquilla oratoria | reverse complement strand
CATAGATCGGTCATACGAGCTCTGAGCTCTCTTCCAGAAGGTAAGTAGTTGTTGATCACGAGTCCAACACGTGATCCAAAGACCTAGGTGAATCACACACACACACACACACACACACACACACACACACACACACACACACACACACACACACACACACACACACACACACACACACACACACACACACACACACACACACATACACAGACATGCACACACACACACACACACAGACACACACACACACACACACACACACACACACACACACACACACACACACACACACACACACACACACACACACACACACACACACACACACACACACACACACACACACACACACACACACACACACACACACACACACACACACACACACACACACACACACACACACACACACACACACACACACACACACACACACACACACACACACACACACACACACACACACACACAAATACACACATACACAAGTGCGGACGCACACACGCACCCACTCTCATATCATTAGTAGTAGTATGATGACAGGAAATGTCGATTTTTCTTTGAAATTATATTCGTTTTAGACTAAAACACAGAGCAGTGCAAGAGTCAACAAATGAAAGCACGTAGGTACGGTTGTACTGTTTATTTCTGCGATAAGGATTTCTCTTCCATAAACGAGATTATAAAATTAAAGAACGACAGGTATTGATTGGCAAAGAAATAAGACATATTTATAACATTTTACCAAACAAAAGCCATGCTAGTACTAAATGAGTTGAAAGACTGAAAAGGTAATGTATGATTGGATCAATTCAGTCTGAATTTTTCTTCTGTGGACTGGTAGCTCAAATAATAGTCGGGATCGGCGTTTTTCATTTGCTTTTAACTGAGAAATGGACTCAAGACTGTTTTAAGAAAGGCTTGAGGGAGCAGGGAGAGAAACAGATACGAAGCAACTCTACTGTCCAATTAATTTTTAAAATAAGGGATCAAACCGGAGACGTTTTAGCAAATTAAATTGAGAAAAAAGAGGAACTTTCATCTGTATGCACGTAGATGGTGTTCACTGACAGTCAGCAACAGTAGAAGGTATTGATGGATGTATTAAGTAGTCCTTAATTCTAAAATTATCATACAAAAGAACTTTTTCCTTTTCGTAAGGAGAATGACCCAGTCAAAGCACAACCCTTCCACCCGCCTCATACCCATCTAAACCTTTTTTCAAGGTGAAATCACAGGACAGCGCTTCATAGTGGGGCAATAGATGTTGGATGATAACTTTAATGTTATTGTTTCGAGTCTGTGTACAAAGGGAGTAAATTATACCATTGCATTGGGTCATAAGGTGTGTGTGTAATTAAAGAAACTTTGGGGTGGGTAAAGAACACCAATTCTATGCGCCTGAGGATGCAAGTACTCCACTTCAAGATGGACTAAATGGGACAAGAATGTTTGAAGTGTCTGCAGGAAGAACTGTTGCGCAGTTGAAGGAACTGAAAGAAATATGAAAGCTTCAGATGCAAGGGAAGATAGAAAACGAGGTCTGAAGCCTTGAATGTAGGTTGTTGCCGATGTTTGTTTGATATTCTGGCTGTCGCGGTGGTTCTTCTAGTAGATAAGAGATGAAAATATGTCATGTTATTATAGAGAAAATTTCATTCAATACTTTGACTATGGTGATTATTTTCGGTGAACTTTTCTTTAGTCAAGTGAAATGTCTTGGTAGTAGCTGAAATTATATTCGTACAGGTATGTGTTCAGCAATGGTATTGATCTTTCAAACTGAACTTGCTAAGTCCACCATCCTCTTCCCTATTTGTAGAAATAATGACACACAGCTCTCAATCTTTCAAAATGCGTGAGTGAAGAAGGACTATTATCGTTCCCTTAGTCTAGCGAGGTATCATCATCATTGCTATGCGAGACGGTGGCCCAGGCTCTCGGGGCGAGGAGGGAGCCGTCCGGAGTAATCCCAAGTAAATTGGCACCCGGGGCCGCAATTAACAGCCGATCCCGGCCCGCCATTATCTACCTGGCACAAGGATACAGGCACCGGGGGGAGCAGTGAGAGGGGGTGCCAACAAGTAGCGGCATCTCCCACGGATTAGGCCCGAAGAGGGCCCCTATCTCGTGGGAAAAGTCTATTAGGACGAGGACAGGGTGTGGGTGGGTAGCTCCCTTTCGGTGGTTAGGAGCAAGTAAAAGAGAAACGAAAGCAACCCGCAGGTTATTTTCTTCAACTGAGGGTCACCCTAGGCCAAAGAATAATCTCACAGATTAGGACCAAAGAAGAAGTGAGATAGACTTGCCGAAGAAGAGCTTTTGGAGGAGTGAGTAGACGTCTCATGGGAGAGAAAGGGAAGAGATAGGAAGGACTTGGCCTTCATATTTATGCTCTTCGAGTTATGTCTGGTTATTTCTTGTAGTCTTTGAATTATATGTTTTACTATTTGACAAAAGTGGTGATGCTTACTCTTTAGTAGTGGATATTTACATTTACTGCATCTCCATCAGTTAGTCATATTACATTGTATTCATCTCTTTCTCTTATACGTGTCCTGTATTAAAGACGTACATGATATTATCCCCTAAGCATTCATTGTTTCCGCCTGTAATGAATATGTATCTAAAGGCTCTAACACATTAGTGCAAACCATTTTGGAGTACATTTCGAACTTAATTCATTCACCATCTTATGAGATAATTTCATACGTCGATCATGAGCATGACTGCTGCTTCAGTTAATGATGATTTCTCATGTACTCATTCTTAATCAAAGTCTCCACGGGATCATGAAACCTTCTTTTGGTGTGACCCAGTGACAGGGTCAGGCCAGGTCACTGATTCCAACACTACTATCATGAGTTTTTTCTCAGGCCCTTTGCCTGTCATTATCATACATGCATTAAACTAACTTGTGTTTTTAATTTATTTTGTCTTCTTTTAAAACGTGATTGAGCTATGCTTTATAGTTCTTTAGTTCTTTATTGTGGAAAAGTTATCATACTGAATATCTACTATAATAAAGTAGTAGCCTCTGTCCGTCTGGCTGTTTGTTTATTCACGAACTCCTCCTAGGGTTTTGGAGATGGACCACCATAACCACATATATTCTGATACCCTATCACTCCAGGTACTTAGATAACTATATTTAATTTGAAAATATATATATTTTGGTTAGGGTTATGGGTTAAAGTCAGGTGGCTTATGGTGTGGTAACACACCACTACTGTAGTGTCCCCTTAACTCGCGTAGATTGTTTTTTGTGACATAAGAATTGATATGATTAAACAAACCGTTGTATGTGTCTATAATATTATCTATATTCGTGAAATTAATGTTGCCACAAACTATGATAGCTTTTGTAAGAGGAAAGCATGTAAATATAAAATGATTGTATAATTTAACCAAATATTGAAATATTGGTCATTTTTATTTAATTTTAGTGCTGGCGGAAATAGATTATTCACAAACTTCACATAGGTTTTTGCAGATAAACCCCATATAACCGTATATATTCTGAAGATAAATAAACGAGATACATTTCTTCACCTTTTAGCTATAGACATTCATTGTCAATCCACACATACACACGCACGCAAAAGAATGTGTACATATGATATTTGTGTTTGTGTATGCATGTATTTTCAAACTAGGGTTTCCCAACCTTGGGGGTGGGGGTCGCACACCTGGGATGGGAGTGTTTAATGCCATATTTCATTTCCAAAAATAGATAAATAAATAAATAAATAATAATTTTGGTTAGGGTTAAGGGTTAAAGTTAGGTGGGGTATGGTTAGGTTAGGGACTATTCACGAACTCTCAGCAACGCGCGGGTAATTTGGTTAGTAGGGTTATAAGAGACATACTAATCACAAAATTTTAACCCTTTTCCTAAACAGATTAAGAGAGTTAAGTTGGTACAATAGGTAACACTACTAATAGTTCTCATATATTTCCGTAATAAGTTGTAAGAAGAAAACAATCTTAACCTTGTTATCATCTTCATCCCTTTAACTCAATATTCAAGGTACATACCAACTTGGATGTATGCATATATTACACAAAACACACACACACACACACACACACACACACACACACACACACACACACATATATATATAATATATATATATGTATATACATATGTATATACATACATACATATATATATAGATATATATATATATATATCTATATATATATATATATATGTAAGAGGAGTAGAGGGAAACACACAAGTAGAACAGGAGTTTATTCCTTGACTAGTTTCGCACAGTGATGCTTCTTCAGAAAGAATGGTTTGCATTACAGAATAACTGGTATTAAATACAAAAAATATTAGGAGAAAGAGGGTATAAGGGAAGGTCACTTCCTATTCATGGTGGCACGAAATCGTGCGGGTTGGTCGGACTGGCGCTCCGTGTGGTGCTACGAGTGAACAGATGTCCTGTTGTTTTCCACTCAGTTGCTGCATGTAGTGCTGTTATCTTTGATAATTTAATATCTCCTATTCTATTATTTGTGCATTTATTTGTGGCTATGTATATGGCTTCTACCATTTTCCTCTGTTTCTTACTGAGGTTGTTGTGTAATACATCAGCTTCATCCCATTTTGGTAGGTGCCCTTTTTCATCTATATGGTGCACGAACGCGCTGGTTTCACGGTGGTGACGGACATCGGCTCTGTGTTCTTTGAGTCTTGTTGGCAAACTCCTATATGTTTCTCCAATATAAACATTATCACAACCTGAGCAAGGGATTCTATAAACTAAACTGTTGGTATTAATATTTTCCATCTTTGGTTTTATGATGTCCCCGATTTTCTTTCCTGCGTCACATGAGAAACGGATGTTAGAGTGTCTTAATTCTTTACTTAGTGCGCAGGCCAAATCAGAAGTGGGAACTACTACGTAGTTAATGTTTTTAATGTTTTTTTTTCCTCCTTGTTATTCCTCTCCCTTACAGCTTTGGCCTTCTTCAAGGTGGACGAGAGAAGACCGGTAGGGAAGCCAAGTTTTCTGAAAGTTTCGGTGACATGATGTAATTCGTCATGAAGGAATTCAGGGCTGCATATTCTGAGTGCTCGGAGAAAGAAGCCCATGACTACGCCGGTCTTGGTCTTTTGGTCGTGAGCACTGAAAAAACTAATATAGTCATCTTTGTGGGTGGGTTTCCTATACACTTTGAATTTGACAGTGCTATTTTCTCTAATGATAACTGTATCTAGGAACGGTAGGGACCCATTAACCTCGTGTTCTACTGTTAGTTGGATCCTGGGATGGACTTGGTTGAGTTGTGAGAGGATGTCATCAATGTTGGTGTCTTTGGGGAGAACGAGAAGACAGTCATCTACGTACCTGTACCATTTGCTGTTATTTGGGATTATCTTAATATATTCTTCTTGTTCAAGTGTCTCCATAAAGAGGCATGCGGCTACTGCACTTAGAGGGGATCCCATAGGCAAACCTTCGTGTTGGTAAAAAGTTTTCCCGTTGAAGGAAACAGACGCACACTTGAAGCACATTTCAATTAGTTTTATATAGTCTCTCTTATTAATAGGAAGGTCGTCCGCGTTGATGTGTGTCAAGACTTTCTTGATAGCAGAGATGGCATTTTGTATTAAGACATTAGTAAATAAACTTTTAACATCATAACTTACCAGTACTTTGTCTTTGAAATCTATATCCTTTAATCTATTTAATAAGTCGGACGAGTTTTTAAGGTGTGCCTCACTGATTTTACCAAGTGATGAAGATAGTGGTTTAGCAAGATGTTTAGCTAACCTATGGGGCGCGCTGCCAATACCGGAGGTAATGGGTCTGAGGGGAATCTCAGGCTTGTGTGTCTTAGGGAGACCTCTCATGGATGGTATTCTTGGATTTTCCTCAAGAAGGTGTAATAGGCGTTTTCCTTTCTCTGTTCTTCTGAGTAATTTCCTTGCTTCCTTGTTGAATATATTGGCCTCATCCTTAGCTTGTTGTTCAGTTTGTGGTCTGTAGGTGTTTGTGTCCGAGAGAAGGGCTTCCATTTTCCTGATGTATTCAGTCTTGTCCATGATAACGATACCACCACCTTTATCTGCTTTAGTGACAACAATATCCTGGTTATTGCGTAGTTCTTCAAGTGCCACTTGGAATCTTCTTGGGATAGTAGGAGGGTTAGATTTGGAGGCTAAGGTGCAGCAAAAAAGGACTCCTTGTTTGAAACCGATGTCTATGTCATCTTCCTTCCAGTTATAGTTCTTCATAATGTAGTCGGAAAGTTTCTTGGTGTTATTGTTGGTGCTGAATTTTAGACCTAAAGAAAGAGCCTGTGACTGGGAAGGGGTGAGAGTGTAAGAAGACAAGTTATTCAGAAGGTGATGCTTACCGATGTTATTCCATTTGCTTGTGTTGCACAATTGACTAAGTTTATGTTGGAGATTAGCTTGTTGTTGTTGATTCGATCTTGACAGTTTTTCCAACAAATGATTAGGCAGTTGAATGTGTCTCAATTGGCCTTTATAATCTTCAGCTTCATAAAGCAGAGTTTCTTTGGCTTCGAGCAAGTAGGACCGAGCAGTCTTGGAGAAAGGCAAATGTCCTCCTTGTAGGTGGATGGGGGCGGACTTAGGAATAACCTGCTCTTCTAAGCAATCTTGGAGGAAATTGATGCGGTTTCGAAGACTAACCAGTTTTTTTCTGAGTGCAAACTCTGCTCCTGTAAAGTCATTGAGTGTTTCCTCTCTACCTGGGGACGAATGTGAAGACATCCTGACAGGTTGTAAGAGGAGTAGAGGGAAACACACAAGTAGAACAGGAGTTTATTCCTTGACTAGTTTCGCACAGTGATGCTTCTTCAGAAAGAATGGTTTGCATTACAGAATAACTGGTATTAAATACAAAGTGACCTTCCCTTATACCCTCTTTCTCCTAATATTTTTTGTATTTAATACCAGTTATTCTGTAATGCAAACCATTCTTTCTGAAGAAGCATCACTGTGCGAAACTAGTCAAGGAATAAACTCCTGTTCTACTTGTGTGTTTCCCTCTACTCCTCTTACAACCTGTCAGGATGTCTTCACATTCGTCCCCAGGTAGAGAGGAAACACTCAATGACTTTACAGGAGCAGAGTTTGCACTCAGAAAAAAACTGGTTAGTCTTCGAAACCGCATCAATTTCCTCCAAGATTGCTTAGAAGAGCAGGTTATTCCTAAGTCCGCCCCCATCCACCTACAAGGAGGACATTTGCCTTTCTCCAAGACTGCTCGGTCCTACTTGCTCGAAGCCAAAGAAACTCTGCTTTATGAAGCTGAAGATTATAAAGGCCAATTGAGACACATTCAACTGCCTAATCATTTGTTGGAAAAACTGTCAAGATCGAATCAACAACAACAAGCTAATCTCCAACATAAACTTAGTCAATTGTGCAACACAAGCAAATGGAATAACATCGGTAAGCATCACCTTCTGAATAACTTGTCTTCTTACACTCTCACCCCTTCCCAGTCACAGGCTCTTTCTTTAGGTCTAAAATTCAGCACCAACAATAACACCAAGAAACTTTCCGACTACATTATGAAGAACTATAACTGGAAGGAAGATGACATAGACATCGGTTTCAAACAAGGAGTCCTTTTTTGCTGCACCTTAGCCTCCAAATCTAACCCTCCTACTATCCCAAGAAGATTCCAAGTGGCACTTGAAGAACTACGCAATAACCAGGATATTGTTGTCACTAAAGCAGATAAAGGTGGTGGTATCGTTATCATGGACAAGACTGAATACATCAGGAAAATGGAAGCCCTTCTCTCGGACACAAACACCTACAGACCACAAACTGAACAACAAGCTAAGGATGAGGCCAATATATTCAACAAGGAAGCAAGGAAATTACTCAGAAGAACAGAGAAAGGAAAACGCCTATTACACCTTCTTGAGGAAAATCCAAGAATACCATCCATGAGAGGTCTCCCTAAGACACACAAGCCTGAGATTCCCCTCAGACCCATTACCTCCGGTATTGGCAGCGCGCCCCATAGGTTAGCTAAACATCTTGCTAAACCACTATCTTCATCACTTGGTAAAATCAGTGAGGCACACCTTAAAAACTCGTCCGACTTATTAAATAGATTAAAGGATATAGATTTCAAAGACAAAGTACTGGTAAGTTATGATGTTAAAAGTTTATTTACTAATGTCTTAATACAAAATGCCATCTCTGCTATCAAGAAAGTCTTGACACACATCAACGCGGACGACCTTCCTATTAATAAGAGAGACTATATAAAACTAATTGAAATGTGCTTCAAGTGTGCGTCTGTTTCCTTCAACGGGAAAACTTTTTACCAACACGAAGGTTTGCCTATGGATCCCCTCTAAGTGCAGTAGCCGCATGCCTCTTTATGGAGACACTTGAACAAGAAGAATATATTAAGATAATCCCAAATAACAGCAAATGGTACAGGTACGTAGATGACTGTCTTCTCGTTCTCCCCAAAGACACCAACATTGATGACATCCTCTCACAACTCAACCAAGTCCATCCCAGGATCCAACTAACAGTAGAACACGAGGTTAATGGGTCCCTACCGTTCCTAGATACAGTTATCATTAGAGAAAATAGCACTGTCAAATTCAAAGTGTATAGGAAACCCACCCACAAAGATGACTATATTAGTTTTTTCAGTGCTCACGACCAAAAGACCAAGACCGGCGTAGTCATGGGCTTCTTTCTCCGAGCACTCAGAATATGCAGCCCTGAATTCCTACATGACGTATTACTTCATGTAACCTAAAGTTTAAGAATACTTGGCTTCCCTACCGGTCTTCTCTCGTCCACCTTGAAGTAGGCCAAAGCTGTAAGGGAGAGGAATAACAAGGAGGAAAAAAAAACATTAAAAACATTAACTACGTAGTAGTTCCCACTTCTGATTTGGCCTGCGCACTAAGTAAAGAATTAAGACACTCTAACATCCGTTTCTCATGTGACGCAGGAAAGAAAATCGGGGACATCATAAAACCAAAGATGGAAAATATTAATACCAACAGTTTAGTTTATAGAATCCCTTGCTCAGGTTGTGATAATGTTTATATTGGAGAAACATATAGGAGTTTGCCAACAAGACTCAAAGAACACAGAGCCGATGTCCGTCACCACCGTGAAACCAGCGCGTTCGTGCACCATATAGATGAAAAAGGGCACCTACCAAAATGGGATGAAGCTGATGTATTACACAACAACCTCAGTAAGAAACAGAGGAAAATGGTAGAAGCCATATACATAGCCACAAATAAATGCACAAATAATAGAATAGGAGATATTAAATTATCAAAGATAACAGCACTACATGCAGCAACTGAGTGGAAAACAACAGGACATCTGTTCACTCGTAGCACCACACGGAGCGCCAGTCCGACCAACCCGCACGATTTCGTGCCACCATGAATAGGAAGTGACCTTCCCTTATACCCTCTTTCTCCTAATATTTTTTGTATTTAATACCAGTTATTCTGTAATGCAAACCATTCTTTCTGAAGAAGCATCACTGTGCGAAACTAGTCAAGGAATAAACTCCTGTTCTACTTGTGTGTTTCCCTCTACTCCTCTTACAACCTGTCAGGATGTCTTCATATATATATATATATATATATATATATATATATATATATATATATATATATATGTGTGTGTGTGTGTGTGTGCGAGTGCGTGTGTGCGTGTGTGTGTGTGTGTGTGTGTGTGTGTGTGTGTGTGTGTGTGTGTGTGTGTGTGTGTGTGTGTGTGTGTGTGTGTGGAAATAAACTCTCCTACTGGGATTCGAACCCTTGGCTGAGCGGCTTACTTTTTATAAGACGAAGACCGTGCCGTCACGCCACCGTGGCTCTACAAAACGAAATTACTTAGTTCACGGACTAGTCGTTCTGCCGAGGGCACTTACGTGAAGCGTGGTATGCACTGTATTTCATCGAATCCTTTATGCAGGTTAGTCTTCCGACAAGTGTGTGTGTCATT
>NC_134777.1:45451395-45456395 GCF_046742065.1 Oratosquilla oratoria | reverse complement strand
GCAATTGCATTCAACTCACGGGGAATCATTTTCATAGTACTTTAGTATTAATTCATTCGTAGCTACAGTCTCCATTCGGATGAATGAAATCATTGTTGTCAGCTAGAACAAAAAATCTGAAAGTACACCCAAGGCACAAATGATAGCTTGGATAAACTCTCTTAGGCGCAGTATAATTACAAATGAAATAATGAAACAATTCTGTGTCTGGCATAATAGCGTCTGTATGATAATAATGTGATTGATTTCTTCCTTCATTTGGCAACCTCTGTGCCTTCTGTTTGCAATTTTGTCATGTATGCAGTGGGACCGTGACGTGACACTGCCACCAACACCTCCACCACTACCACCACCAAAACCTCCATCACCACCACCACCAACACCACCACCGACAACGCCGCTGACACCACTACCATCACCACCACAATCACCATTGCTGTATCACGACTACCACAGCTACAACCGTCACCACTGCCACCGTCACCACCACCGTCATCGCTAGTGACATCAACCAACCCCGACCATAAGTGTTATTATATTATGACAATTGTGACGGTCCTAAGCTATAGGAGGTATAGTAGGAACAAGAAGAGATAAACACCCGAAATATTTCCAGTCAATCTCTGCTTTGTCAAGGGTGGTGAAACAAATGATTATCCTATGCCACCCAAATACAAAGCCACTCAATAGTACTAACACAAATGAAGCCAGATGTCAAATACCCAGTCTGGCAGGCTGCCTCGCATATAAGCACGTATGTACTGACAGACAACCCAGCACTGGGAGGCACACCGACATAACCACAACATATCCGGGTGGAGGACATCTGGCCTGAGCCCGAGAGAGCGATCGGTTTCCTCCGTAACTCCAGTGTCATAACCTACTGGCTACGAGGGCGAACCAACAACAACAACAGCACCGCAAAGAGAGAAAGAGAGAACAACAGAGAGAAAGAGGCAGATGGAAAGGGAAAAAGGTACGGAGAGAGTAGGAGTCGGAGCGGGAGCAGGAATGGGAGTGGGAGTGGGGGTGAGAGTGGGAGTGGGAGGTAAAGGGAGTAGGTGAGGGAATAGGTGAGGGAGTGGGAGTGGGATTGGAAATGGGAGGTAGAGAGCGAAGGTGAGGGAATAGGTAAGGGAGTGGGAGTGGGAGAGGGAGAGGGAGAAAGAAAGGGGGTGGAAGGACGCCTAGTTGAAATGCTGTTGTTGTATTTTTTTTAGTAAGCTTTAATCCAAAGTAAGATGAGCTGGGTCGAGGTAGCACCCTGTTAAGGCACAAACCCATCGTGAACAGATATGTATTGGGGATTTCATGATATATACGTTCAACAAGCATTCAATTTTACTAAATATAGATAAGTGAGTGAAACGATCTTCACCACTAACACAAGTACCATCAGTCACTGTTATTACCACCACCAAATTACCATCACTCTTAACACCACTAACGTCTGCAACACTACCGTACTTTCACTACTAGTGCCAACAGCTGTCCCAGTGACATTATATTTATGTTAGCATCTTAAAAAGAAAGAACGAAAGAAAGACAGAAAGAAACTGAAATACTGAAATGCGTCCAAAATCGCCGAAAACGCGAACACGTATGAGGGAGAAGAGTTGGCAGAATAGAGACGTGAAACTAAGTGCGAGATCGAAGTAGGTGAGAAAGCGATTTGCGACGGACACAAAACCACAGAACACGTTCCAATCGTCCAAAACAAGGAGCGGAACACGACAGCAACACAAATACTTTCCCCTTTGTCTCTGGGATAGAATTTATAGATTTTGTTCTCGCCAACTCAGAACATTTTTGTTCATCTGAGGGGCAGAGAGATGCTCCGGTGCCATAATGTAGAGATGTTCGTAAAGAGAACACAGAAGGTTCTTTTACAAAGGATTAGAAAGGCGGAGCATGCCGACAGGAGACCTTTTGGTCCATATCTAGGTCGGATGCGAAAAAAAAAAATCATAATAATAAAACAATAAATAAAAACTATAATAATGTAAATAACAAATAAAATACATAAATAAATGCATAGGTATAGTTAAATAATAAACAAACAGGTAAATAGTAAATAATAATAAATTGACAAATAACTAATAATAAATGAAAATCAGACAGACAAATGATAACAAAACAAAAACAAATAATATAAAATAAACTATAATCATTCAAGAAGATTTAGATAAATTACAGCAATGGTCTGAAAAGTGGCTAATGAAATTTAACACAAGTAAATGCAAGGTAATGCACATAGGTAAAAATAACAGCAAGTACGATTACAAGTTATTTGGAAATTCGTTAACAAAAGTGGATAGTGAAAAAGATCTCGGCGTAATTATCAGTAACGACCTCAAATCATCCAAGCAGTGTATTTCAGCCTCTGAGAAAGCAAATAAGATTCTGGGATTGATTGCGCGATCTTTTGATTTCAAAAGTCCATCACTCATTAACAAGCTATATAAATCGTTAGTTCGTCCACATTTGGAATATGCTGTTTCCGTATGGTCACCGAATCTCATTAAAGACATTGACAGACTGGAAAAAGTACAACGGCGAGCCACAAAACTGATTCCAAATATCAAAAATAAATCATACGAAAATCGACTTAAGCACATGAATCTGTTTTCCCTAAAAAAGCGTAGACTCAGAGGTGACTTGATACAGGTCTTTAAGATTTTAAAGGGAATTGACAACATCAAAAGTGACCAAATTTTCACATTGAATGAGAATCAGACAAGAAACAATGGTCTCAAACTGTCCGGAAATAGATTCAATTTGGAAGTAGGTAGAAACAACTTTGCCAACCGTGTAGTTAATGAATGGAATAAACTTCCTGCACAGGTAGTGCAATGTAGTTCAGTTCGAAGCTTTAAGAATCATTTAGATAAATACCTAAGTAAGATGCTGTAATTATTATAATTCATGTTATATTATTTGTTTTTGTTTTGTTATAATTTGTCTGTCTGATTTTCATTTATTATTAGTTATATGTCAATTTATCATCATTAGCTATTTACCTGTTTGTTTGTTATTCAACTATACCAATGCATTTATTTATGTATTTTAATTGTTATTTACATTGTTATAGTTTTAATTTATTATTAATATGATTTTTTTTTTTTTTATTTTTTTGCATCCGACCTAGATATGGATCAAAAGGTCTCCTGTCGGCATGCTTTGCCTTTGTAATCCTTTGTAATTACAGCATCTTACTTAGGAATTTATCTAACTGATTCTTAACGCTTCGAACTGAACTACATTGCACTACCTGTGCAGGAAGTTTATTCCATTCATTTACTACCCGGTTGGCAAAGTTGTTTCTACCTACTTCTAAATTGAATCTATTTCATTTGAAGGTCTTAGTCCACCCTAAAAGTGGATCAGAAACATTAAGGTATAACCATATAAAAAAAAGAGTGGATGAAAGAATGAATGGATGGATAAACTAATGGATGTATGATGGGTAGTTGACTGAGTGGAAGAATAAAAAGATAGGTGCATGAAAAGATGGATGAAATGAAAATGCAATAACATACAAGACATCGGTAGAAAGTAACTACACTCCCCAATTATGCGTTAGGGATGTCGACAGTACTTGAAATACAACTTCAAGAACGACATCAAGCAACATCTGTATTCATAAGCCACAAACAGCATGTTAGCAATTCATATCAGTAAGTGTTTTAATCAACAACTACAACAAGCCTATATAGTCAATTGTAACAGCAATTCTTCTGCAAAAAGTTGACCAGGTTTAGAATAACGTGACACAATGGAGACCAATAACACAATTTGTATGCTGTAATGAATATCTGTCGCATTCATAACGTTTGTATTTCGTAAGGAAAGTAAGCGTCTGTGGAAGTGAAATCAGATTTTTTTTTCAGGAAATAGACACGGGAGTCTGCAGCAGGTGTCTTTAGCATTATAATAATACCAGTAAAAGTAATGAAAAGTTCAGAATCAGAATACAAAAAGGAATGAAAAGAAAAATGTTATGAAGAATGGGAAAAAGAAAAAGAAAATTAGACCTGGTCGAGATAAAAAGTGAGGAGACGCAAAGTCTAGCAGAAGAACTCTGCATTCTGTACTCTTAACAGACAGAGCAAGAGACAGTCATTGGTAGACACAGAGACTAAACCCTGACCCAGGTGAACGTTATATACAGTTGCAAGATGAACAGAGGCACTGCACGAAATTTGTTATGTCTACATCTTCCCTGAAAAAAGAAAGAAAGAAAAAAAAAAACAGTAACTCAACAAGGTGTCCTTCACTCAGAGGTCCACATGCCTCTCCATTAAATCATGTTGACGGTAGCCAGAAGAATATTCGTAAAAAGATATTGCATAATTGAATGAGTTAGTGTCCTTTAACACTTAGTGTGCACACTATATCTTGTTCTAGCCGACCAAGGTATTTTCATTCATTGAAGGGTAAAGTAAGTCAACAGTTTCAACACTCCTTTAGTTCTTTGCTGGCTAACACCAGACGATTTTAGCCAAATAAGGCAAGACCTGGACACAAGTGAATAAGAAAATACATGGTGAAGGCGTCGGTGGGGGATGGTGGTGATGGCAGAGGAATCGTAGTCAGTCTTCCGACGACGCGACTCCACGGGTCTCAGGTTGTGGCGACGGCCTGGCGGCGGCGTCCACGTCGACACGACAACCTAAACCGGAGGACGCAATTTTTTGTCCGCCTGTGTGTCACTCGGTGTGTGCCCGTCGTTGTCCTCGTCTCTGTCGTCATCTTCACCGTCGTCGTCGTCACCGTCGTCGTCACTTGGTTATTACTGTTGTTGTTGCTATTGTTATAGCTGTTGTTCTTGATGTTGTGGTTGATATAGTTATTGTTATAACTGCCGGTACTGTTATTGTTGGGTTATTGTTTTCGTTTTCATTTTTGTCTTTGTTGTTACTGGCGTATCACTTACTGAAGATGAGGTTGTGGTTTAGTCTGAAAGAGAAGTGACAAACATATTATCTCGTTAACATTCT
>NC_134777.1:45428895-45433895 GCF_046742065.1 Oratosquilla oratoria | reverse complement strand
AACCACTCTCACTCTCTCTCTCTCTCTCTCTCTCTCTCTCTCTCTCTCTCTCTCTCTCTCTCTCTCTCTCTCTCTCTCTCTCTCTCTCTCTCTCTCTCTCTCTCTCTCTCTCTCTCTCTCTCTCTCTCTCTCTTCCTCTCTCTCTCTCTCTTCCTCTCTCTGTCTATGTCACTCTCTGTCTCTCTCTCTCTCTCTCTTTTCTTCTTCTTCTTCTTCTTCTTCTTCTTCTTCTTCTTCTTCTTCTTCTTCTTCTTCTTCTTCTTCTTCTTCTTCTTCTTCTTCTTCTTCTTCTTCTTCTTCTTCTTCTTCTTCTTCTTCTTCTTCTTCTTCTTCTTCTTCTTCTTCTTCTTCTTCTTCTTCTTCTTCTTCTTCTTCTTCTTCTTCTTCTTCTTCTTCTTCTTCTTCTTCTTCTTCTTCGCGTTCTTCTTCTTCTTCTTCTTCGCGTTCTTCTTCGCGTTCTTCTTCTTCTTCGCGTTCTTCTTCTTCTTCTTCGCGTTCTTCTTCTTCTTCTTCTTCTTCTTCTTCTTCTTCTTCTTCTTCTTCGCGTTCTTCTTCGCGTTCTTCTTCTTCGCGTTCTTCTTCTTCTTCGCGTTCTTCTTCTTCTTCGCGTTCTTCTTCTTCTTCTTCTTCTTCTTCTTCGCGTTCTTCTTCTTCTTCGCGTTTTTCTTCTTCTTCTTCTTCTTCTTCTTCTTCTTCTTCTTCTTCTTCTTCTTCTTCTTCTTCTTCTTCTTCTTCTTCTTCTTCTTCTTCTTCTTCTTCTTCTTCTTCTTCTTCTTCTTCTTCTTCTTCTTCTTCGCGTTCTTCTTCTTCGCGTTCTTCTTCTTCTTCTTCTTCGCGTTCTTCTTCTTCGCGTTCTTCTTCTTCTTCGTCTTCTTCTTCGCGTTTTTCTTCTTCTTCTTCTTCTTCTTCTTCTTCTTCTTCTTCTTCTTCTTCTTCTTCTTCTTCTTCTTCTTCTTCTTCTTCTTCTTCTTCTTCTTCTTCTTCTTCTTCTTCCTCTTCTTCTTCTTCTTCTTCTTCTTCTTCTTCTTCTTCTTCTTCTTCTTCGCGTTCTTCTTCTTCTTCTTCTTCTTTGTCTTCTTCGTCTTCGTCTTCGTCTTCGTCTTCGTCTTCGTCTTTTTCGTCTTCTTCGTCTTCTTCGTCTTTTTCGTCTTTTTCGTCTTTTTCGTCTTTTTCGTCTTTTTCGTCTTTTTCGTCTTTTTCGTCTTTTTCGTCTTCTTCGTCTTCTTCGTCTTCGTCTTCTTTGTCGTCTTCTTTGTCTTCGTCTTTGTCTTCGTCTTCTTCGTCTTCTTCATCGTCTTCTTCTTCTTCTTCTTCTTCGTCTTCGTCGTCTCCGTCGTCTTCGTCGTTTTCTTCTTCGTCTTCTTCTTCTTCTTCTTCTTCTTCTTCTTCTTCTTCTTCTTCGTCTTCTTTTTCTTCTTCACTCTTCATCTCTCTTATCTGTGACTTTAATTACTATAAGATAGATTAGGAAGAATGAGAAGCAGATATCCCAAATGCCTCGAGTTTGAGGAAAAGACGGTCCAGTAAGTCTGGAACGTGATACTATTGACTGGTTGAAATACATACCGTATATCCCATAGGAAAGCGTGATCATATAGCATTTGAACTTTAACTGGCTGAAGAAAATATAAAACCCATTAATGGATAATACATAAAAGGTCTGAGGGAAAATGTGGATAATGAATTAGGAAGAATTTATGAATATCAACAATACCTCGAAAATGGAAAATCTTCAAACCTATAGAAGTTGATTGTAAACAAATATACGACGAAGGCTACTGAACAAAGTTATTGGTTGAATGATTTCTTTGATTAGAAATGTGAGCTATAAAACCAGGGTTGTGGCACAAAGGACGTAGAAGATATGAGAAAACAAAGTAGCTGTGTAATTGTACAAATATGTCAGATATGAATACAATAAAAACTCTAGAAGGTGAGAGAGGAATTTTGAGCAGAGTAGCTCCTACGATTGCAAAGCTTCCGATCAATTTTCACAAAAATTATTTCTAAGAAGAAAATAGGTGTCAACAGCCATGTCGGGTTGTAAAGAAAGTACACAAACTATTGAAAGGATCAAACACTAGAAAAGCTCCTGATCACACGCACGTGTGAATGTGGTCTAACGTATTTATTGCATGTACGTCTTTGCATGTATGTGGGATTGCCAGTGTTTTAGTGTAAATTTGTGAGAGTGTGTTAGTGTCACTGTCAGTATCAGAGTCACATTGTCTAAGTGTCATTTTCTTGATGTCAGCCTCTGTCATTTTTCGTTTGTCAGTTTCGGAGTTTCAGTTTTCAAGTGTCAGCTTCCACGTAAGAGCGACTGACTGTCACTTTCCAAAGTTTAGTTTTTGAATAAAAGTACTAATTAATTCATCTATTTATTTCTTAACCAAGCGATTATCCAAAAAATTAAGTTTTCTAAGGTTGGCAATTTTACCTCTCATAGAAGGGGCAAGAGACCTTTGGTATATCAATATAGATAGAGAGTTCTACAGAAAAAGACGAAAAACACGGTTACAAAGAGGTTTAAAGAAAATATATTTACTTGATACCTATTACAGACGCTGATAGCACTTTTTCCCCGGCGTGGCTGTATTATTCAGTATTTTCGTGTTTAGTGCTTTTGTGTCCCTGTATCCGAGTGTCTTATTGTGCTTTTGTGAGTGCCCACTCGCGTGTGTGTGCAGGTACATAACACACACACACACACACACACACACACACACACACACACACACACACACACACACACACACACACACACACACACACACACACACACACACACACACACATTACACACATATATATATATATATATATATGTATATATATATATATATATATATATATATATATATATATATATATATATATATATATATAGACATTCTGACAGGTTGAAGTAAGTGAAGTAGGAAACACAGGAGTCTTAGTCTGAATTTATTCTTGACTAGTTTTGCAGGTATGCTTTTTCAAAAGCATACCTGCGAAACTAGTCAGGAATAAATTCAGACAAAGATTCCTATGCTTCCTACTCCACTTATATATATATATGTATATATATATATACATATATACATATATACATATATATATACATATATACATACATATATATATATATATTAAATATATATACACATAGTGTGTGTGTGTGTGTGTGTGTGTGTGTGTGTGTGTGTGTGTGTGTGCGTACGTGTGTGTATGTGTGTGTATGTGTATATGTGTATGTGTGTGTGTGTGTATGCGTGTATGTGTGTGTGTGTGTGTGTGTGTGTGTGTGTGTGTGTGTGTGTGTGTGTGTGTGTGTGTGTGTGTGTGTGTGTGTGTGTGTGTGTGTGTGTATGTGTGTGTGTGAGTATGTATGTATGTATATATTCATATACAATATGTATGTATATGCATGCATTAAACACACATGATATGGGCGTTTTTGTTTCAATATAAACATCGTAAGCCTCATGAAATTAAACATTTCCATGTGCAAACACACGCATAACCACGTATATTCGCTCTCCCACACCTACTTCACAAGCTAATAGTTTCATGTATATCTTTGTTGGTTGAGTCCACACATAGTTCTAATGATCCTCTTGCGTCACTACAGAAACATTCGACGATGACGTCACGTCTCTACAACGAACGAGCGACGCCAAGAAGTATTATCTTCGCTGCTCAAGCACAACAAACAGCTCCTCCACCTCCTTCTCCAACCCCTTCCTCCTCCTCCACGTCTTCCTCCTCCTCCTCCTCCTCCTCCTCCTCCTCCTCTTCGTCATGGAGCACAAGAAGCGTGAGGAACCAACAGCTGAACGCCAAGGGGGCTTGGCAGGGGAACGTGAGGTTAATGTGGTCCGCTCAGGTCTTGAGGGTTGAGATCGAACTCTTCCTAATGACTAGCCACTTAGAGGTGTTGAAGGATTTGGCTAGTGTCCTGGAGATCGATAGATTGAATTCCTCCTACATGTTTTCCACGTTTGTTGACCATATCGTCGGGGGATTCGATTCATAAAGTCTTGGTTTTAGCGTGTTCAAGTCCTCATGAGCTTGGGTTCGAATCCTTCTGTTCTTAATAAAGGGCTAAATCCACTGAGACACGTCCCTCATCATAAGGAGCTTGGCTTCGAATCCTTCCTAGTGATTGTTCGTTTTAGTAGAAACATGGCATTTCGTAGATCGACATTTGTTTTTCTTATTTCATTTTAATTTTTGTTACAAAAGCTGTAATGACACAACATACTCATCCCATGTCCTGATACTACTAACATGATTTCATTTCATATCTTATTGTATCATTATTTCTGCAAGGGGACGAATCTGAGTTTACATTTTTTTTTTTTCGAAATCGTTAGGTTTCTGAATATGAAAATTTGATTATATAAAATCCCTATGAGGAAGGTGGCTGGTAGCTATACAGACAGCAAATAATGACATCAACGCAAAAAAAAAAAAAATAAATAAATGACGCGGCGGTGTCGTCGCAGTAAGGGGCCGCCCCCCCCCACCCCCCAAAAAAATAAGAAGGAAAAGGAGGAGGAGAAGGAGAAGAAGAAGAAGGAGTAGGAGAAGGAGAAGTAGAAGAAAAGTATGCGTACACGAGAACCAACATGTCTCGGACCACGATGATGGACTGCTGTGACGAGGTTAGGCAAAACACCTGTCCAAACATGAACTTCACCTTTCTAACCTTGGCGCCCTTAGTTCACACACATCTTCTGTCAGTGCACAAGTATATTTAATTTTTTTTTATCAGTCTATTTGTTCGATTTATTTTGTTCATGTGTTTATTTTTTATATTTTGCCGTATTATTATTCTAAACCATTATTTTACTTGTTTTTATTCTAAGTTATTTCATGTTATTTCGCTCTATTCTATCTATTCCATTCTATTCTTATTCTATTTTTGTTTTCTTTTGTTTATTCTATTTTCAACTCCCTTCGATTCAATTTGGTTTGACTTTATATTATCTAGCTAACTTGATGACATCAGTCTT
>NC_134777.1:45416395-45423895 GCF_046742065.1 Oratosquilla oratoria | reverse complement strand
TGCCTACAGGTAGAATTAATATAATCTTGTATGCTAGTAGGTATTCAGTAAAATAAAAGTGTAATGCTCAGCTAAGAGAAATTAGAAAGCACATATGAGCATATTTTCTTATAATTTCTTTTTATTATCTTGTTCAAAGCTTAGCAGTGAACCCCAACCTGAGAATGGTCTGGTTTTTAGTCAAAAACAAAAATAATTTATAGTGATTCACGGCAATCCTGGTGTTAAGATTTTGTTTATGTGTTTCAATTAATCTGAGATATCCTTTTATTAAATTTCTATTCTAATCCTGCTCTTTTTATGTAATGAAAAATTCAGTGCAATTTCTGAATTTACATTTTGCGCCTCTAGTAAGAACTGCAGGACACTAGACGCTTTTGTTTGTGTCTGAAGGCAACATTTCTTGTAATGTTTCAAGGCCGTTATCTTAGATACACAAGGGTTAACTTGCCATTTGCTTGCACGTGCTGATAATGTGGGATTAGCACTAGGCCTAAGGAATGGCATAGATTGCCGTTCCGAAGGTGGCATATACTAGACGTATATGTTTTTATACATTTTTTCTGAGAAAAATTTCTTTGTAGGGTCAATTTCTAACCTACTAAATAGAGCTGACAGGTGTTAACTAGAATGTAATCTTTAATCATCTAAAAGATATCCAGGGCTAAAAGTGCTTCACCGTCTTTTACACTGATTATTTAATTTTTTTTTACCTTGTGAACAGAGGATTAAGCGGTAAAGGTAAGGAGATTACGCCAAGAGATGGTTATCTTAAGCAGAAGCCGTGACTTTTCTTCTGTATGCTTGGGCAGCCAAGGAAAGTAGTATTACTTACCACTAGGATCGTGCTGGAGAGCTGCGGTAATTGCCCCGAGGTAATTGGATAGAGGAACAAATGTCCGTGGCACCTTTGGTAATAGTACCACAGTTTGTGCATTGGTACAACCACCAGTCTCACTGACGTTATTCTACTGACGTAAATACCCGTGGAGGATAAGATTAGACAAGTAACCTGTCTTATCACCAAAAGCCAGCTGAAACTACCTCTTTTGGCCTTCTAATCTGTTTGCAGCAGCAGGGAACACGACATTCTATCCCTCACCCTCTTTTATAATGCCTTTACTTTTCTTTTATTCGGCTTTCCACTTTTCACTTTTGAGCCTTTTGTATATTATCTAGAATGTTCTCCCGTGTCTATTCTTGTACATAGTAATCATCATTGCATATGTTGGCGGGAAACCAGTTCATTAAAGTCTCAATAACAACAAATAGTTAATCTTATACCATAATATATTTCGCATGCACAATACACTACTGCTCTATTACGATCACATGCAAAAGAGAGGAAATAGTAATACAATTATATTAATAAACAAATGAATAACCATATACAAAAATAAAAGAAGTCAATATAGATAGAAATAAGAGTGACACAAGACCTATTACAAAGCAATTGCAGCAGATTTTTTTTATTTCTTATTTTGCACATTTATTACAATAAATCTGTTTTGCCGCAGGTTTGGCCCATACCATTGGAAAGCATCTTCACCTACGTATGTTCAAAGAATGAAAAATTCACTGAATAACAGAACTGTAGATTAAATTGAAAGATGTACCGTGCAACCCACTTGATATTAAACCAATGCCTGATCAAAATTAGGTGATCTTAATAATATAAATAGCACTGTTCAAAAAATTATCTGATTATGTATATGTTGGCTACTGACATCAATATGGACTAGTTGGCGTCATGGTCGCTTGCTAAACCTTGTTTGCATTATATACTGGTCTCGAGCCTCTCGACATCTCTGTTCTTGTTCCGTCAAAGAGATGATCTCCACCCCCGCCATCAGCCCCCTCCCTCATCGCATCGCGCCGTAATCAATGGTTCGCGTCACTCACTGCCGCGCTCGGCTGCCAATGTCACTCGAAACTGCAAAGACCGAGGTAAGGCCAGGTGAGAGGCCAATATCCGCTCTCCGATAGTTCTCTTTCGCAACATGGGTGAAAGAGACATAGGAATTCTAGTGTTGTTCCTGTATGTATGTATGTATGTATGTATGTATGTATGTATGTATGTATGTATGTATGTATGTATGTATGTATGTATGTATGTATGTATGTATATATATATTTATATATATATATGTATGTGTGTGCATATATATATAATATAAATATATATATATATATATATATATATATGTATATATATATATATATGCATATAAATATATATATGTATACATGCATACATACATATACATATAAACACATACGTACATACATATACTCATATGTTCATACCTATATACATACAGACCTACATATATATATATATATATATATATATATATATATTATAACTATATATATATATATATATAATATATATATATATATAAATGCAAAGTACATACGCACAAACATTCATACATACATACATACATACATACATACATATGTACATACGCACATTCATACATATATATATATTATTACATACATGTATATATGCACATAAACTCATACGTACACATATATATATATATATATATATATATATATATAAACATATATAATATATACATATATACATATGTACATATATATATACATATATATGCATATATACATATATACATTTGCAGAAAAAACACTGGTAGATAAGAAACGTGGTCCGTTTTCGTCTATTTAAGACATATTAAATATACATGTATACATATATACATACATCATACATACATACATAATACATACATACATACATACATATATACATGCATACATACACACATACATACTAACACACATACATGCATACATACATACATGAGTACATACACAAATATGTATTATAAACATTCGCGCGTACACGCATATACACGCGCACGTACAAACGTGTACACAGACACACACACGCGCGCGCGATATTTAATACAAGATCTCAGTCTTTAATACAATTGAAAGAAACTCACTGGCAACAAATTATGAAGCATGCTTTACCAGGTTTACATTAGTCAGACGCTTTCATCGCGATCTTGAGAATGTTAAGTGATATGACAACACGTTTATTTGAGAACATTGTGGCCAGTTGCATTTCGAGAAAGAGGAAAAAGGCGGAGCCAGTTCGACATTATGATAATGCAGGAGCACTATAAAGTTTCATTCCAATCAAACGAAATCGGAGCCTTGCAAGAAGCTCTGCGACAAATGGGAAGGCTTCCATCGCAGTAACCCGAGCCACCTGGTTCTTCTTGACAATAATGCTCCTTTCCGATGCGACACTAAGAGTCCGCGCTTGAGGAAGCCAACAGGTGAGATCAGTCTAATGCTTTCGCACCTTGTTGACGATCAGGGCAACCAGAAGCACACAGCTGTTAGCAGGTAAAAAGACAAACGTTTTTCACTGGCTTAGCCCCCATCACCTCGGGCCCAAACAGAATCTATAAATCATTCTGTCTTACTGAAAAGCTAATTGAAACTGTTCTGAATATTTGATTTTAGATACGGTCCATCAGATTTGTAAAGTCTTGCGACAATAACTAAAATATTATTTATATACGATCATGTTTCTAGAACAAAACCTATAAGAGCACAATACTTCCCCTCATCCGACTAGAATTACAAGGCAAAAATCAGGATAGAAATTAAGCCCAGAGCGCTGAAGCAAAATGATTAACCAATTAGAAATGTAGGTATTCTTGAACATTTAAATCCACCAGCTAATTTCTTTCTCCTTTTTTTCAGGTAAGAAACAACCCCTGGACTGAAAGGTCTAATCCAAGGCCGTGATGAAAACAGACCTTTGTGGATATTTTGAGAAGCTTCAGATTCCGCACGAGTTTATACAGGCAAGAAAGACAAAGAGGGCCAGGTGCTGCTCATCGCAAAGACTTGCTCTCTTTCTTTCCCAAGGTTCGCTGCGGTTGACAGGCAGGCAAGAAAGACACAAAACTGAGGCTAGCAGCTCATGGCATAGGCAGGTAGTTACCATATTAAGGGCTAAGTTGAAGGTGAATATTCATGCACTTTGCCCCGTAGTAAGATATCCCCGTACTTTGGCTGTATAGCTGTATGTAGTAAATATTTTAGGAAACGTAAATACACCCCTACAGACCACATTACTGTAGAATTCTATCCTCGGAAACCAAACTCAATTCATATAATAATGTTGAGCCACTTTTTAGCTTTCATATGTTTATTTCTTCTTTAACTTCTGCCCTACAGCTACAATGTCATCACCTCTTCTTTTCGTATTCTACTGTGCTGTGGATGAAAAATGATCAATTGTTTTCCTATGTTCGTCTTAATGAAAGACTAAATTGAGCGAAGTAAGGGTCCTAGAAATCCCTCTTCCTATATTTTAATTATACGATGAATCAATGCATACGTTGACCCGACCAACCATCTTATAAGAGAAAATAAATATTGGTATAAACATATAGCTTTTATACGTTATGTGTATGTGTACATTTACTCGTAAATACATGTATATATATATATATATACATATATACATTATGTATACATATATATATATATATATATGTATATGTATATACATATATATTTAGAAGCTCTACCGTGGGATTCGAACCACGACCCGTGCGTCCATATTCACGAGGCCAAGACGCTAACGACCATGGGACTCGTGGTTATGGACGCACGGATCGGGGTTCGAATCCCACGGCAGAGCTTCTAAAAATGTTCAATCTGTCTTTAACGTACACACACACACACACACACACACACACACACACACACACACACACACACACACACACACACACACACATATATATATATATATATATATTTATCAATATATATATATTTGGGTGTGGGTGGGTGTGTGTGTGTGTGTGTGTGTGTGTGTGTGTGTGTGTGTGTGTGTGTGTGTGTGTGTGTGTGTGTGTAAAGGGTGGCTAATGAAACGAAATCGAATTGAATATATAAGTTATTTAGAACTACAGAGACAAAACGTGCGCTCACGAGAAGGCGAAATCAAGAGATGCCGCTTGGGATACGCTAATCCCCCGATCTAGCGTTGGAAATATACATAACTCGACTTGGTTCTCCTTACAAAAAGGCAGACGGAAATATACAATAACAATAACAAATCAATATACAATACATCTATGACAATCATGCAAATGAAAAATACAACCACAATTGAACACTTCATAAGTACAATACATAATACTTGTACAATGTTGTTCGTAGTTATAATATATACATAATAGTATTATACCATTACAATGTTCGGCCACCATCACTCGGTGACCCCACCGAGCAAACGAGAAAAATAAATGACCGAAGCAAGACAAGATCGACAATACACATAGCCTGTTCCACACACAAAACAGTGTAATGACAAAAGTGCGGGATAAAAATTTGTACAGCAGCACACCCTATACATAAACATAACATAACATACAAGATAATATACTCCACATACACCACATTATATAGTAGACATACAAAAGTGTGGATTTTTTTTTACAAGAACATACATAGCTACTTGACACAAGGGCTATATAAATATATATGAACAAAACAATACAACATAGAAAATATATACAAATGCATACAAACATATAAAGAAACATAACTGGCGCCAGTTAAACAAGAGAAAGACAACAATTACCGGACGTCCGGGATATGATACTTAATAGCTAACCCAAAGTTACTCATTATACAAATCAATTCACATAATGAATAAACAATATACAAAGTACAGATCAAGACAAACATTAATAACAACATAAACAATGCACATACACAGCTAGGAAGACATAGAACACCTTGAACGGAGATTATAATTATGAAAAGTAGATACAAAAGGCAAGGTTTGGACAGTGGGCTCTGGGGGAGGCCGGGTAAATGCATAGATAGGCACTCTTTTTATTTTAAGCCTATCCACATGAAATGCTTTGCTCAGTCCCTGTGAAGGATAAAAGACCCTGACCTTATTGGGATGCAACTTTTCAGTCACCAAAAAGGGATCTGTAAATCTACAATTGAGTTAAGATTGGCGGTCAGGCATGCTTTTATATACGTGACCACCAATACTGATGTTAACAGGCTTAGCCCGTAGATACTGGTTTTTCAACATCTTGGCTTTGGAGACATCAAGTTGATCTCTTACAGAACTATAAATATTACTGAATGTGTGACACTGGAGTTGACTATAGTCCTCAATATTGTAGAGGGGACGAGCAGGACTCTCAAACACATCATAAGGGAGTCGTTTTTCCACTCCATAGATAACATAATGAGACATCTTGCCCGTAGAGACATTATTGGTGCTGTTAATACAAGCACTGACATGTGGAAGCCAATCCTCCCAAGATTCATTAAGGCCACTAGCAATATACCTGAGTATATCCAAAATATTTCTATTCGTCCTCTCCATAAGACCATTGGACGCAGGATGGTAAGTAGTGACGAATATTTTCGTGATGCCATAACGTTCACAAATGCTCGCTAAAACCTTATTCCTAAATTCAGACCCATTGTCACTAAGGAGCACTGAAGGAGTAGTGTATGGGCAAAAAGCATGAGAAACTAAAGCATGGACTACTACTGGAGCAGACTTGCTACGTAAGGTAGCCAGTATTACAAAATGACTAAAGTGGTTCTCACACACAAGGACATACACAGAACCTTGAGTACAACGTGTTAGTTGTAAAAGGTCTATAGCCATAGTCTGAAAAGGGCGAGAAGGAGTAGGGTGTTCTAAGACAGAAGCAGTGTGTGTAGAACCTTTGTTCTGGGCAAACGAGCTACACTGGACTACATGAGAGGTAATGTCTATTCGCATTTTTGGCCAATAATACTTCTTACGTGCCATAGCCAGATTTTTGTCACAATCTGGGTGACTAACCAGAGGGGCATCATGAGCAAGGAACAGAACAACAGGAACTAGGGAGTCAGGGATCACTAGTTGTGCTACATCCTGCTCAAACACTTCCACATTACGAAGGAGAACCTTGTCCTGCAATGAAAATTGGGACATGGGGAAGAGGTAAATCTGGTAAAGTGGTCTCATTGCCAGATTCCAAAGCATAAATAACAACAGCAGACCAAACAGTGTCTTCACGCTGAGCTTTGGTTAGATCCTTCAGAGAGAAGTTGTCAATTACTGTAACAGCAGCAACAGGGATACTACGTGAAAGTGCATCAGCAACATTGTTTGCACGCTCTGGAATATACCTAAGGGTTGGGTTAAATTCCTCAATCGTGAGAAATCATCTGGCTAGGCGGCTTGAAAGTTTTTTCCCTGGAAAAGCTGAACGATAGCAGTGTAGTCCGTGTAGACTGTAACATGATATCCAAAAACGATATCACAAGAATGCTTTAAATCTCACACTTCTGCCAAGGCCTCCAAATGAGTAACAAAGTAACGAGACTCAGGCTTGTTAAGAATGCGACTTGTATATGCAAGAACATGGGGTCTACATCAGTCTATTTGCTGAAAAAATACAGCTCCAATAC
>NC_134777.1:45391395-45398895 GCF_046742065.1 Oratosquilla oratoria | reverse complement strand
GGGAGGGGGAGGGGGTGCTGTCACTGGCAGGGCCTTCCTGTCACACACGAAAGCGCAGCCTGGGACGGGATAAATTGCGGAGGATAAAACCATCAGCCTCATCGGATTAGGAAAGCCGCGCCGATGCGTAATGGATATTGATAGTCAGCTAATGAATGAGCTACGGCGACGTAATGAAGAGTAATGAAACGTTAGAGAGGCGCGCGACGAGCAGGCAACCCACACACTGGAGATCTGCCACAGGACCAAACTTCCCCATCGAATGTCGGAAGTGAAAGATTGTTTCACTGTCACGCGTGGAGTGCTGCCGTTGCCAGATTATAACCAAAGAACTGAATATACTATACAAACATCGACTATTTTCCTTAATTTATATGACTATATGCTCTATTCATATATATATGCTTTTCCATAAACATGTCGACACATGTTGAGACACACGATGATAATCATAGAGACAACAATTGTAATTACTGCCTCGATTTTAAGATACCTATCTCGTAGACAAGATTCGGAGAGATAGTTCTGGCTCTCTCTCTCTCTCTCTCTCTCTCTCTCTCTCTCTCTCTCTATATATATATATATATATATATATATATATATATATATATATATATATATATATATATATATACATCAATCAATCAATCAAATCAGCCATCCTGAGTCCACTGCTGAACAAAGCCTCCTTCATAGCATTCCATGATTCATATGACCGTGCCACCCTCTGCCACGTCACTCCCGCGAACTTTTCTATCTCGTTTCTCCACCTTCTGTCTGGTCTCCCTCTTCCACGCTTCATATCTGGCGGCGTCCAGTAACACACTTTCTCCATCACTCATCAGTCGTTCGCACTAACTTATCTGCCCAATTCCACTTCCTCTCTTTTACTGCCTCCACAATATCTTTCACTCTAGTCTGCTCTCTCACCCAGCTTGCTCTCTTTCGGTCTCTCAGCGTTATTCCCATCATTGATCTCTCCATTCTCCTCTGTGTAGTCTTTAGTTTTGTCTCCATTGCCTTCGTTAGTTTCCAAGTCTCATATCCGTAGATTATTGCTGGCAGAATGCATTGATTATAAACTTTACGTTTCAAACATAAAGGCCTCTCAGGATTTTATTATACTTATCAAACACTTTCCAACCAGTTGTATTGCGTCTTTTTATTTCATCATGATCTTTCGTCACTTTCACCATTTGCCCTAAATAATTATACTCCTCAACTTCTTCAAGACTCTCACCATCAATTGCATATACATATATATATATATATATATATATATATATATATATATATATATATATATATATATATATATATATATATATATATATATATATATATATATACCCCGTCTGGGGTATTGGCTGCCTGTTATTGCGGCAGAGTAGCATGCAGTTGATACTTTAGGGTCTATATGGGGCGCCCTTACGGACCAGAGCGACACATCATTTTGTCTGTGATAGAGGAAAAATCTGTTCATAGAGAAATGGTAACACTTTTATATTACGACTGTCCCTCCGTTATGCTGTCCCCCAACCCCTTATTGCTGTTCTGTACTATTTCTCTGAATATTCATTTCCTTTTTTCGCCTACCCTGTGGTGGGGGAAGAGAATACTACCACCAAGTCTTTCCACTTGATTCGCATGAGGCGACAAAAAACGGGACAGGGTATGGGATTAGGAGTCCTACTACCTGTAGCCCCAAAGGGGACATTCCTAAAAAAAGTAAAGGCATAAGAGGGTCTGGGAGTTTTCCAATCAGTACCCTAAGGTTTGGGTCTTTTAATGTGCGTGGATGTGGTACAGATGAGAGTAAAAGGGAAGAGATAGGCAGTATGTTTACGAGAAGAAAGATGGATGTGCTGGCTTTGAGTGAAACTAAAATGAAAGGGAAGGGCGAGTGTGAGTTTGGGAGTGTAGCTGGGAGGTACTCAGAAGTGAAGAGGGGACGAGGGAGAGAAGGGGTGGCTATACTAGTAAGTGAAGAAATAAGTAAGCGTGTAGTGGAGTGGAAGGAGGTTTCATCAAGGTTGATGTGGGTGAAGGTGAAGCTGGGAAGGGAGATGTGGGTTTTTGTGCGTATGGGCCTGGTAGTGAGAAGAGCGTAGAAGAAAGGGAGCCTTTTTGGGTAGATATAAATGAGTGCATAGAGGGATTAAGGAGAAATGTCAATGTGGTTGTATTGGGAGACCTTAATGCTAGGGTAGGAAACGAACCAATAGACGGAGTGATTGGGAAGTATGAAGTTCCAGGTAAAAATCGTAGTGGAGAATTGATGGTGGAGATGTGTCTTGAAAGAGAGTTGATGATAGCAAACACAATGTTTAGGAAGAAAGTCAAGTATAAGGACACATGGGAGAAAGTGGTGGATGGAAGGGTGGCAGGTAGAGCGTTAATAGACTATATACTGGTGTCCAGGAGTATGGTAGGAAGAGTTGAGGATGAATTTGCTCTAAGGGGAGAGAGTGGGGGAATATCAGATAATTTTCTGGTGGAAGGTAAATTGAGAGTGGAGAATAGGTGAAGAAAGAGGAAAAGGGCAGAAGGTAGGGAGGTACTTGGTGAAGTACTTAAATGAGAAAGAAAATGAAAATGAGTATAAAAAGAAGCTGAGAGAGGAGTGGGAGGGAGTGAAGGATAAAGTAGAACTAGAAGTGGAGGAGGAGTGGGGATGGTTCAAGGAGGGAGTCATAAGGTGTGCAAAGATGGTGTGTGGAACAAGGAGGGCGGGACGAAATAGAAGGAAGGGTAGTGAGTGGTGGTATGGGGAAGCAAAGAAGGGTGTAGAAGAGAAGAAACAGGCATTCATAGATTGCCTACAAATTAGGACGACGGAATCGTATGAGAGGTACAAAGTAAAGAGAAGGGAAGTTAAGCATAAGATAAAGGAAGTAAAGAGGAGAGCAGATGTGAAATGGGGTAAGAGTATGCCAGAAAATTTTGAAAGTAATAAAAAGATGTTTTGGAAAGACATTAAAAGAGGAAGAGGAGGCAAATCAGGTAGAGAAGAAAAGGTAAAAGGTGCAGATGGAGAAATGATAATGGAAAAGAAGGCAGTGAGAGGAAGGTGGGCAGAGAAAGAAAATGACCGTGAGATGGAGGAGAAAGAGGGAAAGATGAAGTGAAAGCAGCTGTTAAGAGTGATGAGAGCAGGTAAGGCACCTGGGTTGGATAGATGCCATGCAGAATGTCTGAAGAAAGGAGGTGCAGTTATGGTGGACTGGCTGGTGAGGTTATTTGATGTTTGCTTAAGAGAGGGTAGAGTGCCGGAGGACTAGAGGAGTGCCTGTATAGTTCCGCTTTACAAGGGAAAGGGGAGAAGTGTGATGGTAGTAGTTTCAGAGGGATCAGCTTATTGTGTGTAGTTGGGAAGGCTTATGGGTGAATCTTGATTGAGAGAATTAGGAGAGGAACAGAGGGAGTAGTTGGTGAGGAACAGTGTAGATTTAGGACATGTAGGGGTTGTGTAGATCAGATTTTTGTGGTAAGACAGATATGTGAGAAAGATAAAGATGTTTTTTGGGTTTATATGGATCTGGAAAAGGCTTACAATAGGGTGGCCAGGAAGGCACTGTGGGAGGTACTGCAGATATATGGGATAGGAGGAAAGCTGTTAAGAGCAGTCAAGAGTTTTTACGAGAGTAATAGAGCTTATGTTAGGATTAGAAATGGAGAGAGTGAATGGTTTGAGGTAAAGGTGGGACTTCGTCAGGGATGTGTTATGTCGCCCTGGCTATTCAATCTATACATGGATGGGGTTGTGCAAGGGTAGTGGGTCAGGGATTCGAGATAGTTAAAGAAAATGGAGAAAAGTGGGAAATAAGCCAGTTGTTGTTTGCTGACGACACTGCGCTTGTAGCAGGATCAGAGGAGGGATTGAGGAAGTTAGTGACAGAGTTTGAGAAGGTGTGTGAAAGAAGGAAGCTGAAGATAAATGTGGGTAAAAGTAAGGTGATGAGATGTACAAGGCGTGAGAGCGACAGCAGGCTGGAAGTGAGCATAAAGGGTGAGATACTGGAGGAAGTGGATAGTTTTATATATTTGGGTGCGAATGTGGCAGGAAAGGGAGGAGTGGGAGTGGAGGTAGAATGTTAATTGAGAGAAGCGAGTAAATGCCTTGGTGATTTAAAAAGTGTAATGAGAAAAAGACATCAGGGAATGAATGCTAAGAGGAGGTTATATGAAGGTATAAAGATAGCTAAAATAACAAATAAGAGGATAGGTGATTTGGTAAAGACTTCGGAAAAGAGAACCAATTCCGAAAACAGTGTCGTATACAAAATTCCGTGCAATAGTCGCTCAATGGCATATTATGGTGAGTCATCAAGGGGATTATATAAAAAAAATTATGAACATAAAAATGATATAAAGGCACACAGGACATCTAATTCTTTAGTAGTTCATGCAAAAAAATTCGATCATTGACCAAACTGGAGAAGAACTGAAGTGCTACATAAATATTTTGATAAATTCACTAGAAGAATTGTAGAATCAGCATATATTTCAACTAAGAATTCATCGAACCATCGAGGAGGGTTTATCAATTCAGCTAAACTAACTAGTATTTTAAATCTAGAACACGACAGAAAAACGACCTTTCCCAACTATCCGACAAGATAATTAAGTTTAGTACATAAACTTCAATTACAGTTTTCCGCACACTCTCTGAAGAAGTTCTACGGCAACGAAACGTTAGTGTTTAGGGTTCCGAGCCTTCCCCTATGTTTATGTTCTCCATCATCCAAATCATTTGTCTAAAATGAATATCAATATATATATATATATATATATATATATATATATATATATATATATATATATATACATATATATATACATATACATCCGTGCGCGCGAGTATGTGTGTATGTATGAAACGTCCTCTCTTATGGAATTCGAACCATAGGTCGTGCATCAAGAAGCTAGAACTCTACCAATTACTCTAGGACGAATATCTAAAACAAGCTGCTTATAACAATAGCTACAGCTACCTGGTATTAGTTTCACTTTATCATTAAACCAGTTTACGAATACCACAATTTGTAGACATCATATTAAAGATGGGCTTGTCAATCATATATAACAAATCGGAACGTTTTCTAGGGACTTTTTTCGACTCCCAGCTCTGACTCAACACAACCAACTTGGCGTTAGCCAAAATTGAATCCTTAAAGGTGACAATGCTTCTAAATCGTTTAAGTTTACGTTAGCAAGGATCAGATATCGTTAGCTGCCTTTTACATATGTATAGATAATCTGTTGGGAGAAATGTGACGGATACACTCAGCATTAATGTTGGAGAATAGTTGCTTAGAAATGATATACAAAGTAGTTCGAAAAGTTGTCCAATAATTTTATATGAACGACATACTCCGATAGACCTTTTTATTCTTTATCGATTCGCACTAATTATATCACCTCAGAATTTTTAATAAGGTTGAAGTATCCAATACTTCAAGAAATTTTAGTTCCCTGACAAAGTGTCTCATGTTTCCTAATCTGATTACTCTTAACACTAATTTTCCAAAATGTGCAGTTACATGTTTATAAATAAAACTATGAATTTAACGGTGTTAACTGTTCAGATTGAAATCTCCAATGCCTCCTTTTTTTGTATTCACAAAGTCTTTGTAGTCTAAATATACTTATCTGAAAGTCTTTTTCTAAGATATGCAGTTATGTGTTCATACTTAGTTCGAATTATGAATTCAGATATGTTTAGCAGATAAACATTCAGGAAGGGCTGTCACAACATTCAAGCAAACGTGTTTTAGCCACAGAGCATAACATCAGGCATTCTGACAATGCATGAGGTAGAATAAACATATAAAAGTGACAGACCAAGTCATAAATAGACAAAAATTATCCATGTATCTCATTTCATCTAGAGTAAACAATTTAGATATGATAATTCTCAACATACATGACTACTTGAAAATGAAAGGAACGCCTAGTCTACGTTTCAGATATATAAAGACAACCCCCTTGTTTTCCTTCTTTCAATCTTTTTTTTTCATTGTTCCCCTTCTCTCTTTCGTACACACACACACACACACACACACACACACACACACACACACACACACACACACACACACACACACACACACACACACACACACACACACACACACACACACACACACACACACACACACACACACACACACACACACACACACACACACACACACACACACACACACACACACACACACACACACACACACACACACACACACACACACACACACATGTTAGTCAGTTCCATACATCCTCAAAACAAAAGCTTTGGCAAAAAGGAAACAAATAAAAATGGAAAAAATTGCTGAGGAAATGAAGCTGAAATAAATGATCACTTTAATTAGGAATAATCTACTCGTACACTTACATAAAATATCATAATTGGAAAGGGAAAGACGTAGAGAATGAGGTAAAGGAAGAGGGAGATAAGGGATAAGTAGTGTGAGAATGGGAGAGATGGAGAATAGCAGTCCAATAAATGGGCGAGGAAGGTACACGCAATACCACTTCTTTGCAAGAACTCAAGAATATGTTGCAGCAGTTTACATTAGTCTACTCACGAAGGCACAAGCTTTTGTTTGTGCAGATGTAATAGAGAACCTCCACAGTATCTGGTCCCAAAAAGTTTACATATCTTTATATTACACTCAAGAGGCCACAGGGCGCTCAGTGTGTCTGTCAGGCACAGTATAACAATGAGTCTGACACAAGTGACGGCCTTGCAGGCGCACGTCATCAATTTTCACAGCTGTCTGTGTCACCTTGCACCCTTCATCATGCAGTGTGTCACCTTGCCATCATCTGTCGTCATTGCTCCTTTTAGCGCGATTGTTGTGTATCATTAACTCTTATAGCACGGTGGCTTGTCTTCTGCTTTCTGTTGTGACTAAGGACATCCGATTCTTGCAGCTGAAGGGTTAGACATTGGGAACAAGGGGATCACAAACGCTCTGAACTTCTTTCATAGCAGAAAGTACGTCACCATCTCGAAGGAGTTGATGTAAACTGTTGACAAAGCATTACGGATTTCCCCGCCCACATTGGCAGGAATTATGTTCCTCGTTCAGGGGCTACGGGGAATCCTGAGGAATGATTCGGGGAAACCTGCAACAAGAGGGTCTCCTGCAGACGTTAGTGGGAAATCCCGGACGTTGTCAGGGGAACTCTACCCAAATGGTCACAACAACTATATGCTTCGTTACTAGTTTGGGTGTCACTGTACATGTATAAAGTGTTAAGCTGCTATGAATCAGTGGTTAGAGTGGTCAACCAGTACAATGTATGTCGTGAGTGAGTGCTCCTTGCGAATGCCAACATCTCTATGAAGAATCTATTTTCCCGCTTGCAGCATCTCCAGTATCCATCAACGTCTGTCTTCGTCACTTTTGAAACAGAAAATTCTCCAATCCTAAAAGAATCACTCTTAAATGTGTCAAAACTTACCAAATCATTCATAATAGTGGGAAAGAACTT
>NC_134777.1:45381395-45386395 GCF_046742065.1 Oratosquilla oratoria | reverse complement strand
CAGCTAAACCTACTACAACCTACTACAGCTACAACTACTACAACCACAACTACAACCACAACTACAACTACAACTACAACTACAACTACAATAACCACTACGACTCCAGCTGGAACTACAGCTATGCCTATAGTTACTAAAACTACAACTACAACTAAAACTACAACCATAATATTTTGTGCTATATCTCCGTATACAACTACATCTCAAATTATGACAAAAGAATATAGATTTAATGTATCTGGACTCTGAGAAGGCTTTTAATACCGTCCCGCACGAAACACTACTCGCTAAATTAGCTTCACATGGAAAAAGTGGTAGCATATTAAGCTGAACTAGTAATTGGTTAAACGGTCGGAAACAGAACATTTTTCAATGACAAACCTTCCAGATGGAAAAATGTTATGAGTGGAGTTCTTCAGAGTTCCGTTTTTGGGACGCTTCTATTCAAAGTATATATAAATTTTATAGACTATGGACTAAAATCTATTGTCTCTAATTTTACTGATGATACAAAAGTGTGCGGAATGGCAAATGATCGCTTAAACCAATAAAATATTCAAGAAGACCCAAATGAATTACAGCAATGGTCTGAAGAGTGGCAAATGAAATTTTACCCAAGTAAATGTAAGGTTATGCACAGAGGTGAAAATAACAACAAATACGACTACAAGTTGCTCTGAAATTCATTAACAAAAGCCGATAGTGAAAAGGATCTCGGCATAATTATCAGTAATGATTTCAAATCATCTAAGCAGTGTATTTCCGCCTCAGAGAAAGCAAATAGTTTCTAGGACTGATTGCGTGATCTTTTGTTTTTAAAAGTCCATCTGTCATTAACAAGCTATATAAATCGTTAGTTCGTCCATATTTGGAATATGCTGTATCCGCATGGTCACCGAATCTCATTAAAGACATTTATGGATTCGAAAAAAGTACGACGGCGAGCCACAAAACTGATTCCAAGTGTCAGAAATGAGCCATATGAAAGCCAACTAAAACATATGAATTAATTTTTCCTAAAATATTGTAGACTCAGGAGTGATTTGATATAAGTCTTAAAGATTCTAAAGGAAACTGGCAACATGAAAGGTGACGATATTTTCCCACTGAATGAGAATCAGACAAGAAATAATGGTCTCAAACTTTCAGGAAGTAGATTTGATTTGGAAGAGGTTAGAAGTAATTTCGCTAAACGTATAGTAAATAATTTGAATAAACTTCCTGCAGAGGCAGTGCAACGTAATAGAGTTTGAAGTTTTAAAATTCATTTAGATAAACACCTAAGAAATATGCTGTAATACCTGCTATTTATTTGATTTATTCTATTCATATATTTAATATCATATATCTTTTTATTTTTATGATTTATTTGTCTATTATTTGTTATAAGTCATTACCATTTATCTACCTTTATTATCATTTATATGTTTTTAATTATTTATCGTTATTTATTTATTTATTTATTTTATTTATCTATTTTATTTTGTCTAAATTTTTTCACATCCAACCTGTTATGGACCAAAAGGTCTTTTGTCGGCATGCTCTTCCTTTGTAATCCTTTTGTAATCAACAACTAGGATTACCTGTATGCCTAGTATATTTAAAAATCTAGATACAAATACAACTACAGCTACAGCTACAAATGCTATTGTCGTTATTGCTGCTAACTTCTGTTGCTAATGATTATGACATTGCTAGTAATGTCAACAATGTTTTATGAAACCGAGTCGATAATGACATTAATTACAAAATTATCCTAATCAGGATGCTTTTGTGATTAATGATACTATTAAGGACGGGCAGAATTATGATTACTATGCCGATTCTGTGGGGCAAGGACGCCATCTTGTTTAGTTGTACTGCTCCATCTAAGCGCTTCTTTCGTTTAAGTCGAGAGAGATATGAGAGCCTTATCGCCCTATCATATCGGAGAGATATTTCTTATCACATACATCGTCCTGTAATGGGACATATTCTTCTTCTTTTTTGGCGCATAAAATGGCCTCACTAAGCTGTATCATGGATCTCATAACAGAGTCGCATTGCTTTTGTTTGCAGTATCAAACAGCAGATTTGATTTTTAATCTACATGGCTCCTTTGGAAAGGGTACATGGTTGACCAACATATCATTAGAAATAAGTTACAAAATGAAAATGTTTTGAGATCCCCCTTCAAAAATTGTCCATATATATATGCCAATTCTTCTTCTCCTTATAAGAAAGGTAGGTTATTGCTTTCATTATATTTCGTATGGGTCCATTACAGATTGAAATGATGTTTATAGTTTTCAGTAAGAGTAATCTCTCCGGTCTGGAGCACCCCAGAAGAATAGAATTTCCAAATGATAGTATGTTGGGAGATTTTTTTTTTTTTTTTTGTGCGTGTGTGTCTGTGTGCATATGAAATGTGTGTTTGTTTGCTTGTTTGTGTGTGTGTGCGTTCGTGCGTGTGGGTGGGTTCTGTTTGTGTGTGTTTGTGTTTGCACTTGACTGTATGAACCCGAAAAGGCCAAAGAGGAATCGACCTTGTAGAAGCTCAGTGCCTCTGAAAAGGACTAGAACCTGAACATATTACATTAAGTCACATTTTCCATATTAAACCTCGAGTAAAATAAATGTCGCTTGTGTTAATAAATTTCCCTTGCTTGTTTTGAAAACCTGTTCGATCTGAACTCAGGAGACAATATAAGTCTTCAGGAGAGATGGTTCCTATATATGGCTATGATCGTACCAAAGGACAATGAAATTTAAGTCATTACTGTAAAGGATTGCAATTTCTTCTATATGCATCTCATCCTTTTCAGGATTACTGAAAGGGAAATTACGTTTTAATATCCATATGGACTGAATGATCCTCAGCTCGATTCTTTTGTTCGAACATCTAGGTATACGCTGGGCAGTCCTGCATCTCAGAAATCAATCCTTAGGCACCGCAGTAATTCCTTGAGTCTTGATTTGTCTATTCAAACGCCTCGTTAGATGTACATTTACTTTTTCTAAGGCCCCTTGTACTGTTGGTGTATGGAGAGAATGGGATGATAGGCTACTTTATCCTAGCTGGACTCGCACCAGTGTCAATTTTTTTTTCATTTTTACAAGGTCTACACATCAAGTACTCATATATCATAATATGTGTGAATGAAGAAGGTGTATATACTGTACGTGCCTGCAGCATAGTTTCATCACTAACCTGGCGCAAATTATAGACCAAACGATTCAGTTCTACAGATTAGGAAAGTATCTGAGTCTAAAAAGTGGTCTCGGCCGCTCTAAAGCTGGTTCAGACCGTGGTCAAATCACCAGATGTTTAAAAAACAAGTCATCTTTCACTTACTACAACAGAATCCTGGCCAAGCGGCAGAGGGCCAAGGAAGGTTAACACCACAGTCCTCGTGGTGAAAGGGAGGGATGGCTTTCTCGTTACCCCAAAGGCGTTGCATCAGGATTAATCACTCGCATTGTTTTCATTATTTTTGATGTATCATGCTCGCCATAAACACATGCTTGGGTCACGAAGGAAGTGAGCGCATGACTCACACCTCTTCCTCGAAGACCGACTTGGATCTGGTCTTGGGTTCTTGGAGCATGTGCGAGGGGAGGTCTCTTCCTCAGGCAGAGGTGTTTATCAAGTTGAAAAAAAAAGAATAATATATTGTTTTCAATCTATTTCATCGATACATCAGTGATTAATTAATTTGAATGAAAGTACCTGTTATGTGATAAATTTTATCTATCGCAAATATATATGAATACATTAAAAATATATAGATTTCAGTCCTTGACAGTTCTGGAGAAGAGACAAGAACGATTGTTTTCTTGGCAGAAATGGCAACGTACTAAGCCGGACTCGACCTTTGCACGTGTGTCGGGCACCAAATGTAAATTTCGTTCTCTTATCAAAAACATATGTTTCTTTTTTTTATGAAAAAAATCTTCATTTATAGTTTCCAGCATGAGAAGTGACATTTGAAGAAAGAATAAAGACGAATACAAACAAAAGGAAGAAATAATAAACATTAGCCAAGGTTCTATCAAAGGAAATAATGTGCTGTTGTGAGAGATTACTTTAATTTTCTGAAGGTTACTAGTGACTGTCTATTTTCTGGCTATTTGTGTACAAATTATAAAAGTGACCCTCTCTGACACCACTGAGCCATACTTCTTATTTTTCCACTTCACCATACAGAAAAAAAGAGCCAACACACAGCGATATTAGATAGAGTTCATGATGTACATTCTTTGTTAAAAAATTTCAATCTCCTATGGGTTTCATAATGCAAATATGATGTTTGTTTTGCTTCAATTAGTATATTCATTGATATTTTACGAAGCATTTTCTTTTGTGGACATCCAAATCTGACCCACTACGTATCGGAATTATGCAAATATATTTTTCGCTGTTGCTGTATTAATAGAATATGTCAACAGAATACAATGTTTAATAGAAGAAAAATAGTGTACTTGGTGGTATGTTTGCATGGCTATGGAATGTGACTCCGCAATAATACATATCTAGTACATAAATGATATACTCGTATTGTGGCAAATTGTCTAAATATCATAGGGACTTCCCGACACAGCAATGATCAATATGATTCGAATCACAGTTGATGGAAAATTCAACAGATACTGTGATATTGATAAATTTAATGAATAAGTATGAATGAATCAATAGGAGACAGAAAAGGAAAGAAGGCACAAACAAAGGGTAAGCTCCTGCCCAGAGACATACCAAATAGATTTTGTTCAGCTTAACGGCAGATGATTAGGATATAACTAAAGGTCAGAGGGACCTTAGACTGAAGATGACTTCCACGAAATTAGACTGCCTTGGGAGCTGTTTCTGATCCGAAAGAAACCACAAGGAACAAAGACATATCAGCAGGATGAAACCCATGACAAATTCTGATCTGGCCAACGTTAAGTGATTTTATGGTCTGAGTGGTAGACATGGAAAAGAATAATGTGTTAAAAAGTCAGATCTGTAAATCTTTGAT
>NC_134777.1:45373895-45376395 GCF_046742065.1 Oratosquilla oratoria | reverse complement strand
TTTAAGTTTGTCGAAAAATGAATATTTCAACAGTTGGGTTCTAATACCCTCTCTTGAAGACCTAAAAAAGTCAACTCTACTCGAAAACCCCTGCACTAGACTACCATAGCCCACCCTCCTTTCTAATGCATAAATATAGTACCCCCGCCAAGCATTTGCATAGACGCCGATTCAATGCATTCCATATAGAACCACGTCATACGTATATGTGTATGTGTGTGTGTGTGTGTGTGTGTGTGTGTAGAGGGAGGTGAGGTCGAGTAGAGGACGGACACACATCTTGTTTGCCATCCTTCTCCGGTACTTTTTCGTGGCGGCGAGGAGGACTTGCACAGCACTTGATCTGGTTAAGGAATGTGGTCTGGCAGGCAGGCAGGCAGGCAGGCGGGGTCATTGTGGCGGCGGCGATGGTAGTGGTGGTGGTGTGGCCTCATCAGTGCCTGCGGGCAAAAAGTGGCACTAAGGTCCGGCCAGTGCCATTTACCGCCAGGGCCACATCTGCGGGGCCTTTGTCCGATACGCCTGTTCGGCTTCATGGACAATTGTGGCTGCCGAGGATCATCGCCTGCAGCGACTGCCGTCAGCTGGACCAATTTACTTTATTACTTGCAGACTCGGAATTCCAAGGCATTAAAGAACAAGACTAAAGCCACCCAAGCTTTTCTTAAAATTAGTGGTGCAGGCGAATTAAGAACCATCTCAGCCATGAGTCAGAATTAAGAGCTAATTTACTCGAGTATTTAAACATAAAACCTCGTTTTTAAGTATTACAGATGAACCATTCTCTTAGTTGTTTTTTTTACATCACCCTCTTTTTAAAGTAAGAAATACAGCTTTACATGCACTGTATTTAAATTAAGTTTTGACTACCATGTGCAACTATGTATCTAGTGGATGCCATCGGAGCGGTGCATAGCCTAGGGGAAGGGGAAAACGCAATTCCATCAGCACTTATACTTGGCTAGCGATAAATTTATCATCTAAAAACATGCAGATGTTATCTACGCCATGCCAGAGTGCAGGACCAGTTTTTACGGCCTTCAGAAGACTATAAGTCGGGGAAACGCGATCCATCCTCAGGCGACATGACGTCACTAGCCGTCTTCGTACGTTTTCGATAAGCGACGAAGCCGACGTCGCTACTCTTGTTCCTCTGGCACCGTCGTCTTGGGACTCGCAATTAATTTGCTCCCGAGTTTTGACTTCGTTACTACCCCCATCACCACCACAACCACCACCACCACTACTAACGCCAGGCTCTGTTGTCGGTTCCTTATCAAGGGAATTCGATTTGCTTAGGAATGCTCGTTTATGCTCCTGCGGGGTTGCACAGACTTGGTCCAAGGGAGTGCTATTACTCTCGAAGTATATTTACTCGGAACTTTAATTTCTTATCTTTTCTCAGAGAATGAGGACAAATCTTTTATTGCAGGGTGGCGTTCTCACAATACAATATTAACTACTTTCTCGCTCTAGAGTTTTTAAAGCCTTCAGGCCATTTTTGGTGTTACGTAGCCTAGTTAAATGACAGGGTTTGTATGTTTCCCTCGGTATTTAGACAATAATAATATGGCCTGTTATGTTTTTGTAAGATTTTAAACACCCCAGGCTGTTCTGCCTGTTACGTAGCCAAGTTGTTATACAATATTAACGTAGTATCTCGGAAAGTTTGCATTAAAAGTCGGTGAGGGCGGCTTTATGACCACAAGTTTATTCAGTTGGTGATTTTAACATGTGGGGATGATGTAAGCCTCGCGCCCGCATCGAGCTGTGTGGGCGAACGAAGCAACCATCTATTTAGCCTTCGAGTCGCTTCGTTGGTATTTACGGGTTGGGTGTGGGAAGGGGGAAAGGGGGGGATAGAAGGCGAATCATGATGGGAGACGGAGGGAGGGGAGATGGGGGAGGGCTGGGAAACAAGAGAAACAAGAGTCTCAGCTGATTATCTTCTCAAGGGGCGAATGGCTGCTCTTAATGAACGTTGCAAATCTGGCAATTGCGTTCTTGGTCGGAGTTGAAAAACTGGTAGGGCCAGTTGGAAGGGGAGGAGCAGCGGTGCTGTGTCGGTGTCGGATGGCAGGATGGCACTGGCTCGAGTGCCTCGGGCGAGTGGGGGCGAACTGGGAAGAGGAGGGGGGGGGGCGAAGAAGAGAACTGGTTTGGTGGGTGGCTGGTTGACCTCCTTGATGGTGACATCACCTTTCTAACCTCTAACCCTCGAGTTTCTCTGTGCTGCAGATGACAGAAGATAAGCATCCTTTATATTTTCACTTTTTTTTTCGTTTATTTTTTTAACTTTTGTTCTTACTTTCCACTGTTCCGCGTCGGGCCACGCCACGCAGCACTGCGTACCGTCACGTCCCATTATTGCCCCCGAAGTGTCGGGTGTTGGCGCTACTTTGTGAAAACGGACCGATCTGGGAATGACCTATGTTCTCCTCTTTCACCGCGGCAGGTCACACAGACCCACAAAAGCACGTGCACGTGCACACACATGCAC
>NC_134777.1:45361395-45363895 GCF_046742065.1 Oratosquilla oratoria | reverse complement strand
TAACATATATAAATGTATATATATATATATATATATATATATATATACACATATATATGTGAATCTTGGCAGCAGGTTTTCTTTTCAACATGTTTTGTTAAAAACAACTGCGCATTCGGCGCTACAAAGCTTCTTAAGTAGACTTTCAAGTCTTCTGAACGTGGATTTCTGGTTTTCACAGGACAGACGGAATAATAGATTTCCAGTAGACATTAGGAACTTTAGTTGAGAAAGAATGTACAGACGTTTCGCTTAACGCAGTTAGCATTTTCAATGTAATAGAGACAGAGAGTACAGGACATAATAAACATAGAAAGAAAGCTCTGGGAGAGGTCACAACGTAAGACACGGGGACGGGGGGAGGTCACGACGTAAGACACGGGGAGAGGTCACATACATGTGTGGGATGACGGGGGATTTTGTTACTGTCGTTGAGGGATAAGTATCCTCTCTATGAGTCTGGCGGAACGTCGGAGAGGGACTTGGGTGTCGGTGTGATTGGAAGGTGTGTTGTTGTGGTTGAGAGGGCTACTAGTCCTAGGGAAGGGCTTCATGCTGGGGAGTAATGTAGGGGCTTCCACTTGTCTGTTAATAGTCGGTTGTATGTCTTGTATAATAAGTGTTTCCAGGAAGAAAAGTCTAGACTTTTCTTATTCCTTGGCGAGAATGACGGTGTTGTCTTCTAAAAGTTTTCTTGTGATTTGTGTGTTGTGTTTTTCTAGCAGGTGTAGTTTGGGGCCTCCACTTGACAAGTGGGAAGACATTCTTCTCGACAATGTCGTTCTCGTTTGGCCAACGTAGCAGTCGAGAGGCGTACAGTCCTCTAGGGGGCAGGAAAATTTGTATACTACGTTGGTGCAAGCGGGACCTTCGGGGCGAGGAGAAGTGTTGTTTTTAATTAAAAGTGTAGCTGTTTTTTGGTTGCGGTAATGTATAGAGAGACGAACTTTGTCATTCTCACTTTTGGGTTTTATGTTTCCGTGAATAATTCTATTCAGAACCTTCGCATCTTCCTTGTTAGCTGTGGACATTTGGGCACGGTAGAACAAGGTAAAAATCTCACCTTCGGCTGCTACTGGGGTGGGAGGCCCGTGGTACCATTTGTTGATGACACTTTTTAAGACACGCTGGCAGTCTTGATTAGAATGTCCATTATTAACTAGAACTTGAGTGGCCCTGTTTATTTCTGCTTGAGTGGAGGTCCAGCGTGAGCAGTGGGTGAGTGCCCTCCTAAAGAAGGCACTAATGGTACTGTCTTTGTAACGTTGGGGGCACTCACTGTTCCCATTAAGACAGAGACCAGGGTTGGTGGGCTTAACATAAACGGAAGTGGAGAAGTTGTCACCCTCTTGTTGAAGCAATACATCAAGGAATGGAAGAGAGCCATTAACGTCTTCTTCAGTTGTGAATTTTAATCCTGATGGTTCTTCAAGCAGGTTACGGAGTGACTCTCTTTCTTGTGTTGACGAAGACATGATGAAAATATCGTCGACATATCTGCCATACACCATGGGTTTGTCTTGGTGTGAAAAAACTTCCCTTTCGATTGACCCCATGAAAAAATTTGCGAAAAGGACTCCTAATGGGGAGCCCATCGCCACACCGTCAACTTGCTGGTAGCGGTTACCGCTGGGACACCGGAAGGCAGTCTCCATGGTGCAGATCTCGAGCAGGCGACGAAGGTGAATTTCAGGAATGTCTAGCTTTGGAGAAGGTCCTGTTCGGAAAATAGTGTCACAAATATAGTTGATTGTTCGTAAAATTGGGACGTTAGTAAAGAGGGACTCCACATCAAGAGAGGAAATAATTCCTCTAGCAGGAGCGTCGTTAATGGAGTCCAAGAAATCTTTAGAAGAGACGTAGCTGTGTTGTGTAGGGGTGAAGGGCGTCAGAAGTTGGTTCAGGAACTTGGCAAGGTTGTATATCGGCGTAGGGATCTGGCTGATGATGGGACGAAGAGGATTCCCAGGTGTATGTGTCTTCACGTTTCCGTATAAATAGCCAGGCTTAAAATCACCGGAAATTTTGGTGAGTTTAACGCCTCCGTTCTTGGCGTTAATGGCGTCTATGGTCTTGTTGGTACTTCTTATGATGTCTAGGGTGGGGTCACGGTGGATTCTTTTGAATTTAGTAGAATCCATGAGAATATCATCGATTTTCGAGAGATATTCGTCAGTGGAGATCAGAACGAAGACTGCAGCTTTGTCGGCCCTTCTAACGGTGATGTCCTTGTTGCTTCGGAGTCGTTTGGCTGCATCGAAGTGACGTTTCTTGAGGAGTTTGCTGGTAAAGGAGCCTCTGCTACGGTTGGCCTCGGAGATTAGCTCAGGTTGGATGTTAGGGTTGACCTCCACCTTACCATCCTTGGCAAGATGGTGGATCTGCTCAAGTAGGACTTCGATCTCGACACGTTTACTATACGGTTTAGGTTTTGACAAAACATGGCAATTTAAACCTAGCTGTAGGAGTTCAGCAAGGTCACAGTCAGGTTGGAAGTTCG
>NC_134777.1:45341395-45351395 GCF_046742065.1 Oratosquilla oratoria | reverse complement strand
TATATATATATATATATATATATATATATATATATATATATATATATATATATATATATATATAATGTATATGACGTAAGTGGAGTAGGAAACATAGGAGTCTTAGTCCTGAGTTTATTCCTGACTAGTTTCGTAGGTATGCTTTTTCAAAGGAATGGGTTTACAAACAGGCTGTGGGCATTTTATGCATGGGGTGGACCTCACTACCTTCCCGTGTTACCATAGTTTGTGACAAGTGTGAACATTACATATTCATTGTTGCTAATGTAATAATGATAAAGTTTAGCAATTAAATATGATGACAACACTAATAACAAAGAAAATATTAGTAGTAATTGTAACAATAATAATGATAAATAATAAAAATAAAAATTTAAATAAAATAAAAAGAAAAGAAATAAAAATTATAAAAATATAAAAATATAGTAATGATGATAATAGTAATGATGACAATAGTAATGATGACAGTAATAATGATGACAGTAATAATGATGACAGTAATAATGATGACAGTAATAATGATGACAGTAATAACTAATAATAGTAATAGATAATAATAGTAATTGATAATAATAGTAATTGATAATAATAGTAATTGATAATAATAGTAATAACTAATAATAGTAATAACTAATAATAGTAATTAATAATGATAATGATGATAATAATAATGATGATTGATGATGATGATTGATGATAATGATAATGATGATAATAAAAATGATGATAAAAATAATAATAAAATAATGATAAAAAATAATGATAAAAAATAATGATAAAAAGTGATGATAAAAAGTGATGATAAAAAGTGATGATAAAAAGTGATAAAAATAATGATAAAAAGTGATAAAAATGATAAATTGATGATAATGATAATAATAGTAATGATAATGATAATAATAAATAATAATATAATATATAATAAAAATAATAAATAAATAATGATAATAATAATATAAATAATGATAATTAATAATAATAGATAATAATAAATAATAATAATAAATGATAATAATAATGATAATTAATAATAATGATTAATAATAATAATAATTTATAACAATAGTAATGATGATGATTAATATTAAAAGAATAATAATCATAATAAAAAGAAGGGAATAATATTTAAGTGGTGAAGGAACAATGTAGAAATAATGGAGGATATGTGAATTGGTAGCATGTTAAGTAAAGTATTGTAGCATGGTATAAGAAGGAACGTCAGAGTAAAAAGAAGAAAGCTGGAAAGGGTGGGCAGAAGTGGGAAAAAGGTATCTACTTAGAGTCTGGGAAGCCATTCTTGGAGGGCAAGTGTCGCGGTAGATCTTGTCCATTTTAAGTCACCAGTTCTTTTGTCTGTGTTTTTGTGATTGGCAATGTAAAGTGATTCAATTATTTTTCGTTGTTTCTTGTGTAGTCCTTTAATTAGAATGGTGGATCCCTCCCAGTTTGGTAAGTGTCCCTCTGTGTCTATGTGGTTAACTAGAGCGTTTGTTTCTTGGTGTTGTCTAATGTCTGCTTTGTGTTCTCTGAGTCTGTTGTTAAGTCCTCTGTATGTCTCTCCGTAGTATGCACAGTCGCATCCTTTGCAGGGAATTTTGTAAACGATGCTATTGTCACGATTCGTCTTGGTTCTGTTGGTGGTCAAGTGTCCTATTTTCTTCCCTGTGTCATTTACTATGAGTCCTGTCTGTCTCAACGTTTTGGAAAGCATCGTTTACAAAAATCCCTGTGTTTCATACTCCAATTAAGTCAACCTGACAGAATGTCTCTCTCTCTCTCTCTCTCTCTCTCTCTCTCTCTCTCTCTCTCTCTCTCTCTCTCTCTCTCTCTCTCTCTCTCTCTCTCTCTCTCTCTAAAAATATATATATATATATATATATATATATATATATATATATATATAGTGTGTGTGTGTGTGTGTGTGTGTGTGTGTGTGTGTGTGTGTGTGTGTGTGTGTGTGTGTGTGTGTGTGTGTGTGTGTGTGTGTGTGTTTTAAATTACCCACTGTCGGAGAAACAAAGCAAAAGAAACAGACGAACTGTATATTTTGACCACTACTGTGGTCCTCTTCAGCAGATAGATACAAGGTAAGATGTACAAGAATATATACAGTGAGAGAGGTACAAAGTGGGAACAAGGGGAGGTGGCTTAAGTCACATGTCCGAGGTGGGGCGGATTCGGGAATGGTAATAATTTATTCACAGCATAAGTTGTTATACAATCACGTGTCCATTGCCCTTTTGATGTATTGAAATTTGGCAAGTGTTTAATGAGGAAAGATTATATATATGTATATATATATATATATATAATATATATATATATATATATATATATATGTGTGTGTGTGTGTGTGTGTGTGTGTGTGTGTGTGTGTGTGTGTGTGTGTGTGTGTGTGTGTGTATGTATATAAGGATAAGGTAGTAGGGGGGAGGGATAAGGAAGGAGGTGGGAGGGAGGAGGAAGGAAGGAGAAGGGAGGAGTGAGGAAGGGGGAGAGAGGAGAGAGGATGGAGGATGGAAGAGGGACAGAAAATTCTCCGGCTTTAGTTCCACGCTAAGGTTTTTCCCACCGTCACGCGGTGCCGAGATCTAACGCCTCGAGTTCCGAGCTCCCTCTTTCATCATTCTTATTTTTTTCTTCCTTCTTCCCTTCCTTTCGGGTGCATCACGTGACTCATTCATCACGGGACATGCTTAGCACCCTGCCTCCTTCCCCGGAGCACCCCACCTTCCTCAACTCTCCAGGTCCTTCTCTCAACGTCTTCTGTTCCCACGCAGATGTCCTCTTATTTCCTTAATTGAACCCATCCCTCCTTTTCTCCTTCTCTCTTTTTCCTTGACTATCCCATCTCTCTATCTCTTTCCCTATCTCTCTGTCTCTGTCATTATTCATTTCTCTATCCCCTTCTCTATCCCCTCTCTCTCTCTCTCTCTCTCTCTCTCTCTCTCTCTCTCTCTCTCTCTCTCTCTCTCTCTCTCTCTCTCTCTCTCTCTCTCTCTCTCTCTCTCTCTCTCTCTCTCTCTCTCTCTCTCTCTCTCTCTCTCTCTCTCTCTCTCTCTCTCACTCTCTCTCTTTCTCTTTACCTCTTTCTTTCTTTCTTTTTCTTTCTCTCTCCGTTACCCCCAGTCTACCACGCCCTTTCCTCCCCCTTTCTTCTTCCTACTCCTTTTTATTCCCCTCCCTTCCTTCCTTTCTTTCCCTCCCTTTCCTCCTCCCTCTTTTATTCTCCATTTTCCTACTGCTGTGGTAACCTGGTTTTTGGGTTCGTTTGGTAAGTACGTAGGCCAGAGGTCGAACCTCAACGGCTACTAGTTGTCTTAACATAGAGGGCTAAGGTGATTATTTTGACCAAAGCGTCTTGTCTTTCGGCGAGAGCCCCTCATTCCCGTAATCATCCCTAAGGATAATGTGGTGACCTACAATGCTCTTTTAGTCCCACGTACTGAAAGCTATAGGCTCAGAACTTAATTTGTATATTACCACACCTGTAAACATTTGATTGGGTCTGACATTTTCTCCAGAATCTTTCTCCGTCCTTGACCTTAGAGTTCCATTTAAACATTATTTTCTCAAAGTTGGTCATGAAAATCGATGAGATCGACACACTCAGCTGTTGTAGATAACGATGATCATCTCAGTAAAGATTGCAACAGACACTGTCGGAAGGAAGATGGCAGTCTCCGCCTCTTTGCAGCTTCCACCGTCATGGCACTCTAGGACTAGCGACACACTGATAGCACACTCATGTGTTCCCCTTAAAGGTGATAACTTGAGTCCTTTCTAAGTGGGTAGAAGCCCATTCCTAGAAATGTGGGAAGCTACCGTATCGAGGAAATGCCTTTCCGCCAACAAAGAGTGACAGTCGTGTGACAGGTGCACCCTTCACAGGAACGAGGATGTCGTTGATATCTTCATAATAGAAAATAAGAAAAACATGTTTAGGAAGATTTTATAACATATGTTATTGCTCTTTCATGCCATACTTTACCGTTGATTTCACACAAATCTTTAAATCGTTTATCTGGTCCTAATTTTCATGCTGAGAAGTGAAGTTACTCTATGATTGCCTGCTACCATGTTATGAGTATGTCACTCATCTTAGTTGTTAAGCTCTTTTTCAAATAAATAGATCAAACTGGCTTCTTATATGCTTGTATACTAATGCCCATATATATATATATGTATATATATATATATATATATGTATATATATATATATAAACATATATATATATATAATATACTGTATATATATATATATATACTATATATATATGTATATATATATGTATATATATATACATATATATACGTATATATATGTATATATGCATATATATGTATATATATATGATTAATGTATATATATATAAATATATATATATATATACACATATATACACATATATGTATACATATATATGTATATATATATATATATATATATATGTATGTATATATATATATACATACATATATATATATATATATATATCAAGGACTACTGTTACACATATATATATGTATATATACATGTGTATATATATACATATATATGTGTATATACATGTATATATATGTATATATATACATATGTATATATACATGTATGTATATATACATGTATATATATGTATATATATAAATATATGTATATATACATGTATGTATATGTACATGTATATATATGTATATATACATATATATATATTAATATATATATGTATATGTATATGTATATATATATATAATATAGGTATAGGTATATGTATATATATGTATATATATATATGTATATATATATATATATTTATATATATATGTATATGTATATATGTATATATACATTATATATATATGTACATACATATATATATATAAATATATATATATATATATATATATATGTGTATATATGTATATGTACATATATATATATATATACATAAATTTGTATATATGTATATATATTTATATATATTTATACATATATAGATATATATATATGTATTCATATACATATACTGTATGTATATATATACACATATATTTATATCTATATATATATTTATATCTACATATATTTATATATATATATATATATATGTGTGTGTATTTATGTATGTATGTAAATATATATATATATATATATATATATATATATATACATTATATATATATATATATATATATATATATATATATATATATATATAATATCTATATACATGCATACCTCCATGCATACATACATATACCAAAGGGCTTTTCCCCCTGAAAAGGAAGGTAGCAAAAAACAAAGGCATAGAAACCACTCCAACCCACTCCATCGCCTACATTCTCCTCTCCCCTCTACCCTCTTCCCTCCGTCTTATCTTGGCAATTCCTGGATGATGGGTCACCCCTGCATGTTGTCCTCTGCCCTGTGTCAGAAGCAGTGTCGCAAGATACAGCACATCCACAGCAAAGCCGCTTCATTAAATCGGCGATCCCCCGTCTCCGTCCCATCATGAAGTGAGTGGAGTAAAAAATGTGGAAATCCCGAAAAGTGTCACAAGATAACTTATGATATAAAGTAATATAAATATAACATATCCAGACAAAATGAAATAGAATAAAATAAAATAAAATGAAAACAATGTGATAATTTGAAGTGACGTGACATAACATCGCATATTGTTGTATGACATAATATGTTATCAAAAAATATATGGTAAAATTTTACATACGGTATGTATTGCAAATATTAAATGAATAATAGTATAAATAACATATTCAGACAGAATAAAAATAATAATGATAATGAGATAGTTTGAAGTGGGTAACGTTCTATATGACACCTCATTGTATTTGCTGTATGACATAAGATATAAATTAATCAATAAGTAGTAGTATACTTTATACATAAGATAATGCAATATGAACAAAACAAATGAAACACAATGAAAAATAATAATAAATAAATAAACAAATAAATAAATAAATCTCATCGTATTTGTTGTATGACATAAGATATATTTCAATAAATAGTAATATAGTTTTTACGTTAGATATTTATTTGTTTATTTATCTATTATATTTTTCATTGTTTCATTTGTTTTGTTCATATTGCATTATCTTATATACTATTCATACATTTATCAATGTTAGTGGGCTTACGGTAGACACTAGTAGAAGTAAGTAGAGGTAGAATCAACTAGGATGTCTAGGAACGGGAGTTTACCGTTTACAGTATATTCATCTCAGTTGTGAATTTTAAACCTGAAATTTCTTGTAACCAAAGCCTTAGTCTCTCTAGGGGTTAGCTTGAATGCGTACACACGAAGATATCGTCAATGTACCTACAATAAATTTTCGGTTTAAGTTCACTCGAAAGGAATGCTCTCTGCAAATGAAGAAATGAAGGCTTGGGCAAATAAAACACCCAAGGCCGAGCCCTTTGCGATTCCATCGTTCTGTACTTACAGCTTCCTGTCTGGGCACTTGAACAGGGCCTCTATTGTACAGGTATACATCATTTCCTTCATAGTGTCCTTGAGAATTGGGGGGGGGGGTCAGGTTATTGGTAAACATATTGAAGAATAATGCCTATTGTTCTAATGACAGGTATATGAGTGAATAATCTTTCTTCGTCAATCGAAGCATTTAAGCCTTCTGGTTTATTAACTCTCACAATGTCAATGAATTCATCGGTAGAGCGTAGGGAGTAAGTGTTTGGGATGTACAGGGAAATCACATTACGAAGTTTGGTAGCAACATGGTAGGTGGGAGTAAGATTTTAGGAAATAATGGGTCTAAGGAAGTAGGATTCTTTATGGGCTTTTACGTTCCCGTAAAAATAATCAGGGTTAAAATCTATTACTTTTTCAAACTTAACACCAACAGCTTGGGGATTGACAACTGAAATGAATTTGTTCAATTTCTTTTTAGCAATATCTACTGGGTTACGGGTAATACGTTTGGAGTTAGAAGGGTCACTTGACATATCATTACATTTCCTATGATAATTCTTACTGTCTAAAATAACAAAGCATGACCATTTCTTCGCTTTTCTAATCATTATATTCTTATTTTCACCTAGCTGTTTTGCGGCCTCTTTCAAACGAGGTGAAAGAAGCTGGCTAGAATAATGATGCCTAGTTTTGGTGCACTCTTTTTGTAGATGTTCTTGTAAATCTGGGTCGATGGTGATTTTCCCTTTATTCTGCAGTTGGCACATATCTTCAAAGAAGACCGCAATTTCCACTTTTTTATATGGGAGTATTTGGGCATTAGGTGACAGTTAATTCCCAGGTTAAGGAATTCTTTCTGGTCTGCGGTAAGGGTATCACTAGACAAGTTGATGAAGGTTTCTGAAGTTTCGGGAATAGCTAAAGTGTCCCCGTATAATCGAGACAACTTCTTGATGATTCTGGATCTACCGTCTTAAAAGTAGTTAACAACAACGTGATGAAATGTGTTTAGAGTCCTGTGCTTCAGGTCAGGGTCCACAGATAAGTCTTCATAGTGCTGCAGACACGCGTCAGGTTCCGTTTGAAGGGATGATAATTCGGATATCTTGAATTTAATCTCTACTTCCACCCGTTTCCTCCGGAACACAAGTGTGGATTGCATATGGTACACTGCCTTAGTCGTGGAATCATAATCTCGTAAAAAAAGAAAGCAGATTTTCTTTTCATGCAAGTAGAATTTAGTAAAACAGCATTTTCACATTATTTATACTTGTTCTTAATATTTCAATTTTTTTCTGATCATAATTATTCTTGCCGGAAGGTGAACATGAGCAAGATTTCAGTAGCATTCCATTTATTAAATCAATATTTCGTCTTCAAGGATACATTTTCAGGATTGACATAATTCTGTCATGTTAAATAAAAAAACATTGGTATATCATATACTAAATAAAAAGATTGTTACAATTATTTCTTTTTCCTGAGGCGAGAGGCGTTTGGGGGTAAATCGGTTACACCGCCAACTACGGTGAAGAAGAAGAACTCGAAGAAGAAGAAGAAGAACTCGAAGAAATCGAAGAAGAAGAAGAGGAAGAACTCGAAACTCGAACTCGAAGAAGAAGAAGAAGAAGAAGAAGAAGAAGAAGAAGAACTCGAAGAAGAAGAAGAAGAACTCGAAGAAGAGGAAGAAGAAGAACTCGAAGAACTCGAAGAAGAAGAAGAAGTAGAACTCGAAGAACTCGAAGAAGAACTCGAAAAACTCGAAGAACTCGAAGAATTCGAAGAACTCGAAAAAGAAGAACTCGAAGAACTCGAAAAAGAAGAACTCGAAAAAGAAGAACTCGAAGAACTCGAAAGAGAAGAACTCGAAGAACTCGAAGAAGAACTCGAAAGAGAAGAACTCGAAGAACTCGAAGAAGAACTCGAAGAAAAAGAGCTCGAAGAAGAAGAAGAACTCGAAGAAGAAGAACTCGAAGAAGAAGAAGAACTCGAAGAACTCGAAGAACTGGAAGAAGAACTCGAAGAAGAACTGGAAGAACTCGAAGAACTCGAAGAACTGGAAAAAGAACTCGAAGAACTCGAAGAAGAACTCGAAGAACTCGAAGAAGAACTCAAAGAACTCGAAGAAGAACTCGAAGAACTCGAAGAACACGAAGAACTCGAAGAAGAAGAACTCGAAGAAGAAGAAGAAGAAGAAGAACTCGAAGAAGAAGAACTCGAAGAAGAAGAACTCGAAGAAGAAGAACTCGAAGAAGAACTCGAAGAAGAAGAACTAGAAGAAGAAGAAGAAGAAGAAGAAGAAGAAGAAGAAGAAGAAGAAGAAGAAGAAGAAGAAGAAGAAGAAGAAGAAGAAGAAGAAGAAGAACAACAACAACAACAACAACAACTCGAAGGACTCGAAGAAGAAGTACTCGAAGAAGAACTCGAAGAAGAATTCGAAGAAGAAGAAGAAGAACAACTCGAAGAAGAACTCGAAGAAGAAGAAGAAGAAGAAGAAGAAGAACTTGAAGAAGAACTCGAAGAAGAAGAAGAAGAAGAAGAAGAAGAAGAAGAAGAAGAACTCGAAGAAGAAGAAGAAGAACTCGAAGAAGAAGAAGAAGAACTCGAAGAAGAAGAAGAACTCGAAGAAGAAGAAGAACTCGAAGAAGAAGAACTCGAAGAGGAAGAAGAAGAACGAATGAAGAAGAAGGAGGCTAGAAAGGAACGGAGAGAGGCCAAAGCAAAAGATTTAACAATTCGCAAAGTTTTGAAACAAGAAAAGCAAGTAAAAAAAAAAGTTATTACTTAAAGGAAAAAAAAATAATTAAAAAAATATAAAAAGGGTGTTTTGAACGGAAATTTAACACCAGCACAAATCGCCTATATAGATGACTTGCGAGAACAGCTAGATGTTGACAAGAAATAAAAAGCAATATGATTTTGATATTTTATTTTCCTAAAAAGGGGCGTAGCCCAGGGCGCGCGGCGCCCGCGCCTAAGGCGCAGCGCCGCAGGCCAAGCCCCCCGGCGTAGCCGGGCCGGCGCATTCGGGGGGCTTGTTTTCTACACACACACACACACACACATATATATATATATATATATATATATATATATATATATATATATATATATATTACAGGGATTACAAAGGATTACAAAGGCGGAGCATGCTGACAGGACCTTTTGCTCCATATCTAGGTCGGATGCGAAAAAAGATCATAATGATAAATAAATGAATAAATATAATATAACTAATAAATAAGATACATAAATAAATGCATAGGTACAGTTAAAGAATAAACAAGCAGGTAAATAGTAAATAATGATAAATTGACATATAACTAATAATTTTTACTCTTTGACTTTATAGTTAATACTTTGAATAAGATTATCTTTGTATTTGTATGTTTTCTATTATGAATGGGGGAAATTGACATCAAGGGGTAATTGTCCTAGAGGGCAATTGACAACGGGGGTAAATTGTCCTCCAGGGGAAATTGTCCTGGAGCCGTATACATATATATATATACATATATATATATATATATATATATATATATACA
>NC_134777.1:45323895-45326395 GCF_046742065.1 Oratosquilla oratoria | reverse complement strand
TAATATTTACAGAGAATGAAATCATTGGTTTTATAGGGCAATTGCTGTGGTTCATGAGGGACGCGGGGTGGGATTCCGTATGCTGCTTCGCTTGGTGGTCATGTGGGGTCAGGTGTGAGGCGAGTGGATGTTTTTGTTTGTTTGTTTTGTGTGAGCAATTGTCTCATGGCGTATTTGGCGACATATTTTGCAATCTTGATATCACCTGTTCTGTTGTTGATGCAATCGTTGGTGTTTATGTATATGCTTCTAATGTTTTCATTTGTTGTTTGTTTAGGTTTTCATGTAAAATGTTAGCTTGGTTCCATTGAAGTAAATGTTGTTTTTCATCTATGTCGTTTACCCAGGCGTTTGTTGTGCGGTGGTGACGGACATCAGTTTTCTGTTCATGTAGGCGTTTCTTTAATCCCCTGTACGTTTCACCATAGTAGGCAAGGTTGCATCCCGAGCAGGGGATTTTGCATAGGACAATGTCGGGTTGACGGACATCAGCTTTGTGTTCATGTTGGCGTTTCTTTAATCCCCTGTACGTTTCACCATTGCCCTACACAAGCTAAGGAAATCAAAGAAGATTCTCAGAACCACAAACCAAAAATGAAAATATTCTCCTGATAGCACCATCATCGAACCTAACTCACCTCCAAACCAAGAAATTAAAATCCATAGGCATCACAGTAATATCAGACAAAGGACGACAAATACGCGACTTCACAAATACAGACAAAATCCCACTTAACCCGACAGTATCCTAAACAAAATTCCCTGCTCGGGATGCAACCTTGCCTACTCTAAGTCTAGAAGAAAAATTAAATAGCGAGATGGCTATTTAATTTTTCTAGACTTGGAGCCCAACGACAGCAACACCCACCTCATTCCTCTCCCCCTCCTCCACCTCACCAACCCCCACTTGATCAGCGGGGTGTCCCTGCGAGACGGCCTATCCTACCTGACTCCCCCCCTCTCCCTCCCCCTTCCCCTCCCCGTCTACGGCGAAGTGTCTCCCTGCGCAGAGGGTCAAGATCCTTCCAGCGTTCCCAAGCGGCATATATTCAATCCATGTTGTCTGTACAATATTGTCAATTGTGTATCATGTAGATAGGTAAAACTATGACTTAATTCTTGAAAACTATTCTGAAGATGATTCCCTGAAGCCGAAACGTCAAATTGAATATAATATCTACTGTAAGAAAAACTGAAAATCTCAGAAAGAATATTAATCAGTGCCAAAATGCTGTCTTGTCTAACCCGGTATATATATATATATATATATATATATATATATATATATATATATATATATATATATGTAAATATGTATTATATATATATATACATATATGTAAATATGTAAATATGTATTTATATATATATATATATATTGTGTATATATATATATACATATATGTGTACACATATGTATATATAAGTATATATCACATATATAAATATATATATATATATATATATATATATAATATGTATGCATGTATGTATATATGGATATGCATATGATTATACAGAAAGAAATGGAGAGAGACTGAGTGAATAAAAGTATGAATGTAAGAACGGAGCGAGTAAAAGTATCTTAGTATCCTTTGTTATACTGGACAAATATCAAGTCAGCCGTCTACGCCACGTACATCACGAGGGACTGTGTGTCAACGCCTCTTTTGGACGTGACACTCGAGCTCTGCAAAGGTCTTTGCTAACGTCGACTGTATTGTACGCGACGTCACGGTAGACGCCACGGTGTCAATATCTTTAGACCCAATGATTCTTTGCCCTAAGCACTTAACTTCTTCAGGACGGGAAAGAAGGCTCCCCCACAAACACACCGCAGCACTTCAAACACCATCGCCACCCACCACGTACCACCTGCCACCCAGCACTCGTCAACCAACACCCTACACACATTACCTACCACCAATACCACGAAACACACCCACGCACCTACTGTCACAATCACCACCATCTTTACCACCACCCCCATCAACATCACTATCACCATCACCACCACCACCACTACTACTACCAGGCACCCATTGACCACCACCAGTATAAACAACCACCAACCACCAACCACCAACCATCAACCACCAACCACCACCTACCACCCACCAACCACCACCATCCACTTCCCGATTATGGTGAGTAGATCCTAATACAAGATAAACGTAGAAAAAAGTTATGTAATATATAACTCGCTATTTACGTAACATTTGTGTATTATAAGGTTATAGTCTTTATATCACCTTGTCATAAAGGATTACTTCTACTTTTCCTGGTGGAGAGTCCCTTCTTTGTTGGAGCCTGGACTATGACTTGCTTGAATGCATGTTCTGCGTTCCTTTGCGCTTGCTTGCACCCTTTACTCCCTCTAATCCTGTTCTGATTCACGGTGCTTCTTTTGTGCTCGTAGTGGTGGCTAGTCTGGTCTTCTAAAGGATCATCACGTAGGGAGATGGTACCGACACGGCGCAAGAAGCAGGCAGGTCCTTCA
>NC_134777.1:45313895-45318895 GCF_046742065.1 Oratosquilla oratoria | reverse complement strand
ATTACATTGCTCAGTGTATCGGGCAAGGTGATTACCCGTCCATTGTTGGCACGGGTTCAGTACCATCTACTGAAAGACCAAAGGCCTGAATAGTCTGGGTTCACACCCGATAAGTCCAGAAATAATAGGATGTATGCAAATGACAGTTGCAGGCAAGTCTATCAAAAGCAACATCATGTGAGGACAGAGCCTTTATTAGTACAAAGTTTCGCTTGTTAGAGCTTTATAAAGGTGTAATTGATAAAACTTAGGGAGTACCGTCGTGAGTTTCAACAGGGGCTGCTTGTAACCTATGTTAATCTCAAGAAGATGTTTGATTCAATACACCATGGGGTTCTTTGAAGTCTTCTATAGATCCATAGGTTTCCTGCAATAATTATAGACCTGATGACCTGTACTCCGGGACAGAAATTGTTGTTTATTATGGAGGAAGGAAGCCTGCCTCATTCCGACACTTTTCACAACCTACATGAAATGAATGTAAGAATATAAGAATTGAGGAGACTGCAAGAGTGTACACTAGGGAGTTCCACGTCCCTACCCAACCATCATTCCTATCCATAAAATTATTTAATGTTCTCTTAAAACAGTTGTTGCTGAAGAGTGTGACTGCGCAGCACCCACTGGCAGCACTAAGGTCATGACCAAGTCTATGCAAATGATAATGTACCGCTTGTGGAGTCATTAGAGGTTCTGGTTATAGCCTCCGAATCTACACAGGGATGCGAGACTGCTGGGACTCCGGGGACTCCGGGTCTCCTGGACCAAGACCAAGGTCCAAGTATTTGGGCGCGTTGATGCAATGGCATATGAGGTCTTAGGATGCTTTAGATATGTTCATAATAGAGTGTATGACTGGTGAGTCATGTCAGGTTGTCCTTCACAAAGTTGGTATGACCCATAGTCATATAGAATTTGCTTAATCAAAATAAGTGGACCAATATTCGAATCATCAAGTAGATTATGCTCACTGCCTTGCTATGCAGTTGTGAAATATGGGCGCTGAATGCTAAATTAAAGAAATGTCCCGATGTATTTGGTACCACATGCCCTCGTGGAATTACGAGACATCACTTGCATGACTTTACATCAAACCTATCATGAGGCTCAGTCAAGGTCTGTTTAAAGCATAATTCGTGAAAGTCAATTCCGACTATATGGGTTTGCATAGAGGGGGAATGGCGTGGTGTAAATGAAGAAGCCCCCGCCCCCAATGTAAACTCATTGATGATGATCATTATCATCATAAATATTGTTCACAGGTGTGGCTGTGAAATGGATTATAATATGGATTTTTGCCGCGTTACATTACTGTCGACCATATGTGTTATAATTGTGAAGCACTGCTCATTGGTAAATTAGGTATTAACTGTGTTCCATACAGTATTTTCTTGGGCAAATGCCAGACGACAATGTTCAGTACGTGGTCACTAAATATTGTTACGATTTCATTAAACTTATACGGTGCCCCTTAGAATGAAAAAGACAAAAAGGTAGTGAGAACTATGTTGTTGGCAGAGTACTGGAGGTGCATCGCGTTGCTCTGACGAGTGAACAGCGTGGCAGTGTGCTGCGTGAGCACAAAGAAAGTGCAACGTGCTTTGTTGGCAAGGTGAAGTGGAGAAAGAGAGAGAGAGAGAGAGAGAGAGAGAGAGAGAGAGAGAGAGAGAGAGAGAGAGAGAGAGAGAGAGAGAGGGAGAGAGAGAGGGGGGAGACAGAGAGAGAGAGAGAGAGTGAGATAGGGGTAAGGGAGAGGGGGAGAGAGAGGGAAAGGAAAAGGGAGAGGGGGAGAGAGAGGGAGAGGGAGAGGGAGAGGAAAGGAGAGAATGGAAGAGAAAAGGAAGAAGAGAAAGGGGAGAGGGAGAAGGAGAGGGAGAGAAAGAGACAAAGAAAGGAAAACGGAAGAAAATAAGATGGAGGTGAAGGAGAAAATTATAGGAAAAGAGAGAACGAGGGATGGAGAAGTGAACAGAGAGACAGGGAAAGGTGAGAGGGAGATAAATATTGGTAGAGGGAGTAAGTGAGAGAGAGAGGGGTGGAGATAGACAGAGAGAGAGAATGAGAGAGAGTGGGAAAGGGAGAGGGGAGAGAGAGGGAAAGGAAAAGGGAGAGGGAGGGAGAGGGAGAGGAAAGGAGAGAATGGAAGAGAAAGGGAAGAAGATAAAGGAGATAGGAAGAAGGAGAGGGAGAGAAAGACAGAGAGAAAGGAAAACGGAGGAAAATTAGTTGGAGGTGAAGGAGAAAATTGTAGGAAAAGGGAAAACGAGAGATGGAGAAGTGAACAGAGAGACAGGGAAAGGTAAGAGGGAGATTAATATTGGTAAAGGGAGTAAATGAGAGACAGAGAGATAGGCAGGGTATGATATAGGGACTATGAAAGATAAAAGGGGAGAGAAAGGGAGACAAAGGGAAAAGGGAAGAAAGTAAGAAAGGGAAGAGAGTAAGAAAGGAAAAAGTAAGAAAGGGAAGAAGGTAAGAAAGGGAAGATGTGAAGAAGAAAAGAATAAAAAGAAGACCGAAAGAATAACAAAGGTAGAGAGAGTAAGTAGAGAGGTAGACGAGAGAGGAACGGAGGAAGTAGATGGCAGTGGAAGAGAATAACCGAAGGAGAAAGGTGAAGTGCAGAGAGGGACGGGGTGGGGGAGAGGAACGGAGAAAGAGGGACATGGTGAGAGAGCGATAGGGCAAGAGAGTCACAGAGGCAAAGAAGTTCGGGACGGAAGGGGGGGGGCAAAGGATACGGGAGCAGATAAGAGGGACAGAAGAATAGTTGATGAAAGAAATGGATAGTGTGAAAACAAAATATAGAAAGGGTAAAGGAGAAGGTGGAAAAAGAGAAAGGACGAGTGAGGGTAAGAGCAAAAATTAGATAGTAAGACAAGTGAAGAAGAGAAGAAAAGAGGGAAAGGGGGAGAGAGATGGAGAATAAGAGTGAGAGTTTAAAAAACAAGAAAATGAAAGAAATAAAAACAAAGCAAAAATGGAGAAAGAAAAAAAGCAAGAAAACGAAACTGAAAATAGTTAAATAGAGAGGAAGAAGAAGAAGAAGAAAAAAAAAAGAGGAGGGCGTGGTATAATGTTTTGGCCTAGGATATTAGCATAGAGCAGGATACCATAGTGCTGTGGTGTGCTCCGACTAGCAGGGACGCTTCCTGTTCAGGGATCCTTTGTTACGGCCGACAAGGCCCCTTTTCATACCTATACTAGTCGTGGCATAGTCTTCGCCGTGTGTACCGAACGATTTTTTCCCCATGCCGGTCGATACCCATCTGTCTGCCCGTACACACCTAGCGCTCCCATGTCCGCATAACCCACTGATTAGTAAACGCGTGAATCGCACAACCTGTTTCACTGCTGCACCCTGCAACATTGCTTGCAAACAGAGGCTAGGCCTTGGAAGGAAAGAAAACGAAGCGGAAAATAATGAAATAGAAAGAGAGAAAGAAAGGCAGGAAAGAAAGAGGAGGGTAGGAAGAAAAGTAAGAGAAGGGTAGTTAGGAAAAATAAGGAAGGAAGTATGGAAGGAAAGAAGAAAAGAAGGAAAGAAGAAAGAAGGAGAGATAAAATGAAGGAATAAAAAAAGGAGGGAAAGAAAGAAGAAAGGAAGGAAAGAAGGAAGGAATGAAGAAAGGAAAAATAGGGAACAATTGATGGAAAGAAGTAAGGAAGGAAGGGGAAACAAGAGAGGAAGGAAGAAAAAAAGACAGAAGAAAAAACAAAACAAAAAAGGTATAAAGGAAATAGGAAGGAGGAAAGAAAGGAAAGATAGAATGGAAATGGGGGGCCAGGAGAATGAAGGAGAGAAAAAAGAAGAAAAGGAAGGAGAAAAGGAAGGCGAAAAGAAAAGGGAGAAGGAAGAAGAGAAAAAAAGAAGAGAGGGTAGAAAGAGGAAAATAGAGGATGAACAAGAGTTTGAAAGTAGGGAAAGAAAAAAAAATAAAGAAGTAGACATGTAAAGGATAAGGATATATGATTAGAAAATGAGAAAAAGAGTATTAAAAAAGATAAGAAAAATAAGTGAACGAGAAATAGAGGTAATGAAAATAAGATAATTTAAAAATATAAGTAAAATAGGCAAGAGAAGTAAAGTAGGATAGAGAAACAAAGAAGAAAAATAAGTAAGAAAAAATTAAAATAATAAAACACTGATAAAATAAACAAAGGAAGGTAAGAGAAGAAGGAAAGGCAGGGTGAATGAGACGAAGAAAGAGAACAAAAAAAAAAATAGAAGAGAAAAAGAGAAAATGGGAAGAACAGAGGGAAAGAAAGAAAAGGGAGAGGGCAAAAGTGGGAGCAGGAGTGAAGGAAGCGAGCGAGGGGCGGTGTTGTCGCGTCACACACAGTCGGGAGAAGGTCGTGACGGATGGGCTCTTGTGCAGGAGGATCCGAGGTGGTCCGGCGCCATACCCCACTCCCCTCACCCTCCTCCCCTCACCCTCCTCCCCTCACCCTCCTCCCCTCACCCTCCTCCCCTCACCCTCCTCCCCTCACCCTCCTCCCCTCACCCTCCTCCCCTCACCCTCCTCCCCTCACCCTCCTCCTACTCTTCTCCTTTTCTGCCCTCCTTTTCTTCCTCTTTTTCTTCCTTCTCCTCCTCCTCCTCCTTCTCCTCCATTTTTCTTTCTCCTTTTCTTCCTCTTTTCCTTCTTCTTCCTCCTCCTCCTCCTTCCTCACCTACTACTTCTTTTCCCTTTCCTCCTTCTCCATCATCGTCCTCTCCTTCTCTTTATCCTAATTCTCAACCTCCACTTTTTTGTGCACCTCCTCTTCTTCCTCCTCTTCCTTTTCAACCTCCTCTTCCTCCTCCTCGTTCTATTGCTATTCTTCCTTTCCTTCCTCCTATTCCTCTCCCCTCCCCTTCCTCCTCTCCTCTATTGCCCCTCTAAACCCTACTCCTCCTCCTCCTCCTCCACTTCCCTCCTCCTCCTCCTCCTCCTTTCCCCTACTCCCCTCCTATATGTGCTCCCTTCCTCTTCCTCCCCTTCTCCCCTCTTCATGCT
>NC_134777.1:45303895-45306395 GCF_046742065.1 Oratosquilla oratoria | reverse complement strand
ATTATCATTCATTCATTCATCCATCCACTTACTCGTTCATTTTATGCATTCACCTATTTACTTATCTACTTTTATTGATCGAATGATTGATTGACTGATTGATTGTCTTTATTTATCCATTCATCTATTTATTCATTTGTTTGTTACGTATCTGTAGTTTACTGAACTTGTTGAAATATTTCCATGCAGTTATCACCATAGCTCATCACCATAGCTTATCACCAAAGCCTGTACCTTCACAAGGCCTGTACCTTCAAGGTTAATTCAAGATTATTCTATGCAATTATGGAAGATCACAGCCAGGAATGGGCTAAATCATGTAGAACTCACTCACCATCCCAATCCCCCCGAAGTGTCAATTGAGAAACCCATGGCAGGGTAAGCCCCTTGATTTGCGGCAAGCAGTTTTTTTTTTTTTTTTTTTGGGGGGGGGGCGGTATTTCCCCGCCTGGCCAGGACTGTCGAGAACTAACGTAATAAGCACGCAGCACGTCCTCGGAATCAATCACACGACCTTTTTCTCATGAGTTCGAGAAAGTATCCACTAAGCTACCATGCTGTTCATATGAATCTTGGGTAGATCAAGGTAGTAGATGACTCATGCCATACAATTTGGTGTGCTGGTTTGGATCTCGGTTCGTATAACGTAGATCAGGGTTCGATTCCAACTGCTACCTGTGACTGTTCCTTGCTCTGGCAGTCCAAGCAGACAGGGCAAAGGTGACTGTTTTTATCGCAGTTAAGCATATCCTACCGTAAGCTTCCGGGTAAACTCACCGAACTTTGGCCAGCTTGAAATCTGTAAAAGAGCTACCTGGTACTATTAGGTTAATGCATTCATCTTGAAACTATATATTTTTTTCGACCTCTTAATGTAATTTGTAGACTTATTTGTTCGAGTACACGAGCGCGGAGGCGGCAGGTGGAGCATGCCAGGCATCTCCGATGACGTCAAGCACAGCAGCAGACACGAAATCTGTTTATTTGTTTAAACATTGTTTTTCTTTATTTACAATGATGGATTAACTAAATAATTTATTCATTTACTCATTATTTATCAATTATTTACTTTTTGTTCATTCGTTTGTTTGTTTTTATTTATTCTTAAATTCATTTATATATTTATTTATTTATCTGTTTATTAATTTATTAATTTATTTGTTTGCCTATTCATTTATATATTTGTTTGCTTCTTTGTTTGTTTATTCTATTGTATGCTATGCTCATTTCTCCGTTGGCAAAATTATAGAGTTATTCCCTTAACTGTTTTATTCAGCTGAGGGGCCTCTGGACAGCTCTGAAATGAAGAAAACCACATCTATTCTGAGTTCACTCCCCAGCTGAACAGAACCGATTAGATTTGAACAAAGTAAAAATCTATAAAGTCAATCACTGCACACCATCTGAGAAATTATCATTTTTATCTCTGCAAAATAAAAATGGATAGTATATTAATTTTCAATAAAAAAAAAAAATCTTGTCAGTTAACTGTGAGCCTCAGACTGAAAAGAACAAATGTCTGAACTAGACCTTCATCATGTTAGAATGCTTTGAGTTTATGGGTTTTCTTTAGGCTTATAGAGTTATATTCCTCGTAAAGTTGTGTGTCACGATATCGTTGATGCAGTCTCTGGCAAAACCAACATTGCTTAATATGCAAATTATTGTCAATCAACAACACCTCTATTTTCTAGTGTTATCGGAATGACCCTGAATTTGGTCCCCGAAATCGATCGGCCTTTTTCTTCACCCTGCAGCCTCCCATGCTCCAGTCCTTTATCGTGATTCAAAAGAGGTTAATGCCACAATGTAGCAGTGGTTTATTACTCAGCGCTATCCGTGGCAGACTCTTTGTATTCTTATCGGCCCAGACGCACAATGCTTCTTGTCACTCCGAGGAGGAGGAGGATGTCGCTCTGGTGCTATTATGTGATGTGAGGTGGTGACACCCTCCCTGAAAATATAAAAAAGTGTTATGGTTGTATAGTAAACATTACTGTAGATATTATACACATGCCACTTGACTTGTATAAATATATCTGGCGTTCAGGAGTGAAGTTCGCGATGTTGAAGATCTTGACATACTTTTATTTTGCGGTGAGAAGGTAAACTGTGGGATCTACACTTCTCGCAAATTAGCCAACCTAACCTGCCTAACCAGCATAACCAACCTAACCTAACCTAACTTAACCAATCTAACATATCTAACAAACTTAATCAACCTAACTAACCTAACCTTACCTGACCAACTTAACCAACCTAATCAACCTAACCTGCCTAACCAACTAACCTAACCTGACCAACCTAAACTAACTTTACCAACCTAACTTAACTTCACCAACTTTACTAAACCTAACCTAACTTAACTTAGCCTAGCCTAACCTAATCTGAACCTAAACTAAACTTAATTCTAAACCAATATATAAGCCTAAACTTAAACCTAAATCTAAATCTAAATCTAAACATAAACATAAACAAAAGCCTAAACCTAAACCTAAAC
>NC_134777.1:45291395-45293895 GCF_046742065.1 Oratosquilla oratoria | reverse complement strand
TCTAAAGTTTCCACCCAACCCCAAGAGGGACATAATGGCTATAAATAGACCACATCCACATATTATGTCAACTCAAAAATATGCTCAGTTCCGACAGTCACTTGCTCTGAAGCGCTTCCATTTTTTTTTTTTATTTTTTATGGGAGCGTCAATATCATTGCCATGAAAGGCGCACCTGTGCAATTATCATCTTTTGACGCCAAAAATAGTGTCCTTCTACAGCTTGAGATATATTTCTTATGGTGTCTTGCAATAATCAAGGAGAAGGCGTCTGAGTAAAGTCGAACTTGAAGAAGGACTCGAACCTATGAAATTCAAGACGATGATCCAAGAACTATCCACTGAACCACCCTGATGTCCCTCCAAGACAGACATCTGGCTCTTATTCACATTTAATCCAAACAACAGATGAAGGTCGGGAACAAAGAACGTCATTGATGGATCCATTGCACGAAGAATTTCCTGCTCTGTCCCCGCAATAAAAGAAACAAAAATATAATTTACAATTATTGTGATAGCCTCATAAGTGTGGGTGGTACCTTTCAGCTTGATAAAATCGTGTGTTGTTTGACAGAGCAAAACTGCTGAACTATGAAGGAGGCGTTGTCCTTCCTACGATGTTATTATTATTATTTTTTTTTTAAGATTTCTTTTGTTAGCACTCATTCCATGTTAGTGGGCATTATTCCCAATCTGCCTAAACTAAGGGTAAGCACGGGGAAAGATTCTTGAGAAATAGCAAGGAAGAATCTATAAAACGAATTGAATAACGTGGTGTTATTGCTTCTCATTTGTATGTTGTATCCTTTCAGGGTAAATACAGTTTTGGTCTCCGTCCTACAGAATGGACATAAATTCACTAGAATCAGTACAGAGAAGAATGACCAAAATGATACAAGGACTCGGAAATTTGCCTTACGGAGAGAGGCTTAGGCACCTAAACTTACATTCTCTGGAAAGACGCAGAGTGCGGGGTGATCTAATAGAAGTGTTCAAGTGGATCAAAGGCTAAAACAAGGGAGATGCAAACAAGGTCATCATAATAAAACAAGAGGGCAGGACTCGCAGTAATGGGTATAAACTGGACAAGTTTAGATTTAAGAAGGAAATAGGCAAGAATTGGTTTACTAATAGGGTGGTCGATGAATGGAATAAACTTAGTAACCATGTAGTAAGCGCTAAAACTATCAGTTGTTTTAAAAAACTATTAGACAACTTTATGGATGGGGACGACAGGTGGTGATGGATAGCTGCCTAGTGTAGGCCTTATGGTCTCTTGCAGTCTCCTTTATTCTTATGTTCTTATATAAGTTTTAAGCTGAAAATTGACTCAAGACAACTGAGAAAGTTCCACTCTGCCCATGACTTTGATAGTCCACCTATGCAATTAGATGAATAAGACAACCTCAGGCACAAAGAAGGTAATAGGTAATAAAGTGGCGTTATCCATTATAAAAGTCAAAATATGCATAAATCCTTCCAGTTTCAACAAGTTTGTTTAATATATTTCTTATAAGAGACAGAATTAGAGGGACAACCTAGGAAAATTTTCTTTCTTTCAGTCCCGGAAATGTCCTAGAAAATGAGAAGCCTTCACTAAAAGGTGACCGCGGCCAAAACCATCACCGCCCTATAGGATTATATTGTTGGGACAGGCAACAGTCGCTGCTACGAAATCGTCTGACATTATCCAGAAAAAACTCTTACTAAATGTTCCACAAGGTCGGAAAGAAGAATTGGTATATTAGCGCTTCTATCTTTTAATAGATTTCATGTATCATTATTTTCTTTTACTCGTTTTTTCTCGCGTAACACGTACAAATGAATATTATATTTCGCTAAAGAATTGATAATCGTCCCATAACGCTTTCCCTTCATCATAAGGATGAAACATCGTGTGAACTGTACGGTGTTCAATATGGCGACGTACTCATAGTTTATCAATTTTGTTCAAGGTAATACTACATCATTTTATTAAACTTAAGGAGCAGACTACTTGGTGAAGGTCCTTCTTGATTGAGACCCCTTGCGGACTCGTATCCGTCTAAATAGGTGCATAATATCACCTGTCGTAGACTAAAACAGCAAGCCGAAAAAGTCAACTACACCTTCGGGTTATGGACCTGTCGTGGGGGATTTGATACCTTAATTTCTGTGGCGTACTTCACTTAATGTTGTTTTAGTTAAGGAGAGTCGATGTTTTTTACTTTTAGATGAGACCCCATTTTGTCTCGGACCAACCCCTCAATTTAATATAATCCTTTAATACTAATCAGAATAGATATGATAAGTACTGTACACATCCGATATTTGAATAGGATAAAAGCACTGGAGTGTCATATTATATTCATCAAGTGCGGGCGTATGCAATGATGACATATTATTTATGGTCTGTTACATAAGGTTCAGTTAGAAGTTAGAAATTTATAAGATGCCTCTATGCAAAGAAACACAAATATATGGTAGGTAGCACAACCTTCAGTTCCTGTATCAGTTATTG
>NC_134777.1:45266395-45278895 GCF_046742065.1 Oratosquilla oratoria | reverse complement strand
TAATCAGCTCATCCATATCTTTCTTGTATTACATCTATTAGCCTTGAATAGAAACACATTAAGTTTGTGACGCATGATTGTTCTTGTCTAAATACAAATTGACTTGGATTTAGTACGTTATTTTTTCCAAATGCCTTACCCATCTGATTTTGATCATTCTTTCACAAATTTTAGCTGTCGTACTTGTAAGAGAGACCGGTCTATAGTTAGTTAGGTCTTCCCTGTTTCCCCCTTTATATGTTGGTACTATATTTGCTCATTTCCAATCTTCTGGAACTTTTCCTTCTTTCAATGAACTGTTTATTAGACTATGTATTTTGTCTGTTAGTTCATCCCTGCATTCTCTCAAAATCCAGTTTGTTATTTCACCTGGTCCATTCGATTTTCTTACATCGAGATTACTCAATTGATTCATTATTTCATTCGTTGATACATATATCTCTTCCATAGGGGGACTTTCTCCTCCCACTCGATATCTCTAGATTGTATGTTCTCCCTCGTAAACACCGATTTAAAATGCTTGTTCATAATTTCTGCCATTTCTATTTCCTTTGTGTATTTAACTCCTTGTCTTAGTTTCTCTAATTCTTGTTTGTGTTTCAGTTGGTTGTTTATAAATCTGTAAAATTGTTTTGGTTGATCTTTACATTTTTCTACAACATCTTTTTCGTATTTTCTCTTTTCTTCTCTGCACACTTGTACATATTCTTTTCTATAACTAGTATTTATTTTCCATTTTCGGGTCTTTTGCCTCTTTTCCATTTTATCCAAGCTTTATTCCTTTTGTCTTTTAAGTCCTTACATACATCTTTTGTTGTACCAACACTTTACATATTCTTTTTCTTGCTTTTGTCTTGGACCATACAGTACTTTTCCACTCCTTTATAACTTTTTGTCAAAATTATCCATTTCTCTTTTACTGTTGTTTCCTCCTTGTGTATCCTTTCTCAGCTTTTTGAAAGAATTCTCTTATTTTATCAAAATTTGTTTTTTCATGCATCAATCTTCCCATTTCTATAGTATTCGTTTTTTATGTATTTTTCCTCATTTAGTTCCAGTTCAACCAATATGTGGTCACTTTTACTTATTGGTGTTTTATATTCAATTTTGTCCACTATTTCGAGTTTTGATGTGATTATTAGGTCCAGTCTCGATGGTTCTTCCTCATTTCTATACCTAGTATTCTCTTGCATCCATTGCGTCATTGTATGTTCTATAATCATATCAAGTAGTACATTTCCCCATAGGTCGTCTCTACCCTTCACTGCCATCTCTTCCCAGCAGATTTCTTTACAATTAAAGTCACCCATTATAAATATTCTTCCATCTTCCATTATCTTGTTTAGTGTTATCATTGTGACTTCTAACATATTTTTGTGTTCTTTCTCTTCCCACGAAGCCTTTTTGGGAGGCACATAATTTACTACAAACTTTCTGCTCTTCCCATCCCTGTCTTCCACTTCCATCATAATCATCTCTACTCTTTTCTTTCCATATGTGACATTCCTCACATTTATATTCTTCTTAGTCAGGAACATAATTCCACCCCCTTGTTTTACCTGTCTGCTTCTAATCCAGTAATTATATGCACCATGTCCTATACTGTTGGGTGGTAATGGACCTTTCAATTCTGTCTCTACAATTTCCATTATGCCCGGTTCTTTTTCTTTCAGGTAATCATTCAGTTCGTTCAAGCCTATTATTAAGCCATCTATATTTGCGTAAGACACTTTTAATTTTCTGCTACTTCCATTGTGTTTTCTGTTTTCCTTCTGTTTTCTCTGCTATGAACCATTTCCTCACTTTCATATTCACTACCCTCCAATAGAATATCTCTTTTTCTGAATCTGATCTTTTCTCGTTTTTTCCTTAGCTTCTAGTCTTTTTGTTTTCTCATCTTCTCTTTCCTCTTTATTTACCTCTCTTTTTATCCATACTTGTTTATATTGTGTGTGTGTGGGTGTGTGTGTGTGTGTGTGTGTGTGTGTGTGTGTGTGTGTGTGTGTGTGTGTGTGTGTGTGTGTGTGTGTGAATAATTATATGAATAAAAAGTGTTCTCTCTTGCGGTGTAGCTTCTGCTGCTGGTGCACAATTTTTCTATGCACAAAAATGCCTTGCGTTGCAACATGGGCACAAAGCGAGTAAGCAGCCCTCATTAACGCCCAGAGCAATATTTTCTTTTGCTCTATCGCGTAATGTCCGCGATCACGCAACCACCTCGTCTTGAGGCCGCGACACACTTGGACACAATGCAGACGGGCAATTTCCACCTAAGCTATCTTCCATCGTTTTGCTCGGTCGCATGATATGAAAAGCTGTCAGTAGTTATTTGTAAATGGTTTGTAGTAGTTTACTCTATCATATTATAGTCTACTCTTAAACGACTGGGGGATCTTCCGCCTTAAAAAAAATAAAAATAAAACGTGTATGTTATGGCCACCTCATCGAATATCTAATGACGATTTGTTTAGTTTTATTTTGTGTGCCAATAATTTATTTTAGCCATACAATAAAAGCCTCTACTACTGTAAGTGTTAAAGTACCATTAAATCAATCCGTAGACTCGGGACTTCCAAGAGATCTTTGGACACCAAGGAATTTTATCAGGGCCACAATTTTGACCAATAGACGCAGCGACTTTATAGTATTATTTGGATGGGTTGACTGTTGGACAGTATAAGATAATTTGTTCTGTGTCTTCTAGGGGATGACTACATCTGATGTATATGGATCCTATTATGAGACCTTTTCTGTGTTGTTGATGTTTCAGTGCTGGGTGACTGAAGCTAGGCGAACGAGCATTATTTTCGTACTTCTTGGAATTTTTTTCTCCTATAGGTTTATGGTGTTGTGTCTAATTCTATACTATATTTTTTGGTCTTCAGAGCAATATATATCTTTAACATTGTGTATATGAATTTCCATAGGCGAGTGTTTTGGGCCGTTGGGGTGGGTTGTGGAAAATGGGTGGGTGTATGTTGCGTGTGTTTGTTGTTTAGGCGTCGTGTGGGTTTACGATGTCTAATGTCACGTGTTGGGTTTAAGATCTTGAGGATTTTTACATAAAACAGTGTGCATTGTAGATAAAACAATCCTTTCTGAGTGGAGTTGTTCTGGCGACACCTGCTATTATTACCATTAAAGTTATAGTTTGTAATTTATAGAATTAATTTGTTCTCTTTACTGAGAGAGCCAGACTGTGAACGAATTCTTTAGTGTGTTTCTATAAGTTGCTTGTATGCAGTGAGGATTTTCTTTCCTGTTTATCGAATGTTTTTCTTTCCTTTTTATCGAAAGTGCTGAAAACTGCTTGCTCCTTGACAGCACGTCTTACTGAACGTAAGACGTGCTGTCAGCCATTTTTCGACCTCTGTCACTTACTGTATTCCTGGCAGCTGCCTTGTACTTATGGTGCGTATAATTTGCATTAAGTCATCTGATGTGTGAGTATTTTGATGCTGTTTTTTGGGTTTGGAGAAGGGAGGTCATGTGTAAAGAAATTCAACAGCACTGGTAAGACTGGGTCTTAGATAGAAGTTGGTTCTGAGACAATGCAATCTATGCCAGCTCCAAAGTTTGTCTTTATTGGAAAGAGTAGGTAGACTTTCTTAGCATTAACAAATATTATGTAGAATACAATGCGGGGCACATGCAGCGTATAGTTGTATAAGAATACAAATACATGTTCAATGGTTCATGTTCAGTGGAGAGGGAAAATAAAAATAAAAAATTTCAAACTTGAAATTGAGGAATAACTGAGCCATTTCAGTTCATGACAAGGATTTTATTTAATGTACTGAGCCAATGTATCGACAGAAATACTCAAAGTTCTCAAGAGAAGGACAGTAGGTATGGGATAGTTGTGCCACGTAGAAGAGTCCTTTGGTAAGAATCAAACTGAAAAGGAAAAACCTCCTCTACTATTTTTCTCTGCTTCGCGTGTGACACCTTCTGATGTTAAAAGTGTCACAAAATAGTATAAGAAATATTGACACCTCTGCTAGATACGGGGTATCACTTAAATATGTGTAGTAGCCTAGTGTAAACAACTATAGAAAGTGCCAACCGCTTTGCAAGGGACCATCAGATGTAGAACATGTTTTACAGATTTCACTCACTTTAAGGACCAAATATCTTGTGCAACTGAGGGAATGGTATCGATCGATTAAAATCTCAGATGATTAGCCAAGAAAGATATAATAAAGTCCTCTTTTTTTAGATGAAAAATAAAACTAAATAATCTGACCTTAATCAGAAAGAAAGAAAGAAGAAAATCAGATTCAACCTTGAGCTGAGGTGAGATTAATAACTGATATAATGTAACCTTAACCCCAGAGACGCGCTTTACATATGTTGGTCCCTTTAACGCCAGATAATTTTACTTGGCTGAATATGAGAACATTTATAAAACACTCGTATGGTGTTTTTGAAAAAAGAAAAAAAAAATCGAAAAGTAGGTCACCGAGCTGAAGGTGTAACTTCACAAGTGAGATCCGCAAGAAAATAAATCTAGTTTCAGGGAAATTGAATATCTATCATCATATCAAACAAATTGATGATTTCCTTAGGGAGATTGTTCTTCATGTGAATGAAATCACTTTGTGAAATTAATTAGCACTGATAACCCCTCGTAGCGAAAGTAATTGACTGAGATAAAAACTAATCTAAGATTAATTTTGTATATCCTACCGGAACATTAGAATTGTAGTTGCACTTGTGAAGGGTGCTTATGGTTCCATTAAATTTGGTGTTAGTGCAATTTCCCCTCAATGACCTTCTAATCATATTTTGTAGGTATCTAACCTCAACGCTGTAAGGCAATTGGGAAGGATCCAATGTAGATTTGAGGGCTAATCGATTCCTTGCAGAAATTCTGAAGTCCACTGGACAAAAGTTGTCTAGCAAAAGAGTCTAGCATACATTTTTTAAAATGTATGTGATCGATAGAGAAGCAATAAGGGTCGAGTTCTGTGACAAAAGATACCTAATGTCTTATCATAACTACCACCATACGATTCTATTCAGCTGTGTGGCTCTTCTTTGACAAGTGAAAGGTTAAAACAAACATAATTCGTATGTTAGAATATTTTTAACTCTTGGAAATTATCTACTTTTTTCTCCAAGTTCTATATATTCATATGAAAATATATTACACCTGCATATGATGAACTTAAGTTTAGAAGTCCTCTAACATATGGTGTGTGGCAACATTTTAATTAGATAAACTCTAAAACTGCAACTGATATAATCGGGAGATCAAACAAACCGTACAACCCTCGAAAGACATTATTGACTATAATCTACATCGATTAACCCCATCGCCATGACGACGTTTGTTACAATGAATACATTCGTTAGGCGTGAGCTCGATAAAGATCTATAGAACTTGCCTCTGTAGCCAACAGAACAATTTCACTGAGGATTCGTATGTTTAATTGTGCCTGCCACCAAACGAGTTTATTCAGCTGAAGGAGATTTTGCGCACATGCAGGGTGAAGAAATACGAAGCAGATGACAGAGACATCTATCAGTGACATCTTAAAGCTACAGAGGTACCATGTTATCCCGAAGGAAACATGGCTAATTGTGCTGAAGATAAAACACGGCCGCTTGGCAAGCCAATGCAGCCGTGACTCGTTGCACAATGGCCCCCAACAAACATCCTTACGACTGGGTTTTAAATGGCGCATTGATGATAGCATCTAAAGCATGACTATAACCTGTGCCACATGTTGGTAACCCTATATTCTATAGTTTATGAAAGACTTCATGAAACATTTAATTTAGAAATTTTGGGTAATTGCAGTAATTATCTGTCTTCTCAAAGGAAATCCTAGAATTTACCTATTATGTATTAAACTTCTGATTTAAGCAACACCCTTCGTATTATTTGTTGCCTTATCGATTTATTAATTGAAATATATTTGCTTGTCACTTTTAAATGGAAAATGCATATGCGCAATATTTCAGAGACTACTATCGTTATTTTAAGATGGCATTATACTATGGAAACGCTGAATGCCGTATTCTTAAAAGATATTAAATCAGCACCCGAGACCAAACACCATAACAACTTTGGGTCGTATTTCCTCCTAGTATATGGCTGGTTATCCATTATGTCTGCTTCCTCAGGCACTGAAACTTCGTTTATGAATACGACTGTGGATCTTCATAAATACATTTTTTGTTGTACAGTTGTCTTTCTTCACCAAGGGTAATTGGTACTTGAACTGAGATATGAAACAGTTGTTTAATGAATAAGAACTGTAACTATCAGATCACGTGGAAGGCGTCATACAACGAAATGTGATGAAAGCTGCTTTTAGCTACGAAAGCAAATCATATTAGCGAGGATGTAATACAAAGTCAAGTTTATGTGTGTTTTCTTTTATGTTGAACTCCCCCAGCACAGTCAAACTACCCACATTAGGGCCAAAGCAATGAGAAACGAGAAGGAAACAGTAATTATGGGTTTGGTAACATTTTCAGTATAAGTCAGTGTTAAATGATATACTTTAATTATTTTTCTGCTTATAGCAGATGATTTAATTCAGCTGATGTAATACATTCGTGACTGAGCGAGATCTCGATCAGCTGAATGTTGTCGTCCTTGCAGAATGTATAAAGTACGTCACCTCTACTGTAGTGTGTCTGAACCCGGGAGATAGCGTTTGTGTCATTTCAAGATGACAAATCTTCAGTGACAAAGTATTTCGAAGTGGGACAGATCGTAATATGATGAGCACTTCCTGCAGGAATGAATTCTGTTGTATGATTCTGCCAATGTCACGATAGGTTTCTACAAGTTGCGTTGTGGCAAACTGAAAGTTATTCTATCCATCTTAAGGTTGGGGAACTTCCCCAAGCATGAGCCCTTTCGAGCCAATTGTAGCAACGATCAAAATATCTAATTCGGTTGAGATATCAGAATCGGGACGAAGCAGGTTCTCGAATAAGTTAAATTTCCTCGTTTACATAATTTCTTATGTCGTTTGTCAAAACGATGTCTTTAAAGGACATTACTGAGCTGAAGAAAGTTAACAAAGAGAGTGTGAAAAGCAGAACTGAATGGGGTAATAAGCCCGAGAAGAAAACCTAAAATGAGATGGATTGATGAGGTGAGAAGAGTTTTGAGCGCACATGGTATGTCACTACGGCAGGGAAGAGATAATGCAAGAGATAAGAATAGGTGGAGTGAGATTGTAAATGGATGAATGGGTAAAGCAGCCCTAAAACCTGTTTCTCACATCTGTTTCGTAGATGAGTGAATATGGAGAAGGTGTGGGAGGGGGGGGGGGCGGTTTCACCGCATGGTGAAGAGGTGGGGGTAAACCATACTTGGCTGTCGGACCATTTTGCATTGCGTTTTGCCCAAGCATTGTACCGGAGAGCAAGAAATCCTTCACCTCCAACCTCCATGGTGTTGAGATGGGAAAGGTCTTCAGTTGATATTGTAGTGAGTGTGGGTGTCTGTTTTATCACCGCAATGGCGAGAACGAATATATTCCCCGTATGTGTAGTAACATATTAAGACGGATTCGGACCGTAGACATGTAAGACAATAGCCGAACTCTCTATCATATCATCCACTTACTACCGAGAAGGTATCATAGAGGTGAATGAACTAGCCAGGTAGTATCAACAATAAAAGAGAAAGATCCACTCGCTATAGAAGGGGTTAATTAAGACCTGCAGCGCGCTTGGTTGACGATGGGGATCCAAGGATATGGATGAGAAAGTTTGACTAGCCTGGATACAAGGAAAAGTGTCACCCGGTGTGGACAAGGTCAAACTTTCACGTGGTGCATATTGTGAAATAAAGAATAATAGCAGGTGCGAGAGTTGCTAATTTGGAAAAAAAATGGATTTTTTATCATTTTATTGTATAATACTACGAGGAGACTTAAACACATTATGATACACAATATGGGATTGATAATACCTGTTAAAGGTTAGGTTCCAACTGTAATGCTTATAAAAAAGGCCAAGCTCAATACAGTGCTTACTTGTTTGACATGTTGCTGTGCAATAGACTAATCTTACGGGGGCTCTAAGTAGCATGTACTCCAAAGTACAAAGCGTTACCTTAAAAATGGGTAGATTTGTCTTACAGCACCCAGAAAAAAAGTTCTAACTCCTTTAGTGCAAAATAACCTCTTCAGCTAAATAGAAATGGTTAATGCTAGCCGGAATAGAATATGTAAAGGGTATTATTGTGGAGAATATTGTACATCTTTTTACTAATACACACACACACACACACACACACACACACACACACACACACACACACACACACACACACACACACACACACACACACACACACACACACACACACACCAAATATATATGTATATATATATACATATATATATATATATATATATATAATATATATATATGTAAATATATATGTATATATATATATATATATATATATATATATATACACTATATATATGTGTGTTTATATATATATATATATATATATATATATATATATATATATATATGTATATATGTATATATACGTCACCTCGTTGGAAGGGTTGTTACGATGTTACGGAAGCATGTATGAATGAGCGAGTATTGAACAATATTTCCTCCATGGCACTGTCAGTTAAACTACGAATCCATTAACAAAGCAAGATATATTGAAATACGAGTCACATTATTATTACGAGGATAAAGAATGAAACATTAACGGACAACGGTAAGATGGTCAAATTTGATGTTTTCAATGAGGGGCTTCCCTTAAACAGAACAAATTGTTTTGTTGCAATAAGAAGGCTCATACGAGATGCTCTCAAGCACGAACGAATATATCGAGATAGATAATTCTGGCGGTAAGTAGAGTTAATGTTTAAGACAATGCCACTCCCTAATGTAGAATTTAACCTTGACGATAATGTATTGGGATTTCCGAATATGAATGAAATTAATAAGAAGAGAATGTAGCACAAATAAAACAAAATTTCTTAATGACAACCTGTATGAAGACGCCATTGTAAAACGGGTACACTTCTTCCCACTGAGTGACATGAGGTAGTCTAATCTTCACAAAATAAATAAGTCATGTGGGAAGTAGGATACAATCTTGCCTCTGGGGTAAGTTAGTTTTTTTGTTTATTGTTGGATGATTTCTTTCTGCCAAGCGAGACGTTGTGCATGGCATCCATCACTATTAACACACGATATACCTTGAAAAGTTTCTCAAGAGTGAATAAATTCGCCTGACGTTAAACTAGTCAGTGTTTTGAACCATAAATAGCATGTTGGTGTGTCTAAGATATATGTGATCGTTAGGCGTTATCCTGAATAGAATTCTTAAAATGGGTAGTATGTAACAATAGGATGACGCACAATACTTCGCCTGGCTGATGTGATCAGCAGTTTCATTGCAATACTTGACTCTTACAGTTTCGTCTGGCAGCGGAAGAGGTGTTGTTCATATGAAGAAAACCTTAGACCCTAAAAATACTAACACCTTCAAACCGGTGGCTCACTTTATATACTATTTTGTGATAAATAGTAGGTGAATTTATTCCTTTAAGCAGCAGAAGACACTATGAAAAACAAATATTAAGAGAAAAGAAAAAAGTCTGACGTTTGCTACAGCGAGCGAGATGCCTTACGCCACCCTATTCAAGAGGTTGAAGAAAGCTGCAGCCTCACGGGATCTGTGTTGCTCCGTCGTCGGTTGTGAACGACGTCAATTTGCAAGGCCAGTTGCGTGGCCAATAATGACGTCACGTTATTCTGAAACATGAACAGTATTTCGATATCTTGCGAAACTCCAAGAAACAAATATTCGGTTTAAAACACATCACACCACAATCAAATCATTTCACCTTGGGTCCCCTGTAGCGCCCATAGACTTCGAAACTTATAGAGCAGGGATGATGTCAACTTGTTCTTAGGGAAAAAGAATGTCGTAGAATCGTCATACATCTTCCCTCAATATTTTTTCATAAGAAATGACAAAAATATAGTTGACACTGGACATGAAGAACTCTCTTGACAATTTAATCAGAAAACGGTGGTCTTCATAGTATTTAAACCATCTGCATCCGCCGGTATCAGTATGATGCCAGGACACTGGTTAAAGATTTAACACATGTAATGAGGGCCATAGGTCTGCGTCATGGAACCGTCTCAGTACTACCTTGGCCTCTAGCTTATAGGGTCTCTGTAAGTCTCAGGTGGCCTTCAAACACTGCGAGGACGCAAGTGAATACGGTCTATAGAGTGATGTTTAGGTGCCCGACGAATGATCTCGAATGCGAAGGCCTGAGCTCGCGTGATCCCCTTGCGTCACAGTGAGTTCTAGGTCGGGGATCCTTTGAAGTCGACTGTGCTCAACAAATCAATAAGTGATGCATGTTCAGTTTTCTGTATTTGATAACTTATTTTTTTGTTTGTATATATGGGTGTTTATATGTTTTTTTTTTATCTAATCATCTATTTATTTATTTCATTAATCTATTTGAAGTCGACTGTGCTCAACAAATCAATAAGTGATGCATGTTCAGTTTTCTGTATTTGATAACTCATTTTTTTGTATGTATGGGTGTTTATATGTTTTATCTAATCATATATTTATCTATTTTATTAATCTGCTTGTTTATCTGTTCATCTAAAGTATATATTTATTCATGTCCTTATTTATCTATTTTCTTTATCTACTATTCTATGTTTTTTATTAATTTATTTTGTTTATGTATTGGCTTATTCATCTACCTATTTATAAATTTCGTACTTATTTGTTTTACTATTAGGCATTTATTAATGTATTTATTATGCACTTGTTTATCCAGCTCTTTCTACATATCTATCTACTTACCTAACCTATATAGCTATCTATCTGTATGTCTATCTGACTATTTATTTTTCTGCCTGTCTATATATTTATTAATTCATTAATTAAAATCTCAACAATCAGCATCGGAAACTTGCCCAAAATGAAGGCATGGCGCAAATTTCCTTCCAAATCATACGTAAGGCAGAATAAACAAATTTTACATCTGTAGTACAATTCTGGGGTGTAGGGGGGTGGGTTGGAGCTGTAGAGTGGATATAAATAGCAAAGACATGAGTATTATCAGAAATTTGTATTGGAAGCAAAGAGCAGTAGTGAGGGTACGGGGAGGAAGAACTGAATTTCAAGCTATAAAGAGGGGAGTGCGTCAAGGCTGTGTTATGTCTCCAGATTTATCTAATTTATATGGGGAGATGATCCTTAGGGAATTAGAGGGAATGGAAGGGATTATAATTGGAGGATATAATATAAATCATATCAGATATGCTGATGACACGGTATTGGTGGCTGACTCAGAAGAAAAACTGCAACATCTATTGAATGTAACCGTAAGAGCTAGTGAGGAGAAAGGTTTAAATGTAAATATGGGGAAAACTAAACTACTAGTGGCCAGTAAAACAGATCCACCAAGAGTGCAAGTACAAATAGCAGGGAGAAGAATAGAATAAGTAACCAAATTTTCGTACCTGGGAAGCGTATTGACAGAAGATTGTAGATGTGAAAAAGAAATAAAATCAAGGATGGCGATAGCTAAAAGCACGTTTCAGAAAATGAAAGGGGTTTTAACAAACAAGAGAATGTCTACAGATATAAGGAGAAGAACAGTTAAAACATTTATATGGTCAACACTATTATATGGTTCAGAAGCTTGGACAGTCAGCAAAAAATTGCAGGAAAATTTAGAAGCAGCGGAAATGTGGATATGGAGACGAGTATTAAGAGTACCATGGACAGCGAAGAAAGCAAATGAAGAAGTATTGAGAGAAATGGAGACAGATAGGGAATTGATGACAACAATAAGTAAAAGACAGTTGCGATTCTTAAGACACATAATGCGGAGGGAAGGGTTGGAAGAGGTGGGATGACGGGAATGGTGGAGGGAAGGAGAGCAAGAGGAAAGTAGAGGGAGAAGTATATGGACGGGCTGATGAGGGCGACGGGAAAACAACTCAAACCAGCACAGATGTTACAAGTAACAAGGGACCGTGAGCGGTGGCGCTCCATGGTTACCGAAGTCCAAGAGGATATGGCACGACGGTAAGGTAAGGTAAGTACAATTCTGCGGAACAGTTAAAAAAAAAAGAGAGATTAAGAAAACACATATTCATTACAAGAAAAAAAAATAATCATGATATTTTGATCATTATAATCAATACAAAGGAATTAAACCACCTACGCCCATCAATAGATTGGGTTTCAATTTGCATTATTTTTCATCCGACCTTACTATTGACCGGAAAGTCTACAGTCTGCATGCTTTGCAATTGTATTTCATTGTTGTAATAATTTTTTGAGTACAGGTGGACCTCTATTCCACAACTGGTTAAAATTTATATATATATATATATATATATATATATATATATATATATATATATATATATATAAAATATATCATCGATGAAAACGGGATTCTTTACCGAACAGATTTTTAACGTAGACAAAACTGGATTCTATT
>NC_134777.1:45251395-45256395 GCF_046742065.1 Oratosquilla oratoria | reverse complement strand
GTTCTTATGTTCATTTCCTTATCCATCACCATCCCGGCCACCATTATCAGTCACCATCACATTAATATCATCATCATGCGTATTATATAGGTTGAGGTGGTGTCATCAGAGAGGAGAACTCACAGTAATGGGTTTGAAATGGATAAATTTACATTTAAGAAGGAAATGGGCAACAACTGGTTTACCAACAGAGTGTTCAACGAATGGAAAAGGCTTTGTAACCATACTGAAACTATCCGCTGTTTTAAGGAAAGGTTAGACAACTTTATGGATGGGGATGATAGGTGGTAATGGACATGGAACTTCCTAGTGTAGGCCTTATGGTACCTTGCAGCCTCCTTCAACCTTGTGTTCTTATGTTCATTTCCTTATCCATCACCATCCCGGCCACCATTATCAGTCACCATCACATTAACATCATCATCATGCGTATTATATAGGTTGAGGTGGTGTCATCAGAAAGGAGATTACAGACTGTGTTGCTGGCAAAGAGAGCCTTAAAGTTATTTATTATTTTTGTGTCAGGAAAAAGAACCAACATTTGGGATATTCTTTTTTTTTTTTCTGTAAGTGTTTCATTTTATACAGCTGAATTAATATCGTTGGACAACAACCTTTTTCTAGCCAAGTATTTTCTGTCATTATTTGATTACGGTGGTAAGTGATTTTATTCTGTCTTTTGAAAAAAACTTCTTAATAAGAACATTGAATCAATCCAATATTCCTTATAACCCAAAAGTATAATGTAAGAATCACGTTTTGGGCTACATAATGACTATTCTTTTATAATTTGTTTTATGAGTTATACTTAGATACCTGGTAGGAGATTTCAGTCAGCTGACGGAAGCCCTCGGCAGTCATAGGGTTAAATGCAGTATCTAGAACCCTTGTGAGCAAGTGTGGTCATGGTAACTGCGGCTGTAACAGTAACAGTAACAGTAATCGCCAGGAGAAGGCGATCGTAAAGCTCGGAATTATAACCTTAATTTCCCAAAAATCCCTTTGCTGAAGAGTTCATAAAGATGTAAATCGTCCCATTGGCGAATCTGCGACATAACCAGGAAGATGCCTGAGAGGCTGGTCAGGATAGGGTGATTAAGGATGGTCGGGAATGGTTGTGCATGGGAGATGGACGGACGGTAGTGGAAGGGAAGTGTGGTATTGGAGAGATGGAATGTTATTGGAGAGGAGGAATAGTAATGTAAGGGTAGAAAGTAGCTGAAATATAGCATAGTGGTGGAGGATAGGGAACAGTATTGGAAGAACGAATGTTGAGGAGGAAAAATAATCCCAGCTGAGGGAATGAATAAAAACGTAGGGAAGGGAAGATATAGGGGAAAGGTAGAAGACACTCGTTAAAGAAAGGGATGGTAGCAGAAGGAAAATGGCTTGTAAAGAAGGAAAGGGATAATAATGAACTGAAACAATAATAGAAATGGAGGAAAAGGATGGTAAGAAATAAAAGGTACATTATGAAAAAGAAAGAATAGTAGTAGAAGAAAGGTATGACAGCAGATAAAAAAATGGCAGTAGAGGGAAGGGATGGTTTGTAAGAAAAAATGGTAGTGAGGAAATAAGTAGGGATAGAGGGAAGAGATGGTAGTAGAATGGTAATGAGGTAATAGGAAGGTAATGAGAGAAATTAATATTTGCGAAAGAAAATAATCGTAGTGGAGGAAAGGTGTGGCAAAAGAGGAAAAAATATGAAAAGAAAGAAAAGGATAGTAGCACATAAAATGAATGATAGTGGGAGAAAATATAATAAAGATGAGGAGAAATATATACAGTATGGAGAGCATGCAAGAAAAGGAAATGGTAGAAGGAGAGGGGAAGCTTGGTAAGAGAAGAAAGGTGAAAATAGATGGAGAAGAAAAAGGAGAAGAAACGGGTGGAAGGATGCGAATGTTAAAGAGACAAGTGAAGGATGGGGTAGTAGGCGGAGAGGAGGGTAGATCAAAGAAGTATTGGCGAGACAGGGAAGAGAGGGCAAAAGAGGTTAGAGATACTGATGGAAAATACGAAAGATGCATGGAAGACTACTCCACCATGGATCTAGATAGTTGTAATGGCAAATAAAGAGCAAACGAGACTAACACGAGTGAAGAATACTGATGAAAGATAGGCCTGGCATGGGACTGTGTAAAAGAGGTACATACATACATACTGCATGAGGGGACGGAGATGGGGGGGGGGGCTGCCGAATTTTATGAAGCGGCCTTGCTGTGGATGTACTGTGTCTTGCGACACTGCTTCTGACCCAGGGCCGTGGACAGGATGCAGGGATGACCCGTCATCCAGGAGGTGCCAAGATAAGAGGGAGGGAGGAGGGTGGAGGGGAGTGGAATATATAGGAAATGGAATGGGTGGGAGTGGTTTCTATGCCTTTTTCTTTTTGGCTACCCCCCATGTAGGGGGGGAAAAGCCTTTGGTATATGTATGTATGTAAAAGAGGTACTGGTGATTAATGACTATTTAGGACTGAAGAGGGAGAGTGAATAGCATGGAAAGAATTAATAGAGATGAGAAAGAAAACACGGTGGGTATGGAGCCATTTCTTTGAAAATTACAGATTGCATTGACATTGATACTTCCATTTCGGTGGTCAACACCCAAATGAGTAAGACCATCCGAATTCAGCCAAAACAAAACTATGAGGTCAGTAAAGTCAACTTGATACGACTAGGGTTCGTCTTTGAGGCTAATAAAATCAATTGATGCTGCGATAGTATTTATCAAATGTACCACCAGTTGGCTACTGACAGAGTCCATTCTTTTAAGGTGAAAACCATTATAGGTTAGTAGAATTGCGCGGTATTGGCCAGGGCTGAATCTTTAATGTTTGATACAGGACTAAATGAGTCAGAAGAATGATGAGAAAGAGGAGCAAGAGGAGGGACGTAAGTGGAGGGAAGAGGTGAAGTGGAGTAGCGGGAGAGTGAAGCCATGAAAGACTATCAAGATGAGGAAGGCAAGGATTTCCTTAGACCCTTTGTTACAGCGATATCTCCTAATCTAAATTGAATCATCTGGTATAAGACAGAATGTACAAATTACCTGTATGTTTTAATGCGTTTGGTACAGTGCCGTACCATAGGAGGATTGAAATTGCCTGACATTGTTTGGAAGAAGTATATAAGAATAGCGAAAGGTTTTTTTTTTTTCACTGCTAGAAGAGCATTACTCCTGTTCTCGACAATGGTGCACTTGTTATCGATTTGCTCTCATTGATTGGATTATCATCCTATTATCTCTATCCAAGTCTGAAGTAGTTTCTTTGACCTATCTATGACCCAAGTCCCGTGCCCGAAGTTCCCTCTTCAGTTAATTAAAACCATCTGGTGATAACTAAAGTTTGACCCGAGTAGAACAGGGATGGATAAAACAAACTTGAATCTATTTGCTCTTGGAGTTCCTCAGTCAGTGTACCTAAAACGTAACATAGACATTGGTGAACACGATGCTTGACGTATATCAAAGTGGGTCAATTATTTCCTTAACTCGTCCTTCCCAAGGGGCGAAATGTAAGGTTTCCAAAGTTACAGAACGGGCACAAATGGCTTATTTGAGAGAGCGCCAAGTCTCCCAGTCGAATAAGGTCACTTGGACTTATGCAAGATAAAATCTCTAAAATTTACCACCGGAGCAAATGGGTGAAGTAGAAGGCCACCTTCGAGACGCGGAGTAATATAATCTCTACACCACCTCTGCTCCTCAGGAAGAGAAGAGAGACGGGAGTACAAATGTAGACAGAACAAACGGACAGGCAAACACACGGATGGACAGTCAGACGAAAGGACTGGCGGGAAGGTAGACTGAGGGACGAATGGCCAGGCAAACTGACGGATGGATAGAGACGGAGAGGTGGACGGATTGGCGGGAATGCAGACTGAGGGACAAACGAAATCCAAACAGGTGGAGAAACATACGAACTGACAGACTGTCGGAGTGACGTACAGCTAGACGAATGGATAAAAGAAATGATAGGCGAACAAACAGTCAAACAGACAGACGGGCTGACTAGTGGACGGGCAGACTGGTGGACGGATAAGAAGACGAACAGACTAACGAACGAACGTAAAGTCAGACGGACGGACGGAGATGCACAGATGAGTGAGGTTTTTGACGGGAAAATTCTTCCAAGATGTAGTGGGGGACCAGATAACCGTGTTTATGACCAGAGTTCTCGATCGCGTCGGGCCAGTTGGATAGTCGTTGCAAACTATGACCGATCTGGACTCGAAGCAGTCGTGAGTTGAGTAATGAACTCAAATTGTTTGGGCAACCTCTAACCTGACCTCTTTTTAGATTATCTCTTTGTGTCTTGGAATTTCCTTCGATGAAAGAATGTAATATGCTGGTTGTGGTTCGAAATGACAGAGGGAAAACAATATGATACGAAGGAGAGGAAGAATAACGGAACTGGAGGAATAAGAGTAAAATGAAGAGAAGAAATGTAAAATAAATGTACGAGGGAGCAGTAGGAGTAGAAACAAGGAGAGGAAGAAGGAGCATAGCAGAAAAAGGAGTAGTAAAAGGAGAGATAAGAGGCAAAGAAAGGTGAAAAGGGGAATGGGAGGAGGAGGAGGAGGAGGAGGAGAAAGAGGAGTAATAGAAAGAGGGTAAATACGATGGGGAACATGAATAAGAAAAGGAAGAAGAACAGAAGGAGATATTAAAGAAACATTAGGAATAGGAGAAGGGTGAGAACTGAGAAAAGAATAGAATGAGGAAGATGAACAGGAAGAGGAAGAGGAACATGAGGAAGACGGATAAAAGGAGGAAAATGAATAGGAAGATGAAGATATATATAGAGAGAGGAAGAGAAACAGAAGGATAATACGAGAGGACGAATAAGATGAATATGATGATTAAGGAGAGGAAAAGGAACAGGAGGTGGAGGAGGAGTTGGAGGCAGAAGTGAAGGAGTAATAGGAAGAAAAAGAAGATGGATAGGAGGAGGAAGAATAGGAAAATCCTAAGGAGCAGGAGCAGGAATAGGA
>NC_134777.1:45218895-45221395 GCF_046742065.1 Oratosquilla oratoria | reverse complement strand
TTTTGCTGAATGCAAAAGGATTAATGCTAATGTTGAAATAAAAATGAATATTTTTCCTATTTTTAAGAATTGTATTCTTTGATCAAATAAGAATAATAGGCTGAAAGCCTATAATGCATAACAAGCCAAAGTACGAAATGAAAACTAGTTTTCCCACTGGGCACATCGTTTAGGTGTAGCACGTTTCCTTTAGCAGAATTAATGGATGCCAGAATAAAACAGATAGATATATTTTATCAGTGAAAGAAGTTAAGGTAATCAATTGCACCGTAATGCTTTCCTGGTAGAACAATTATTAAAAGACCATTTTTCGTCACCTACGGGATAAAAAATAAATAAATAAGCTGGTCAAATTTGTCACCACTTCCAGCTTAGAATTTCCAAATGAAAGAATCAGTCGACCGTTAGATCACCATCTGTTTAAACCCTCTTAGTGACACAACGATCCATTTAATAATGCTTCGTGTTATGTCAAAATACAACAAGAGCACCACATAACTTTCAGACCTTTCCCAAAATAACAGGATGATTAAGTCATTGGCGTAGATTTATTGTAAATGCTGGAGAAGGAGGGCTGCATTTCATCTCTTGAGTACCAATAGATACTTTTAGGTGTATAGGTACTTCTATCAGCTGCATAATTTATTTCATGGTGGTGGTCGTGTACGAAAAGCACGTGATCCAAACTGCAGCAAAATATGAATGTAAAAGTATTGAAAAAAATGATAATAATAATAATAATAATGATAATGATAATAATGATGATAATGATAATAATAATAATAATAATAATAATAATAATAATAATAATAATAATAATAATAATAATTAATAATAATAATTTATAATAACAATAATAATAATAATAACAACAATAATAACAATAATAATGATAGCAATAATAATAATAATGATAATAATGATAATAATGATATTAATAATAATAATAATAATAATAATAATAATAATAATAATAATAATAATAATAATAATAATAATAATAATAATAATAATAATAATAATAATAATAACAACAATAACAATAATGATAATAGATAAATAAGATAAAATAATATTCACACTGAAAAAAAGACTTGGGAAGTAATTTCTTATATATGATGATCTTTGTTAATACTATTCTTTCTAATGTCAAGCTATTCTACTTAGCTAAATATGATCATAAACGACGGGTAAGTTAGTGTCTCAGTTCATCAAAATTGTCAACCACGAGCGTCACTGAATTGAAGTGACACTTTGAATCCGGAAACATTTCTTTTCAAAGAAAAGGGTCACCTGGCAAGAGGCATAATAGGATATGTATTTCCCAATATGCAGCGAAAGGTTAATTGAAAAATCCTTAATATTTCGACTCTGCAGGGGGTCCTTTCAACTCTTTGAAACCCAATGACTGGAAGCAAAATAAAGTATATATGACTATGATCGCAGACAAAAGAGTTAAATGTACTGTAAATAATTCTTAATAAGGCTGATTTCTGGTTTCCTTCAGAATTAAATTAACTCCAGGGAAGTGACTGGAGATGATTGCAATGGAAGTGTCCCACTACAGTACAATTAAATCGGAAGGCCATAAGCTCCCCCCCCCCCCACATTCTTCGTACATTTACCTTCCCCCACCCCCCACCCCTGATCTACGCTCATATATTAATGGCATGAGCAGTGACACTGGCTCTAAATCTAGAGGGGCGCGTAGCCATCCAATGCAGAAACAAACCAGCCGGAGACCTTTTTGTCTCAAGTGAGAAAGGATGTATCTGTGTGTATAAGTTTATGTTTGTGTGTGTGTGTGTGTGTGTGTGTGTGTGTGTGTGTGTGTGTGTGTGTGTGTGTGTGTGTGTGTGTGTGTGTGTGTGTGTGTGTATGTGTGTGTGTGTGTGTGTGTGTGTGTGTGTGTGTGTGTGTGTGTGTGTGTGTGTCTGTGTGTGTGTGTGTGTGTGTGTGTGTGTGTGTGTGTGTGTGTGTGTGTGTGTGTGTGTGTGTGTGTGTGTGTGTGTGTGTGTGTGTGTGTGTGTGTGTGTGTGTGTGTGTGTGTGTGTGTGTGTGTGTGTGTGTGTGTGTGTGTGCGCGCGTTTATATATGTATATTCACGTATGTCGATAATCTGAACAGAATGTAAACATTCTTTGGCAGTAACAATCAATATCATCGCGTCAGGGCAAGGCTGAACAAGATCACCTGCCCATAACAACCACGACAAAAGCCATGTTATATACCATTATAGTGAAAACCCTAAACTCTTTAACAAAGTACCCTGCACTCAGGTGAATAATGCCGTCTGACATTAGAATAAAGTCTGTTAAATAGAAAACGAGAGCATGGTAGACAGGGTTCACTAAAGAACAACACAAGTGACACTATCAGGTAAGTGGAGGCCCAGCACTCTTGCACGCATCACTGATGGTGCCATCAGGTTCCATCCGCTGTCCCTCGTTTAAGGCGCTCTGATACCAAAGGCTGACGACGCAGGATTGGCGGTGCTTTG
>NC_134777.1:45203895-45206395 GCF_046742065.1 Oratosquilla oratoria | reverse complement strand
AGTTCTTCTTTTTCGAGTTCTTCGAGTTCTTCTTTTTCGAGTTCTTCGAGTTCTTCTTTTTCGAGTTCTTCGAGTTCTTCGATTTTTTCGAGTTCTTCGAGTTCTACTTCTTCTTCTTCGAGTTCTTCGAGTTCTTCTTCTTCCTCTTCTTCTAGTTCTTCGAGTTCTTCTTCTTCTTCTTCTTCTTCTTCTTCTTCTTCTTCTTCTTCTTCTTCTTCTTCTTCTTCTTCTTCTTCTTCTTCTTCGAGTTTTTCGAGTTCTTCCTCTTCTTCTTCTTCGATTTCTTCGAGTTCTTCTTCTTCTTCTTCTTCGAGTTGTTCTTCTTCACCGTAGTTGGCGGTGTAACCGATTTACCCCCAAACGCCTCTCGCCTCAGGAAAAAGAAATAATTGTAACAGAATCTTTTTATTTAGTATATGATATATATATATATATATATATATATATATATATATATATATATATATATTTATATATATATAATATGTATATGGTGGTCAGCATGACGTTGTCCCATACACGCTTTCCAAGACGAGCCAATGCTGTTACTGCTTTGCCGATGCGCCTGCTCAGCTCTGCATCCTGGGACAGGTTGCTTGAGATGGTGGAACCCAAGTAGGTGAACTCCCCGACCACCTCGAGAATGTGGCCATTAATGGAGATATTAGGAATGCTGCTGATATCCTGGCCCATGACGTTGGTCTTCTTGATGTTGATGGTAAGGGCGAACTCTTTGCATGCATGAGCGAAGCAGTTGACGAGTCGCAGTCAAGACCTTGCGTACCTTGGTTTTTGCTCGGAGACGTGCAAGGTTGAAGAGACTTCCGTCATTTCTGGTGTGGAGATGCACTCCGTCTTCTGACTGGTTGAAGGCATAGGGCAGCAGCAGGGAGAAGAAGATGCCGAAAAGCGTCGGAGCAAGCACGCATCCCTGCTTCACGCCGCTTCTGATTGGGAAGGTGTCCGAGGATGAGCCGTCGTACTGGACGGTGCCGTGCATGTCTTCATGAAAGAACGAAATCATCCTCAGGAGCTTAGGGGGACATCCAATACTCTGTAGCAAGGCGAAAAAGCCTTGCTTACTAACCAAGTCAAAAGCCTTCGTCAGGTCAATGAAGGCAATGTAAAGTGAACGCCTCTCTTCTCGGCACTTCTCTTGCAGTTGCCTTAGTGAAAAGACCATATAATTGGTTGATCTTTCTGCTCTGAAGCCTCGCTGTGCCTCAGGGTAGACTCGTTCTGCAAGTTTCTGCAACCGATTGAATATTACTCGGGCGAAGGCTTTCCCGACGGTACTGAGAAGGTATATTCCGTGGTAGTTGTTGCAGTCGCTGCGGTCTCCTTTGTTTTTATAGAGCGTGATGATGTTAGCGTCACGCATGTCTTGAGGAACGGTTCCTTCCTCCCAGCACTGGAGTAAAAGGTCGTGCAGGTGGTGATGTAGAGCGGTACTCTTGCCTGTTTTGACGACCTCCGGGGGGATGCCGTCGTTACCAGGAGCTTTCCCGCTGGCCAGGAAGTCGATGGCTTTTCCGAGTTCGTTAATAGAGGGTGGAACATCTAGTTCCTCCATGAGTGGTAGGGCTTCGTATTTCTCAATTGATACGGTGCTGACAGCGTTCTCTCTTGAGTAAAGCTCTTGATAGTGTTCGACCCATCTCTCTATCTGCTTTCCTCTGTCTGTGATATTGTCACCAGAGGCTGTCTTCAGAGGTGCAATCTTGGTAATGCTTGGGCCAAAGGCTTTCTTCATGCCATCGTACATGCCACGAATGTTGCCACAGTTAGCAGAGAGCTGGATGCTCTGGCAGAGGTTCAGCCAGTAGTTGTTGGCGCTGCGCCGTGCTAATCGTTAGGCGTCATTTCTAGACTTCCTGAGTGCAGCGAGTGTCTTCTCTAAAGGCTCTCTTTTGTAGTTAAGCAGCGCTTTTCATTTAGCTGCGATTGCTGGTTCGAGTTTTGTGATTCCAGCTTCGAACAAGTCTGGATTCTGCATCTTTTGCCGAAGGTGTCCATGGCGGAGTTGTAGATGGCTCCACGAATTTGATTCGACCTTTCTTCAGCGCTGTTTGTGGGGCAGTCCCGAAGGGCCTCTTCTGTAGAATCGGCAAAGCGCTTACACAGATCTGGCATTTTTGTCCTGACTGTGTTGATACGTGGGCGACCTTTCTGCTTGGAGCGATGGATCCGTTTGGGCTGAAGACACACCTTGCAACCAACCAACGAATGGTCGGTGTCGCAGTCAGCGTTGTGGTAGCTGCAAGTTGTAAGGACACAGTTCAGCGAGGGTCCTCTGGTGATAACGAGGTCCAGCTGGTGCCAGTGACATGATCTACGGTGACACCAGAATACTCTGTGTTGAGGCTTGGTGGCAAAAAATGTGTTGGTTTCACAGAGGTCGTGGTAGAAACACATCTCTAGAAGACTCTGACCATTCTCGTTGAGTTTGTCGACACCGAAGTGGCCAATGCTGCGGGGCCAGGATTCTTGGTCAGCTCCC
>NC_134777.1:45196395-45198895 GCF_046742065.1 Oratosquilla oratoria | reverse complement strand
GTGTGTGTGTGTATGTGTGTGTGTGTGTGTGTGTGTGAGAGAGAGAGAGAGAGAGAGAGAGAGAGAGAGAGAGAGAAAGAGAGAGTGAGAGAGTGAGAGAGTGAGAGAGAGAGAGAGAGAGTGGGCCCACCTTACGAATTATTGCAGAGTGAAGCAACAAGCCATTAAGGTAGGACCATATTGTAGGAACGAAGTGATATACTTTTAACGGCCGTGGCCGTGATAAACACCCTTTTTGTGGGCTGTCACGCCGATGTGAGTGGAAAATTTCGCACGGGGACGGGTGCTGGGGGAGGTGTAATGGCATTGCACCTTACTGACTTACAGTGATTTCATCTACATAGAAATGGGCGAACAAGTAGGCGCTGCACGTACGAGGTTATTACAGGAAGAAATGTTACGGTCCCGTGGGAACATTATATGCGAGATGCAGTGGAGGAGGAAGAGGAGGAGTAGGAGGACGAGAAGGAGAAGGAGGAGGAGGAGGAGGAGGAGAGGAAGAGGAGGAGGAGAGGAGGAGGAGGAGGAGGAGGAGGAGTAGAAAGAGAAAATAAAAGGCGGAAGAGAAAAGAAGTAGGAGGAAAGTATGGGGCGATGGAGCAAGAAAATGAGAAGAGAAACGATGATGATTATGAGGAATAGCAATAAATGAGAGAGTATTAAGAAAAGTAGGAGTAAGATAAGGTGAGTGAAAGTAAGAGGGATGGGAGTAAAAGGAGTAAGAAGATGAGTAGGAAAAGGAAGAGTAGTAGAAGGAAGAGGGGTAGGAGGAAGAGCGGTAAGATGAAAAGAAGGAAGAGAAGAGGAGGAGGAGAAAGAGGAAGGGAAGAAAGAGAAAGCGAAATAGGAGAAAGAGGAGGTGGAGGAGGAGAAAAAGTAGGAAAAGAGAAGGAAAAGGAGAGGAAGGGGAAACTGAGGAGAAGAAAAAGTGGAAAGAGAGAGAGGACAGGAGGAGAAAGGATAAGAATGAGAAGAAGAATATGAGGAAGAGGAATTGAAGAAGGAGGGGAGAAGGAGAAGCAAAGAGATGTAGGAAGAAAACGAGTAAGAAGAGGAGAAAAGAGAGGAGTAGAATGAGAAGAGGAGGGAGAATAAAAGGAAGGAGAGAAAGGGCAGGAGGAAAAAGGATAATAATGAGAAGAAGAATATAAGGAAGAGGAATTGGAGGAAGAGGAGGAGGAGGACGGGGAGGAGGAAGACGGGGAGGAGGAGAAGCAAAGACGTGTAGGGAGAAAAAAGTAAGAAGAGAACAGGAAGGAGTAGAATGAGAGGAGGAGAAGAAGGAAAAAGAAAAGAAGGAAGAGGATCAGAAAGAGGAAGAGGAGGAGATTGAGGAAGAGGAAGACAGTGAATAAAAGGAGAAAGTGGAGTAGGAGGAGGAGCAAGAGAAAGAGGATGAGAAGGAAGGGTAATAGAGGAAATATAAAGGGGAAAAGGATTAAAGGGAAAATGAAGAGGAGAAAGAGGAGGAGAGTGAAGAAGAAGAGGAGGAGAATAATGACAAGGAAAAGAAGAAAAAAGAGGAGAGGAGAAAAATAATAGATAGAACGATGACAAAAAACATTACGAGAAGGACAAAGAGGAGGTGAATTAAAGGAGAGTAAATAAAAAAGAAGAAGAGGCAGAAAGGAAAAAGAGGCAAAGGAGAAGGAGGAGGAAGAGGAATCGGTGGGCGGTGATCGCATCTCGCCTGGTGTCGAAGAAGGTGGATGCGAGAGACAAATAGAGATGGAAATAGAAACAGGATAGCACAACAAAACCATCGCGAATAAGGAAGTGGGAGGACGCAAGAATGTAAAGAAAATTACGAGATTAAGTGGAAAGAGATTGAGTGAGTCAATGAATGAGAAGGTCGTAAGAGAATAAGCGATTGAGAAAGACTGGCCACGAAAAGACCATTGTTATGGATTGCGGTTTACTAGCGTTCCCTCATGCAACTGTCATTTCTTATATCTTACGTTTTAGTCTAGTTAGTCAATGATGTTTAGAGTTTGGTTAGGAATCTCATTTTACAGTAGCAAGTTTTGGAGGGATGATTCATGTATTCGTATTTTGTCACCTAGAATTGGGTGTAGTGTAATTGTTGTTTAAGGGACCACATAAAAGAACAGTTGTTTGTTGCCGGGAGTGTGTTGATTGGGGATTGTAGTAGTTTATGTCCTTTTGCGAGGAAAGCTCCACATTGTCAGGTGAGAGAGTCGTTTCCTGTCATGAGATGGTCATGTGTCATACGAGACTGTCCTGTTCTTTGGGGTATTATTGCCAGTTTAGATCGTTATTTACTCTGACGTTATGATGTCCAAGGATGTATGTGGAGCTTACTAATTCTTAAGTAATTTCTTGAGTGATGGACCTAACCTCACTGCCACACGAATCGGAGTACAGGATAGTAGTTTGTTACTGGCAGTGGAGTGAGGTTCGAATGGGCTCGATGTCGCTTCTCGAGCCACTTTATCGGCTCGTTTGTCGCCAGGAATGACAACATTAAATGTTTCCCAAA
>NC_134777.1:45188895-45191395 GCF_046742065.1 Oratosquilla oratoria | reverse complement strand
ACTGAAGCCATTTTAACATCTTCCTGAGTTATTCGGTTTTCTATAAACCCTTGTGGTGGTCCCTCCGAACCAACTACCCAGACATCTAAAAATGATATTATATTACACTGGGAAAAAAGAAACCTATGTACTGTATATTTTTTCAACTGAATTAGGACCATTTTACATTGCTGAATCCATAAATATCATCTATTTACCTCAATCAGGTCAGGTTTTTATGCTAATTTGATTTTGAACAATCCAATCTTCTGACTAAATTGATAAGATTTTTGTGATATTGTCAGTTAATTTTCGTAAATATTTCTCACCCAAAAACGGTTTTAAGAGAAGAAAAAAATGTAACAGAATGTATTTATTAAATGCTACAAACTTCAATTTCTGTAAATTGAATAATAGGCATTGATAAAGGTAAGTATTTGTAAATTGAACATTACGCCATCATTGTGCAAGATTCAGGGCATAAACTTTCGTTTCTTCGAACCCCTCGAATGCTCAGGAGCAGGCATGTCCAACAGTAATCAGCCATCATGACTGCATCCCAGCGTCCCTGATACTTGGTCTCCATCTCTTTTATATTCTGATGGAATCTTTTCCCCTGCTCATCATTCAATGGTCCCAGATTCTAAGGAAAACTATTTTTGACCCCTTCACTTTCATTTCAGTTTCCTTCGTTTCTACGTGATTAATGTTTCTTGATGGGGTGAATTAAAACGGAGGTATAGTTTTTCTTCTTTTCTTCACTAAATCTCTACAATGTTATTTTCTTAGGTACACTTGGAATCCCCAATCCACTCACTAAGCCATCTCTGTTCCGGCGTCACTACTTAATTCATCCAATAATCTTGACCGTTACAAATAAGTGCCTCCCCTAGGGCGTGACTTTTCTCCTATGTACCAATAAAAAAATTCTCCTCCCCCTACCCTTCTCCAATCAGGAAGACTGTCATCCCGTCTTAAGCAATACTGCTTACACAAGCAATCTCAATATTAAAGCAGAATGGCCTAGTTTACCTATTGTCACCTCAGCATTAAATCTGTACCCTAGCTGTTATTTATACACCTTATGACGGTGAGGGAGATTATGCAACTCCGCAACTCCTTCGCGGCTATTGTTCTGAAAACATCTAACTCGTAGAAATGAAATTCTCGCCACCTACCCCTCTATCTACCTATTTATCTACCAGCTTCTTACAACAATCCATATGTAAGAATAAGTAATGCATTTTGATGCTCATGTTGCATTTAAGGTTTCTGAAAACAATCAGCATATTGGCGACAAGTTCTACATAGTTCCTGGCCTTGTTGTTGCCAAGAAAGTTCTTCACGACCAGAACAAAAGCTTTCCATGCTATGAGTTCTGCTTCATTCATTGAGTTTTCAAACTCAGTATCTACGATGAGCTGACGGATTTGAGGACCATCAAAGATGCCAGCTTTCAACTTTTCTATAGTTAATCCTGAAAAAGCATAGTACAAGTAAGTGAAGCTGCCACCATCCTTGTCTAGAGCTTTGGTGAACTGTTTAATCAAGCCGAGCTTGATGTGCAGCGGTGGAAAGAGTATTTTGTCTCTGTCTACCAAAGGGTTGTTGATGACTTTACTTGCTCTGCAAGGCACCAATTCCTCCCACACAGGCCAGTCCTTCTTTGTAAAGCTGAGCAGTGTCCTTACCATCCCACATGCACACAAAGCATAGGTACTTGGTGAAGCCGGACTGTTGTCCGGACAAAAAATTCACCATCTTCAGGTTAACATAAATAAGTCACTGATGCTGATTATAACAATTTTTCTCCAGCACATACTTCACCGCTTCATACTTCTCCAGTGTAGTCGAGTGAACAAGGAATACAGAGGCAAACTGGTTGCCGTTGTGAAATAGAACACATGTCAGAGATCGTTTGCTGCTGTCAATGAACAATCTCCAATCTTTGGGTTCATACTGCGGCACTCCAAGCTTGTGCAGAAGCTGAGCAATATCTGTACAGTACACTAAGTCATTCTCTTCAAAGAAAAAAACGGAGGAACTCTTGATGTCTGTTGCGATAAAAGATGATGCAAGCACTTTCAGAGAGGAGTTTTGTTTTTTTTCTTCAGTGTGGATGGCAATAGTTCGGCAGACTTTGGCAAGCTGAGATCGCGAACTAGATCATTTAGCTACTTTTTGGAAAAAATATGTGGAGCATCATCGTTAAGAACCACTTCTTCATAATCTTCTACAACATTGGAATTTCATCACAGTGAGCTGCAGGACGACGTACTGGTTTAAGATCAGAATACTTGGGGCTGCTTTGGTTCTTTCGGTTGATTACAGTCAGTGACATGGTTTGTCGGCTCCCTCCAAACCATGGGAAATCCAAACTTCAGACAACTTTTCTTGATTTTGGTCCACTGATGCAGATACTCGGTGCATGACATGTATACCATGGATGGCGTCCAAGTTTTATCCTGGTCAACAAGTTTAATACCAAAATAAGAATAGTAAGCACGCTTTATGAAACTTG
>NC_134777.1:45176395-45183895 GCF_046742065.1 Oratosquilla oratoria | reverse complement strand
TGCCAGCAACCAAATAGAATCGTCTGGCGGTGATCACATGAAACAGTTAAAACAGAGTTGCTCATCGCGGTAAATATTCAGCCTGACGTGAGATAATCAAAATCATCTGGCCTTGTTCAGAACAAAGTTTCTAAAGGACGTCATCATAGCAGTGTGGTTAAGTGCTGTGATCCTTCCCTCAGTTGAATAAAATTGTCATTAGTTACCATTACCTCTGAACCGAGCAGTGGGGCCGGGTTAGGGGGTGATTCTTCAACAACGAGGTACTAAGATGGGAGGGGAGGTAGATGTTGTTTGATGGATGTGGGATGGGGGTGGAGCGCCTGTATACTTTGAACCACCCACCCCTCTTATAACAGGGAGAAGGTCTTTTGGTTTCCATGTACTGGATGTGTAGTAACCAATAGAGTTGTCTGGTGCCCGCACTTCCCCTAATATGTAAAACACCTTTCAACCCTAAAGCTTTAATTATCGTAGAATACGGGAAAAGGAAAAATGTAAAGCAAACTAAAACAATAACATGCGAAAAGAAAACGCACAAGATCGAAACCTCCATGTCGGTAGCACCGAAGTATAATTACATTTCGCGAAGTTATCACAGAGTTCGTGCCACAAACACAAATATTATTACCATATTCGGAAAAGTTGTTTCGATGCCCGTGCCATTCGCACACCTATGGTGATCGTACATTTACAGATTATCGTCGTATTTATGTCCCAGGCACGGGCATGGTAATCCTATTTGGCCAAGTTATTTTCCTCCCCATCTTGAGCTACATGTCAGTAAGAATGCATGGATAATTTCATTCGACGCTGGTCATGAGGAGGAAAGGAGTGTACGCCAAGAGGTGCTATGCATCCGCTGAAATAGAGTTGTGTTCGAACAGATTAGGTAATTGCTAGCTAGCCATCGATGGCCATAGGGAATCGTACCTAAGCCTTCGTGATATCAAACTGACTTATTGAGTTGTAATTGTATTTTTCTTATGGTTATCATTTTGTGTCACATCTGCCAATTCCATTCAGCTGAAGGTAAGCGTAATAAACTAACACTTTCATTGATTTAGTCAGCGCGTTATTTCTCCTGCCGCAGAGTGGTTTATTCGGAAGAGGAAAATCGCCCGTAATTTAATGGTTAAAGGTAATAGGATATCAGTTTGGAGGGCCTGATGTGCAACAAAGATCAGTTAGAAGAAAATCACTGAGTTGGCACTACGCGGTATTGCAACGATTAATATGAGAGTGAGCGAGCGGCCCGTTTGCAAGACCGGACAATATTCTGCAATACACTGCATCACTTAGGCCAAGCAACTTCAACGTGTATTCCACGAAAGCTCCTCAAATTTCGGAAAGATTTTATTTTCATTTGCTCGCTCAGCCATCACGGCGTCCAAGTTCCCCTCGACATCAGATTGCCTTGGACAGAAACCTAGTTATTATAATGAGATATGACAAGAGACGGTAACAACAGACTTTCTAGTCCACACCCAGGCTAGCAGAAATAAGCAAATTAACGACACACAACGACAACAGTCATGATCCATGTTGATGCTGGTTGTGATGATGGTAATGGTAACAGTTATTTATTATATTATAGTAGTCTAACTTAGGTATCCCTGGCCCCCACTCACACAGTCACTCACTCACTCTCTCTCTCTCTCTCTCTCTCTCTCTCTCTCTCTCTCTCTCTCTCTCTCTCTCTCTCTCTCTCTCTCTCTCTCTCTCTCTCTCTCTCTCTCTCTCTCTTTCTCTCTCCTCTCTCTCTCTCTCTCTCTCCTCTCTCTCTCTCTCTCTCTCTCTCTCTCTCTCTCTCTCTCTCTCTCTCTCTCTCTCTCTCTCTCTCTCTCTCTCTCTCTCTCTCTCTCTCTCTCTCTCTCTCTCTCTCTCTCTCTCTCTCTCTCTCTCTCTCTCTCTCTCTCTCTCTCTCTCTCTCTCTTTCTCTCTCTCTCTCACTCTCTCTCAGTTTGACGTCAATTGAAAATTATGAATTTGCTGATAGCAAATAATCTCAGGGAACATTTAGAAGGCATAATTTGATTCGTGACTCACAGCATGGGTTTACTAAGGGTAGGTCGTGTGAAACTAGTATTTTATCCTTTTACACTAATGTCTTTAAGGCGGCAAATAATGATAGGATAATATATATCCCGACTTTAACAAAGAATTAGCCAATATACATCACCTGTTGCTCTTTTTTCCCATGCTTCCAATTGATGACGATGATTGTGATGATGATGACGACGACGACGACGACTACGATGAAAATGATGTCGTCTCACCGTCCGTTCGTGGTAACTAGCCGGCCGACTGGCCTTTCATTCTTGTAGGGTCCTCGGCCAGAGGGCCGCCCTCTTCTTAAAGCCCCGTGTGGTTATTAGCCGGCCGGCCTCGCATCGTTCTTTTACAAGTCCTCGGCCGGACGGTCAGTCTCTGCATGAACTCCACCACGGTATCCGGCCGGCCGGTCTCTCTTTATTCTTGTCGGGACTTCGGCCAGCCGGCCTCTGTACAAAGCCCCATCTGGTATATGGTCGGCCGGCCATTTTTCGTTCTTATCGAGTTCTCGGCCGGCTGTACTGTTTATAAAAACCCCGAAGATATCTGGCCGGCCTGTGTATGAATTCCTCGCTAAATCTGGTCGGCTGGTCGGCTTCTGAATCATCAGTGGTATCTGGCCGGCTGGCCACTTTTAATTCTTTGAAGGACTTCATCCTGCCGGCGTATTTAAGAAATCCCTACTATGTCACCCGCCTGGCTGGCCTCTGTATAAGTCATCGGTGATGTCTGGTCGACCGGCCTTTTTTTCTCATAGTGTCCTCGGCTGGCCGGCCTGTGAATGAAATTCCATGTGATGTCAGCCGACCAACTTCTTGTTCTTTTGTGGTCGTCCGCCAGCCGTCGATTCTTCATTCGTGCAAAAAAAGAAAGAAAAAAAAAATGGAGGGCCGGTAGGAGCATCTCTGAAGACACCTTACAGATGATATCCCAGATGGGAGTTATTCTCATTATTGTTGTTATTATTTCTAAGATTACCATTAGTATATATGGTTATTTCTTTTAATGCTGCTATTATCATTAGTCATAATTTTCATTATTATCATTATTATCACTATTATCATTATCATTATTGCTATTATCATTATTAATATTACTATCACTATTATTATTATTATTATTGTTGTTATCATTTCTATTATTATTATCATTATTACTATTATTATTATTATTATTATCATAATTATCATTATCATTACTATCATTATCATTATTATTATCTTTATTATTATTATTATGATTATTAGTATTATTATTATTATTATTATCTTCATTATTACTATTATTATTATCATTATTATTATTATTAATATTATTAATATTATTATTATTATTATTATTATTATTATTATTATTATTATTATTATTATTATTATTATTATTATTATTATTATTATTATTATTATTATTATTATTATCATAATTATTATTATAATTATTATTATTATTATTATTATCATTGTTATTATTATCATTATTATTATCATTGTCATATTATTATTATTATCATTATTATTATTATTATTATTATTATTATTATTATTATTATTATTATCATTATCATTATTATTATTATCATCATTATTATTATCATTATTATTATTATTATTATTTATCATAATTTTCTTTAATATGATATTTATCATTAGTGTTATTATCATCATTGTGATTATTAATTAATTATTATTACACCGATTATACATAATTATGTGATTGTTGAAATTTATAGTCTCTGGAGTATAGTGGGGAAGGATCCGTACTCCTCGTAGGACATCTCAAAACAAACGCCTTAATATATCAGGGAGAAAACAATGAGCGTCACCAATTAGAACACTTAAAAGTCACATCGTCTGAAATTGGTCCCCGACCGCTCCGAGTCCTTAACAAGGGTCCAATAGGAATAATCTCCGCGCCAGGATGAGAGATGGGTCTGGAAGGGGAGAAGACGAAAAATTGGAATGGTTGTGGGAGGGGGGATGGTGTCAGCAGTTTGTCAACACTGGAGGTTGTTTGGACGCTGTTATGTAGGTAGGTAGACGGGCAGGCAAGCAGACAAGTAGGTAAGCAGGCAGGCTGACAACTAGGTAAGCAGGCAGGCAAGCAGACAGGCAGTCGGGCAAGCAAGCAGACAAGTAGGCAGGCACAAAAACAGAGAGGTAGGCAGGCAGACAGCCATGAAGGCAGGCAGGTAAGGAGGCAGGGAAGCAGACAAAGAGGCAGAAAGGCAAAGAACGAGGCAGGCAAGCAGGCAGTTAGGCACGAAGGACAGTCAGGCAGACAGCCAGAAAAGCCCAGGTAAGTTTATAGACAGTTTTGAATTTGGTAAAATTTGGGATAAAAGCAGGATTTGATAAAAGAGAAAAAGTGAAGGAAAAAAGCTATACATAAATATGTAGTTCAGTATACTGAAAGGAAAGGTCAAAGATGCTTGCCCTAATTCCTATGAAATTTGTAAAGAAATCGATTGTCTCGTGGTTCGATTCTCTAAGTCTAATACAATTTTAGGAAGGATTATATTCCCCAGCTCCCACAGAACCCTACCTCAAGGAAGAGTTGAATCGTGGATAGTGAAAACGATATCGGCGTAATTATCAGTAACGATCTGAAATAAATTAAGCGGTGTATTTCCGCTTCAGAGAAAGCAAACAAGATTCTAGGAGTGACTGCGCGATCTTTTGGATTTAAAAGTCCATCTGTCATTAATAAGCTATATAAATCGTTAGCTCGTCCACAATTAGAATATGCTGTTTCAGTATGGTCACCAAATCTCAGTTAGGACATTGACAGATTGGAAAAAGTACATAAGAGAGCCACAAAACTGATTACAAATATCAGAAAAAGATTATACAAAAAAGACTAAAACATATAAATCTATTTCCCCTAAAAAAGCTTAGACTTAGGGGTGATTTGATACAGGTCATTAAGATTCTAAATGGAATTAGCAACATCAAAAGTAATGAAATTTTTGCACTGAATGAGAATCAGACAAGAAATGTTCTCAAATTGTCAGGAAATAGATTTAATTTGGAAGTGGGTAGAAACAACTTTGGCAACCGTGTAGGAAATGAATGGAATAAACTTCCTACACAGGCAGTGCAATATAGTATAATTCAAAGTTTTAAGAATCATTTAGATAAACACGTAAGCTTTATGTTGTAATGCCTGCCATTCATTTGATTTGGTTTTATTCATTAATTCATTACTATTTATCTATTTCTGTGTATCTATTTATCTTTTATGTTTTATCTATTATTCATTCATAATCATTTATCTATTTCTATATATACTTTATAATTTATCTATTGATTATTTATCATCAGTTATTTATCTGTTTATTATTTATCGTCTGTTGTATTTATTTATTTATATATATATTTACTTTTTTCCTCATCTGACCTAGTTATGGACCAAAAGGTCCCATGTTGGCATGCTCTTCCTTTATAATTGTTTGTAAAAAGTAATTAACAAACTAATCAGTTAATCAACTAATCAGTCAGTCAGTCAGCCAGTCAGTCAGCCAGTCAATCAATTAGTTACTCATTTTGGGAAATATGGTCCGGGGTGTAGAACAGGGTCTGTAAAAGGAAAATTAAGTTCAAGGAAAAATAAAATTCGTAAAATGGGTGCAGGAAGTGACGCATGAGAGAATTACAGAAAAAATAATGCGATATACAGGAAAGCAGAGCCAAAAAGAATCGAGGAGGGAATTGTGCAAAGGACGTCCTTACAAAAAAAAAAAAAAAAAAAAAAAAAAAACAGTAATCAATGTGGGAGTTAAGAGCAGGGAAAGATGAGGAAAACTTGTAGGAAGAGAAAGAAAAGGGAGAAAATGAGGAAAGGGAGAAGAAAGAAATAGTAGGAGGAAGAGGAAGGGGGAGGCGGAGATTGTGTCTTTGGATATGAGGAGGGGTGGCGTTTGGACAGAAATGTTGGTCAATCTTGGTGGATTTATTGTTTTTCCTTCTTCACCCTATTGTCATTATTCTCCCTCCTTATCCTCTTTATTCTTTTCGTTTCCTTTCTCACTCCTTCTGGCTCCCTGGCTTCCTTTTTTCTTATTTTTTGTTTTCTTTTATTCTTCTTTTCCTTCCTTTCGCCTTCATTTCCCTTTTTCTTATCCTTTCCCTTTGTTCCTTCCTTCCTTTTGTCTTCATGTATCCCTTATTTTCTTTCCTTTCTTACCCTTTCCTCCATTTTTCTTAATGTGATCGGGAATGGCGGTTGTAATTGCCCAAGGAGGGATGGATTACCTAGAAGTGCGCAGAAACCAAACAGGGATGACAGATTGAACAGGGAGGAGGGGATTTCAGCGAAGAGCGATTAGTTACCAAAGACCAAAGAAAATTGTTGGAAAATTGAGTGTGGAAGAAGAACGAAGAGGCCAATTCAAGGGAATAAGCGCAGCTGGAGGGAAGAGCGGGAGGAAGGAAGAAACGGATAGAGGCAGGGTAGGAAGGGAGAGAGGGAGGGTAGATAGAGAAGACAGAGGGTGGTAGGGTAGGAAGGGAGAGAGGGAGGGTAGGTAGAGAAGACAGAGGGTGGCAGGGTAGGAAGGAGAGAGGGAGGGTAGGGAGAGAAGACAGAGGGTGGCAGGGTAGGAAGGGAGAGAGGGAGGGTAGGTAGAGAAGACAGAGGGTGGCAGGGTAGGAGGGGAGAGATGGAGGGTAGGTAGAGAAGACAGAGGGTGGCAGAATAGGAAGGGAGAGAGGGAGGGTAGGTAGAGAAGACAGAGGGTGGCAGGGTAGGAAGGGAGAGAGGGAGGGTAGGTAGAGAAGACAGAGGGTGGCAGGGTAGGAAGGAGAGAGGGAGGGTAGGTAGAAAAGACAGAGAGTGGCAGGGTAGGAGGGGAGAGATGGAGGGTAGGTAGAGAAGATAGAGAGTGGCAGAATAGGAAGGGAGAGAGGGAGAGTAGGTAGAGAGGACAGAGGGTGGCAGGGTAGGAGGGGAGAGATGGAGGGTACGTAGAGAAGATAGAGAGTAGCAGGGTAGGAGGGGAGAGAGGGAGGGTAGGTAGAGAAGACAGAGGGACAGCGGGTTTGTTGGCTGAAAAGTAAGGTTTGCTGACGACCAATCAGAGTACACCTCAAAGGACTGAACACCTGCCAATAGGGATGGAAGGGCTCAGTGTTTGAGGGTGAAATGTAAAGCAAAAAAGAAGATTATTAAGAAGAAAAGCAAGAAGAGGAGGAGTAAGAGAAGGTACAAGAGTAAGAAGAGAAGAGAGAAAAAGAGAAATAAGAGAAATTAGAAAAAAGAGGCAGAGGAAGAAGAGAAAAAGAGATAGGAAGTGAAAGGAAAAGATGACAAAGGTGTACAGAAACAGGAGAAACAAAGAGAGAAGAAGGAAAAATGGGAGAAAGTGGAGAAATAAAGGAAGAGGAGAAAGACAAGAGATACCTGGTGTTGCATTATTACAACTAATTATGTTGTTCAGTGACCACCTTG
>NC_134777.1:45163895-45166395 GCF_046742065.1 Oratosquilla oratoria | reverse complement strand
AACCAAACCATAAAATACTAACTAAACCAATATACAAAATATAAAACAACGCACGACAGAGGTACGAGTTTCTTCCTGAAGATAGAAGCTCTGGTAAAGTATAACCCATAGGAACATCAATAATAATATTTGTTCACAAAAATACCGAAGTGGAGAGTTTCTGCAACCCTGAGAGAGTAAAGAACATTTAACTGGAACAAGGCTACCTGCAAGCGTAACCTGATCAAGGGATACTCACCAGGAGCTGCTGGGAATTGCATCGGAGCATCTGTGCTTATAAAGTGAGTGGTAAAAGAGGAGCTGCAGGGCCTCCACCATATATGGTCGCGACGTTGATGTGGCAATAGGCAAAACTAAACAAAAAAAGGAAAAACTAAGTTGCATGAAAGCTGATCTCCCTCCTGCCGGGCCCATGTGCTTCATGCTTCCGTTCCCTCTGAAGGGTTTTATACATCGCATCTCTCGTTCTGGAATAAAATGTTACACATTGAATTCATCCCTCTCGGTACCGTTTCGTATATGACGCAACTCCGTAATACCGGAGGATTTTATTCGGCTGAGGGTCTGAATGCAGTCGCGATCTCTTATACGATAACCATTGCGTTTAAAGTCGTCCAACTCAAAGATGAAAGTTATTTTATTTATTTATTTTCATCTGGTGACATTATATCTAGATTGTCCCTTTAATGAGATAAGAAATGCTTAGAGAAAACACATATAGCAAATAATGATATTTGCACTCAACTTGCTGGTGTGATAGGAACTGCAATAGCAGGCATCGGGTTTTCAGAAGTGGGATGAATCAGAAAGCGTGAAGCTACTGATCTGTTTCTGAATATAAGAAACAAATTATGGGAAAACCAGTTAGGAAATTACAATAAATAGTTCATAAGTTATTATCTCTGAAGTTTGCATACAAACCTCAAATGACATACAATTAATTGATAAAGCTAGAGTTGGAAATATTTTTACACAACAGTATTTGGTAACCATGGCATCGCCTTGTCAGTCAATTAAACACATATGTGACTGCATGTAACATGAGTAAATTTTCTTAGGATTCAGTTTGATAAACAATTGGTAAGTTGTAATAACCCCCTTTTCTTTACATTCGTGCGTTGGTGGCGTAAACGGTAGCGTGATGGCCTCGCATTCGCTTAATTCGAATCCCGGACTCCTGTCCGATTTCCAGCAGTGACTGTTACCTGTACCAACAGTCCCCAAAGCGCATAACAGGGCAAAAGTAACGGCTTCAGCCTTAGCTCCACGCCCTCTGACGTAGGCTCTTCATCTTTTATACAGTCGGCCTTGCTTCTGAAGTCATGCGTTCTCACAGCAGTCCATTCCTTTGGGGTTAGCTCACATCCTGAAAAGAAACATTCAGTCCTTGACCACATCGGTACGTTAACAACCTTTGCAGATTTTGTGGCGCCGTCACAAGGGAATAAAAAGACGAATTTCCGAGTGTCAATTAACCCTATTGACAAACTGACGTCCGTTACCTATTTCATACGGTTGGTGGGTAAATGTCACCGAGGTGAAATAGCTAATATGGTAATAGGTAATAGGCTCAACATCAGCAGCACTTACCAATTAAAGTAATTCAGAAAGATGGAGAAGAAATAGCCTGATTTGCAATATGAATGGAAAAAAAAAAAAAAGGCAAACTTTATCCATCCATCCATCGTCCGTCCAGCGCTTTGAGTTGAATCGGGACTTTGAAGACGGCTCAGGGAGGAAGCGAGGAAGGCAAGGACCTCGCGCTGGCTTGATCGCCGAATGTTTTTCCAAACCATTACCCGCAAAACATAATACTATATTCCCCCAACCCCCATACCCGCACACTAAGCACCTCGTAGCTCCTCACACGCCGACTTCACCTCTTCATATCCACGCAAACCGCGTCACTTCAGAATTCTTGATCACATTTACCATGTTGTTTCTACTGTGCTCCATCTTCTCTTACATTTTCTATTTTTCTATCGCCAACCCCACCATATGAACAGTTTACTTATGTTTAGCCAATGGTGGATATATTTCAGATACTGAGTCAATATTTAGACGGAAGAATTCTATAAGGTAGGGCACTGGCGAGAGATAAAGGACAAAGGAGAAGGAGAAAGAAAGAAGATAAAGAAGATAAAACAAGCGAACGGGGAGAGTGAAAAGAAAAAACCGAAATAGTGAGGAGTGAAAAATGATATATTCTATCTGATAGGCACGCAGGCACATACAAAAAATGAAAGAGAAAGAAAGCAATATATATATATATATATATATATATATATATATATGTATATATATACATATATTTATATATATATATACATATATTTATATACATATATACATATATAAATACATATATATATACATATATACAGTATATACATTTGCACACACACACACACACACACACACACACACACACACACACACACACAGACACACACACACACAACACACAACAGAAATTCCCAAGCGCTTTCATGTTATTCAC
>NC_134777.1:45153895-45158895 GCF_046742065.1 Oratosquilla oratoria | reverse complement strand
TTGACAAATAGGACTGGAGACCAATCTCCACTCAAAGAAGAGAACTGATCACCTTTAACTTCTACTATCAGTCTTAAAATACTTTATGATCTTTTTTATTCCACTTCGTCGCCATATCATCCTTAAAGATAGAAGCGCTGGTTATTGGCGACGAAATACAAATACATTTTCACTTAAAGGTTTTTGGAAAGATAGTCTTGGAAGAGTCTTCATCTCAAGAACTGGTTCTGTAGTGATCCACACAGACTATGAGACTATCAGTGAGTGCACGCAATACTAGCTCAGGGACAACATTGATTACCTGACCTCCAATCCGCTCATTCCTGCAAAATCTCAAGCTGCAGGGCAGAATTGTAATCACCAAGTAGGGGCCGAATTATGTTAGCATTCTGGAAAACGAGAGGACTGACACAATTGAATTGCGACAAGTACTCAAACGAGGATTAGAATTTCGTCCTTCCTCCCGTAGGGAATCAGAAGCCTCGGACGCTCATGACAGAACAAAGGCCGTTGTTCCTGCGAGCACAGACAGTAAGGTCATTGCGTACATAACCTTCGTTCCCTAACTCGACCCATGGTGAGTGATGCTCGCTTTCCAGGCCATGTTTATGTTATTTTGTGTTTTGTTGTCTACAGTGCACCAGCACTTCTATCCTTGAGGACAACATTGCTAATTGAAGGCAAATAGAGGATTCCTCCATCTGGCACGTGAGTCGTCCCACTGCTGAGAGCCGACAGTGCCAGTAGCATCGGCCCCTAAATTGAATCTCAGTACTACTAAAAAGATTACCACAGAACTGCGTGCTTGAGGAAAAGTCTGCTCACGACACTAGAATGTCTCGTCCGTCGCTTCCGCACGCTGCGAGGACCTTCCGAACTGCGTTAGCCAGTGAAATATCATCGCACTCCTATTCCAATACTTATAAGCATATACATACTTAAGTATAAAGGTTTGTATTTTTTAATGCAATCAAGTTTGTTTGGTAAACTACAAGCCATCAACAGAAAAGAGAAGTGTCAAACTACGGCCATAGGAAGCCACGTTGATTTCCAAATAATAAACAACAATACTCGCTCCCTTCCATACTTTTTGGAACTCATGCACTTGGTAATTAGTTTTTATTTTCACTCTTACACTCACTCTTATTCATTTTCACACACAGATTTTCCCTCTTGTTCAATCACTCTCACTTTAACATCCCTTCCACCTTTAGCACAGTCATCCCTTCTCAGCCATGCATTTCCTTCCATTCTCTCATTCCCTACCGCTAATTTACTCTCACTCTCTCTCCCATTTTTTCTCTTGTTTAGAGAGAAGGAGAAAAAAGAGAAAGATGAAAAGGAGGAGGGATAGGGTGAGGGGAAGGGAAAGCGAGACAGAGAGAGAGAGAGAGAGAGAGAGAGAGAGAGAGAGAGAGAGAGAGAGAGAGAGAGAGAGAGAGAGAGAGAGAGAGAGAGAGAGAGAGAGAGAGAGAGAGAGAGAGTGAGTGAAGGGTGGGGAAGGGAGGGAGAGAGAGAGAAGGCAGACAGACAGACAGACAGACAGACAGACAGAGATGGAGGTAGGGAGAGAAAATGGAGACAGGGAGAGAAAAGAAGAGCATAAGGAGAGATATGCGAGAGAGGGAGAGGAGGGAGAGAGGGAGAGAAAGAGGGGGAAAAGTGTGTGTGTGTGTGTGTGTGTGTGTGTGTGTGTGTGTGTGTGTGTGTGTGTGTGTGTGTGTGTGTGTGTGTGTGTGTGTGTGTGTGTGTGTGTGTGTGTGTGTGTGTGTGTGTGTGTGTGTGTGTGTGTGTGTGTGTGTGTGTGTGTGTGTGTGTGTGTGTGTGTGTGTGTGTGTGTGTGTGTGTGTGTGTGTGTGTGTGTGTGTGTGTGTGTGTATGTGTATGTATGTGTGCATGTGTTCGTGCGTGTGTCTATGTAGTGGGGAGCGTGCACGTGTGTGTATTTGTGTGTGCTGTGTGTTTAAAAACATACCCACGTTTTGTTCTATTTACGACTGCCTTGTTATTTTCTTTTAATGTCCATACACAAATATCATATACTGGACGTGGTGACATACGCAATTTACATAGTTTTGTGAAATACTCAGTAAATCTTTCATGATTACATTTTCATTATATTTTTTGTATTATCGGTATTCTTAGACACAGGTCCGTAAAGAAACTGTTGCAAATTTTACCGAGTAGTTATAATCCTTATCTTGATCAACTATATTTATATTTGAAAGCATTCATATGCAATATTTGTCGGAACCTTTCCTTTGCGGCTTATAATACTTATCATGTGGGTTTATAAATTTTGTTTAGTCATATTTTTCCATCTTGTAATAATTCTTAATCAATTTTATGACATTTTTATTAGAAAATTTATGGCAAATATTGATATACTCAAGTTTCCTCTACGATACTTGTCTAGGTGCCGAATCCCCTTTAAAGGTTAAGATGAAAACACTGATATGTGACAAAGAAGCAACCAGTTTAAAAATCCCTTTCCTGAAGTTATCCGATAGTTCAAGAGAAGAAATCATGAGCTAATATTTATCTCATTTCGCTTAAATGAGGACCCAAGGACAGATATTTATATTCTTTAGACTGATGGCAGTCGACTGGTGGGATCATTCTTGAAAAGAAGGATTTTTTTTCTGTCTCGTATAAAACACATTTGACTAATACCTTCACCTATACTGATTTTGTTCTAGTTATCATTAGACGACTCCACCTAGCAGACGTTCTTGAAAAGAAAGTAGTAATCTTTCTACATATGATTAAAACAAGTAAATGAGAGTGAGGGAGAATGTGTCTGTAAAATTTAAGGGGTTAGGGTGAATGAATCGGTTAGTGAGAAATATTTAGTAAGCAAGAATGTTGTTGTAAATGGATGACTGAATAATGGGTTGGATAAGACTAAATCAACGAAGGGCTGTATGGGAAAATAAAAAAAAGATAGAAGAGAGAATAAAAGATTGAATGAGAAAATATAATAAAGTGACGGATATGAATACGGAAGAGAGTAGATAAGACTGAGAGCATGACCATACAAAGAGGAAGTGATAAAGAGGGAATGCGAGAATTCGGAAGTGGGCGAATCAAAATGACAACTACAGTATATGTCGTCCTGCTACAGTTGATATGCATGTCGCCCTAATGTCCTTTCCGTTATGATCCCTTCCATCCCAAGCAGCAAAATACGTGAAAGGGCAAACCCTTCAGCATGCAGGTAGTAAACGGAACGCATTCCCATTACAAAACCATAGCGAGCGAAAAGTATCAAATGTTTAATTCTGGGGACGTCATAAAAGGAGGGGAGGTCCCAGACCACGCCTCCAGAGTTCAGACAGCGTGACTCCGCGCGCATCTCAACTGGAACTACATGGAATTAGGAAGGAAGAGGGAAATGTAACACTAGAGGTGCCTCGAAGTTTCGTAGCCATGGGACCTATATGGACCACATTGTAGTACCCCGTTGAGGGATCCCTTTTCGTTGTTTTCGTTGTTGCCAGCAGTGGCTGGACATCTGGGTGTACTCTGTGCAGACTAAAGGAACGATAGATCTGAAGGTACTCCGGGAAGAACCGATAGAGAGGGTGGGAGATGGGATGGAGGAGGGTCACGGGTGGCATTATAGCCAAGGCAGCTTTGAAATCATAAACACACGAATATGTTGAGAAGAGGAGAGTTTTTGAAATCAGGAAGAATATTAATCTGATAAGGTTTTTGACTGTATCCTCATAACCTTCATAACCATGGCATATGGTGAGGATTTTGTTGCGACATGCGTTTGTTGGAAGGAGGACAAGGAGGGGGAAAAGGAGGCGGTTGTAGAGAGGTGGAGGTAGATAGAAGAAGGAAGTGGAAGGTGAGGTGAAAGAGGAATATAAGAGAAGGAGGGAGATAGAGGAGGAGAAAGGAGGAAGAGAGGAGGAGGAGGAAGAAAGGAGGATTAAGAAAGGAGGTGGAGATAGAAAAGAGGAAAAGGAGATGGAAAGGGAAAATGAGGTTGAAATGGGGAGGAGAATGAAAAGAGGAGGAAATACAAAGATACAGGAGGAGAGTGGAGGAGGAGGCGCAAGAGTGGAGGAGAGGAAAGAGTGAAAGAAGAGAAAAGTGGAAGGGGGTAAAGGAAAACCGGAGGAAGTTGAAAAAAAAAAGAGATGAGGTGAATGAATGAGAGTGGAAGAGGAGGAGGAGGAGGAGGAGGAGGAGGAGGAGGAGGAGGAGGAGGAGGAGGAGGGGGGAGGAGGAGGAGGAGGAGGAGGAGGAGGAGGAGGAGGAGGAGGAGGAGGAGGAGTAGGAGGAGAAGGAGGAGGAGGAGGAGGAGAACAGATGAATGAATAAAGGAGAAGGAGAAAGAAAAGGGAAAGAGAAGAAAAAGGGGGAGCAAAAGAGAGGAGGAAGAAGACAGAAAAGGAAACAGAAAGAGAGGAAAAGCTGGAGGAGGAGAAGCAGAAGAATGAAAGGAAGAAGAAAGAAAGGAGTGAAAAAGAAAATATGGAAAGGAAGGAGGAAGAGGGGAGGAGGACATGTAAGAGAGTGGTGTATAAGAAAGAGGGGTAAGTGAAGAAAGAGAGGAGGAGAAAAAACAAAAGTCTGGAGAAGAGAGATAGAGGAAGAAGAAAGAAAAAAAAAAAGAGGAAAGGAGAACCAGGAAGAGAAAAGGATGTAAAGAAGTTGGAAGAAAGAAGAGGAAAAGGAGGAGGAATAAGTAGCAGGAAGAAGTAGATGAAAGATAAGAGTTAAAAAAAATCCTAAGGGATCTTGGATATTTCAGATTTGTTGTGTTTGTCCAGCTAGTGAACAATAGATTGGGTGTCTGCCTGAAAAGTGCTTATACCTGGCCAGGATATTTTATATTGATGTGTGGCATCCATTTATTACAGCGAAACAATATAGTAAATAACCAAAGAATAAGACAAATAACAAAGATAGAACAATAACATAAACCAACAATACACTTCACATTGTAATGTTCTGTCTCTTTGGTGTTGCATGAGCCATGTCAC
>NC_134777.1:45136395-45141395 GCF_046742065.1 Oratosquilla oratoria | reverse complement strand
CAATTGGCTGGGTGAAGGACATTAGCTCACAACCGAGGAACAAAAGGAAGCAAATAAGAAGGGTGAGCAAATGTCCACTGAGGGTGGACAACGACTTTGAGAGGAAAAAAGAGGGAATTTGGAGGGCAACTAGAGATAGCTTAAGATATTGTTGGCAATATGTATCAAAGGAATTAGGTGGGGTGAGATATTGAATATGTCCCTATTTTGTTCAATTGTGTTGGTTCCTTGTATGATGGCTGCTTCCAAACATTTTCTACGGATCTTGTCGGGTTGACGTACCAGAAGTTCTGCATTTCCCCAGTCCATCAAGTGGTTGCCACTGTTCCTATGTGCCTCACACGCGTTGGTGGCGACATCATGGCAGACATCGTATCAGTGTTCTCGTATCCGAGTTTTTAGATCGTGTGATGTTTCCCCAATTTAGGATTTTTCACATCCCGAGCACGGAATCCGATAAACACCGGCTTTATTATTCGGCGTTTTGCCGATGTTTACTCTTGTCATCGTGATATCTTTAACTCTCCCACTCGTCTGGGACACTACTTCTAAGTTGGTGGTTTTAAAAACTAGTGTGGTTGGTGGCGACGTCGCTGGTTGGTAATACGAGACGTTTGGCGGTTCCACCCTGACGCTAACGGCTTTCCAGAATCTTAATGGCTTGTTTTCTGCGTTTATCTGCAAGGAAATCTGGAAATTCTAATTTCAAAAAAGTTTCCCTGATATAACAGCACTCTTCTTCTAAACATTCTTCACTGCATATTCTGAGTGCCTTAACCCATTCAACTCCGATGACAAGATGTCTTGTCATTTGGTCAAATAAAACAAAAAATCATAAAACACCAAAATGTTTGATCAAACACCAGAAAAATATGACGTCAATCCTCGCTTCGCTCGCAGCGAAGTGAGGACTGACGTCATATTTTTCTGGTGTTTGATCAAACATTTTGGTGTTTTATGATTTTTTGTTTTATTTGACCAAATGACAAGACATCTTGTCATCGGAGTTGAATGGGTTAAGGAAGAAGTCTATCACTACTCCTTTCTTGACCCTGATGTCATGGTGGGAGTAGAAGTGAATTAAATCGTTTTTGTTCGTAGGTTTTCTGTATACTTTAGATTTCAGCTGGTTACTATGTTTTGTGATGTGTGTGGCTAAGAAGGAAGGGAATCGTTCATTTGTTCTTCTAGTATTTAGTGAAATACCTCCCGCCTCCCTCCCCCCGCCTCCATCCCTCCCCCCGGTCCTTAGTTCTTCTTATTTAATCTCAGTCATATGTATAGCGACTATGTATTTGTAAAAGCTGCAACAAGCGAAACGTCGTCCTAATAAAGGCTCCGTCCTTGCATGGTGTCTATTTTGATAGACGTGTCAGCAACTGCCACTTTTATACTTCATTTAGCATGCTTATGATTTATACTTTCAGATCTATAAGATCCACATTTTCAGATTGCATAAATTTCCATATTTTCAGATGGCTTCAAGGGCCTGATGGCACCCTTGATTCCTTCCGTAATTATATATGTGGCGAATATATAAAGAAGATAGGCAAAAAATTCTCCTTAGAAACGTCGGTGAGATTTTGTGAAGTCTACCAGAAGTACTTCGGGATACCAACTGGGGACCAAGATAAGCCCTGGGCCTCTCACTACTGTTGTGAGCACTGTAAGAAGACGTTGGAAAGGTGGCTGCAAGGTGAAAAAATGTCTTTGAAATTCTCTAACCCACGGGTATGGCTAGAGCCAACAGATCACTCCACAAACTGCTTTTTATTTCATAGTGGATGTTAGCGGAAAGAAAAGAATGCTGCTGCTGCGCATTACGCAGACCTCCCATTATCAATTGTTCTAATTCCTCACTGCTCCAAATATTCCGTGCCAGTGCCACCTGCTCCAGGTGAAGTCCAAGACAAATATTTTGATGAAGAGGAGGAGTTGATGCTGAGGATTTGGCTTACCTGCTTGAGGTACCACAGAAAGTTCCTCACTTCCCAAATCAAAAAGAAGTAAATGACTTGGTTAGGGATATGGGTCTGACTAAGTCCAGTGCAGAGCTATTCATCTCCATAATGAAACATAGGAACTTGATCAAGGAGGAGGTGCAGGTGACAAGTCAGAGAAGTCGGCATGAACCTTCCTCAGGCTTTTACACTCTTAGGGATGGCCTTTGATTCTGCCATGATGTGCCTGGACTGTTTGACGTCACTGGGGTGCTATTTGTGCCCAGGGAGTGGCAGCTCTTCATAGACAGCTCTACCACAAGTTTGAAAGCTGTCCTCCTCCACAATGGAAACAAGTTCCCTACGCTGCCCCTAGCCCATTCAGTCTGCCTAAAGGAAGCCTACTACAGTGTAAAAATTCTCCTGGAAGCTCTGGAATACAGCCAGTACAATTGGGAATTAATTGGAGACTTTAAGATGGTGGCTTTCCTGTTTGGTCTCAAGGGAAGCTTTATAAAATTCCAATGTTTCCTATGCCTTTGGGACAGCAGAGCCACCTCTGACCACTACCACAGGAAGAACTGTGAGCAGCGAACAGAATTTGTAGTTGGGATCCGGACTGTCATGTGGTTGATCCCAGGACTGTGCTCATGCCACCACTGCACATTAAGCTGGGGTTCATGAAACAGTTCGTGAAGGCTCTCAACCAGGAATCAGTCGCTTTGAAATACCTTGTTGAGTTTTTTCCCCAAGTTATCTGAGGCCAAAATCAAAGGTGGGATTTTTGTCGGACCACAGATAAAGTAGGTGCTTGAGCCTATCAAGTTCTCCAATAAGCTCAGTAGGATTGAGAAAACAGCATGGCAATATGGAAATGTTTCATACCAACTGTCAAGGGTTTCCTGAGCAGCCACAAATCTGAAAACTTCCAGCAGCTGGTGCAGGATCTGGTAAAGGCTCTTGGCGCCATAGGATGTAGGATGCCCCTTAAACTTCTTATGCTGGACGCTCTTCTGGACAAATTCAAGAACAATATGGGTGCCTACTCAGAGGAACAAGGCGAGCGATTCCACCAAGATGTGAAGGAGATGGAGCGGAGGTACCAGGACCACTACAATGAGAAAATGATGGCGGGGCATCTGGGGCCTGGTGCGGGAGTGCGACCTGGACTAAAACCGCATATCCAGGAAATCCAGGAACTTCTGACGTGTTTAAGTTGCTTTATAGCAGTCATTGGTTTTTATTTCTTTGTTTTTCATAAACTTGTGTCATAAAGAATGTATACTCTGTTGATGTAATTATATGAGCTGGTAAATATATATATATACATATATATATTTTTAAAAAGATATGCAAATTTCGAAATATCAAACTCCTGGTCACAAACACAAACTTCTGATTAATTTATATATATATATATATATATATATATATATATATATATATATATATATATATATATATACTGTATATACACAGTATGAATATATGTCGGGAATAAATTACCTACTTCTGAGTCTGGTGTTTTCTACGTTTCCACCATTATGGTCCCCGGACTCCAGCTTTTTTTTTTTCGTATACACGCACACACACACACACACACACACACACACACACACACACACACACACACACACACACACACACACACACACACACACACACACACACACACACACACACACACACACACACACACACACACATATATATATATATATATATATATATATATATATATGTATATATATATATATGTATGCATGTATTTATATATATACATATATATATATATATGTATGTATTTATATATATATATGTTTATATATATATATATATATATATATATATATATATTCTTTTTTATAATGGGATATAACAAAGCAGGAAATGACACAATCGGAAACTAAAATGAATCCTAAATATCCTTGTTATTTAGGTTTACATATCACTTCATAATGATTTCGACAACTATTCTAAAATCAAGTGAATAAACAATAATTGACTATACTTACGTTTGCTGATGAAAAATAGTTATTATTATTATTCTTGTGATAATACCTATCATTATAATTTGAATAGTATATCTTAGATATCATCATGATCTTTACGACTATTAGAGGTGGACATAACTATGACTCACGTCACTGTCATTGTCGCTGACACCGTCATTACCACCGTCACTGTCACTGTCACTGTCATCACCAAATCTACAATCACCACTATTACACTTTCCAACACCAACGACAAAATCACTGCCACCACAGCAAACACAAACACTGCCTATACCACTGCCAACACCGCTACTATCATTGCCACCATTATTGCAACAATCTCTGCACCAATAGCTCTCATAAACACCACTTTCATCACCATTCCCACCAATATTGCAACCACCAACGCAACAACCATTACCATGACCACCACTAATACTGCGATCACCATTGTCATCACCACCTCCACCACCACCGTACCAGCATCTCCATCTCTATCTCCATCACCACCACCATCACCACCATCACCGCCACCCCCATCATCCCCATCATCGGTGCCACCAGAACCACCATCACCTCTACCACCACAGCCACCGCCACTACCATCGCCACACAGAATTGTAAAAGGAAAACTGTCAAAACTGTTATTGGTAGATTTGCCAGTGCTATCGGCCGTTTATAGAGAAATCGGTCTTACCCGTTCCTGAAACTACAAAACCCCAGGTTCACTCTCACACCCCATACAGTAAACGGTTTATGGTCTGTCTGGCAAATCTGGTGGCAAGACATATAACAGATTTCAATTTTTGTGTACAACTAAAAAGGGAACAGAAATAAAAAACCAGGTTCAGATAAAATAAAAAGTGAACAATAATTTACTGTGCATGTCCACACGAAGCAATATTGTCGCAGGCATTTTTCTGAGAATTTTCGTTGAAGAAGGAATGAGGATATTCTTTGATTGAATCATTCATGGTACTTTACCTCTGTGGTAAGGCAATGATTTGTAGGAATCCATATTGATTGAGATAGTGATGATAGTGGTGGCAGTGATTATGATGATGAC
>NC_134777.1:45128895-45131395 GCF_046742065.1 Oratosquilla oratoria | reverse complement strand
ATACGATATATACACACATATATATATACATATGCACTGTATATTTTCCATATATGTACATATATATGTATACATATATATATATATATATATATATATATACACATACATATATATATATATATGTATATATATATATATATATATATATATATATATATATATATTGCAAAATATTACAAAGGATTACAAAGGCGGAGCATGCCGACAGGAGACCTTTTGATCCATATCTAGGTCGGATGCGAAAAAAAAAATCCTAATAATAATAAATTAATAAATAAAAACTGTAATAATGTAAATAACAAATAAAATACATAAATAAATGCATAGGTATAGTTAGATAATAAACAAACAGGTAAATGGTAAATAATAATAAATTGACATATAAGTAGTAATAAATGAAAATCAAAACAGACAAATGATAACAAAACAAAAACAAATAATATGAAATAAATTATAATCATTACAGCATCTTCCTTAGGTGTTTATCTCAATGATTCTTAAAGCTTCGAACTGAACTACATTGCACTACCTGTGTAGGAAGTTTATTCCATTCCTTAACTACACGTTTGGAAGTTGTTTCTACCCACTTCCTAATTGGATCTATTTCCGGACAGTTTGAGACCATTATTTCTTATCTGATTCTCATTCAATGTGAAAATTTTGTCACTTTTGATGTTGTCAATTCTCTTTAGAATTTTAAAGACCTGTATCAAGTCATATGTTTTAGTCAATTTTCGTATGATTTATTTTTTATATTTGGAATCAGTTTTGTGGCTCGCCGTTGTACTTTTTCCAGTCTGTCAATGTCTTTAATGAGATTCGGTGACCATACGGAAACAGCATATTCCAAATGTGGACGAACTAACGATATATATAGCTTGTTAATGAGTGATGGACTTTTGAAATCAAAAGATCGCGCAATCAGTCCTAGAATCTTATTTGCTTTCTCAGAGGCTGAAATACACTGCTTGGATGATTTGAGATCGTTACTGATAATTACGCCGAGATCTTTTTCACTATCCACTTTTGTTAACGAATTTCCAAATAACTTGCAATCGTACTTACTGTTATTTTTACCTATGTGCATTACCTTGCATTTACTTGTGTTAAATTTCATTAGCCACTTTTCAGACCATTGCTGTAATTTATCTAAATGTTCTTGAATATCTAATTGATTTAAGTGATCATTTGTCATTCCGCACAGTTTTAAGAACATAAGAACATAAGAAATAAAGGAGACTGCAAAAGACCATAAGGCCTACACTAGGCATCTCCGGTTTTGTATCATCAGCAAATTTAGAAACAGTAGATTTTAGTCCATGGTCTATATCATTTATATATACTATGAATAGAAGTGGCCCAAGAACGGAACCCTGAGGAACTCCACTTGTAAAAAATTTCAATCTAGAATTTTTTTCCATTTAAAACAACTCTCTGTTTTCGATCATTCAACCAATTACTAGTCCAACTTGATAGGCTACCACTTATTCCGAGCGAAGCTAATTTAGTAAGTAGTCTTTTGTGTGGGACGGTATCAAAAGCTTTTGTAAACTCTAGATATATTAAATTTATATTGTTTCTATAACTGTGTTGTAGAATTGGAGTAAGTTATATATACCTGAAAATTATCGGATTGATGTCGCTGCTATTAGCGAATTTCTCTCATATATATATATATATATATATATATATATATATATTTATATATATATATTCATATATACATATATATATGTATATATATATATATACATACTGTATATATATATATATATATATATATACTGTATATATATTTATATATGTATATATATATATATATATATATATATACATATATATACAATGTCAATGTATTCAATCTTGTTTCCCGTTTAAAAAAGTTAAGATGGAAAAACTCGTCAAGTTCAAAGAATTCTTGTCACATTAATAATCACGCATCAACCGCCCGGGGAAACAGAAACGAAATATTAAAAGTAAATAGTCAGACGTGAGCGAAGTTGAGGTAATTGAGATGCGGGTTGTCTCCAATGTAAATATAGAAATGCAAATTACTGGGCTGGCAAGGTCAGAAGCGTGTCATTACAAGCGAAAACGCACGTAGGAATGTCATAAATGATAATATATTCCTAAAGTTAGAATAATGTTCAAAATACAATAGGCACTGTTGTCTTTTTTAAACACTTAATTTGGCGCCAGTGAGAATGAAATATAAGCAGTAACTACCAGGCATTAACTGGATGAATAAAGTATTACATTAAATACTGCACGATGAGAAGAAAGTTCTTCCAGGTATATTAACATATATTATACTTTATGTAATATGTGGCGCATTAGCAAATTTGCGCTGTGAGCGTATATGTAAATAGTTGCGAGATACGTACGTACGTACATTTATGTTTTAAGTAATGTCAGTTGCATGTGGCGTTGATGTGGAGGTGAGATACATGCAGAAAGCTAGTAAATGTCTGGGTAGAATAAAAGTATCATGAACAAT
>NC_134777.1:45118895-45121395 GCF_046742065.1 Oratosquilla oratoria | reverse complement strand
TCGCAGTAGTAGGAAGTGGCAGGATAAGTGAGGGAGGGGAAATGAGGTCTGAGAGAGATACCAGGCACAGATGACGAGATACAAAGGTAACAGGAAGGGGCGGGAAATGAACGGGAGGGGAAGGAGAGGGGACGGGAGGAGGGAAGAGGGGACGGGAGGGGAAGGGAGGAGACAGAGTGAATGGAGAAGGGGGAGAGGGGAAGTAGGATCGGGTTGAAGTGAATAAATAAAGATTAAAAATAAAACAAGAAAAATAAAAAGTAAATAAAAATAATGAAAAATAAAAATAGATAAAATTATTATGGGAGACTGAAAATGAGATGAAGTGAGAAGAAGAGCGAGGGGACATGTGGCGAAGGGCTCGATATGTGGAGCTCGATGTCTTCAAGAAACATATTTGCCCACACATGACAAAAGTACTCTAGAAACCTGTTGCATGATATATGGTCAAAATGTTTAGAGTCTAGAGGGTAGTTAGTTTTCGAATATAGTATATGTTTACACTGTAAATTATATGTGTAACATAAATAACATAATATTTCAGGACTAGAGGGCACATGACAAAAAGCCCTTTGACATTGTGAGGCAGTGTATATATTTTTTGTGACAAAGAAAAAAATAAAATAAAATAAATAATCAGAGGATGCAGTGAATTCCAGCGCTGGTCCTGTTCTGAAATTAACACCCCCCCATCCCTCCCCTCTCTCCATTCCCATCTATCCTCCTTCCCTTCATCCACCCATCCACTCTCATCCCACCCCACCTTCCCCCACATCCTCCCACCATCACCCCCGTCGCCCCATCAGTCAGGTGGTCGTCTTCTGCATAAAATCGGTCGTACCTAGTAGAAAGACTGCCCTTCAAGTGCCTTAAGGAGGCGAAAGGGTTAACGTCGCCTTATGTACAGAGTCACTCTATGACCAGTAAGCTCTATTCAGGTGAGAGATACCTTTCACTACCCAAGAAAGTGCTTTTAGTTCTTGAGTTTACTGTATTGTTGTTAGCGTGGTGGGGTAGATGTTACCGTGGTGACGAGATAATTTCATCATACAACTACGTTGCAACCCTCGACCGATAAAGGTACAATGCAAGCTGAGCTCTGACCTAAACTGCATCAGGATATATAGTCTCTCATAGTGTTGAAGGACTGAGGAATTTCTCTAAGTAGGAAATAATTGACACCTTCAAGACGGTGATATTCAGTATGGATTTTCCTCTGGCTGAGGGCAGGCAAATTTGTGCAGTTGAAGAAAATACTCCTAAGTTTAAGGGATCTCGGTCCACAAAGACACTCAGGCACTCTTCGGACAAAATTCTTCTCCTCGGCTGCATAAAGTCGCCAATCACAAGGCCGAACAGAATTCATGAAGTACGTCACCGGGTTGAAAGGGTTACAAGTGTGGTGCTCCAGGGAACGATAAGACGATGGGGTGTTATCTTCCGGTGAGACAAACGCTGGAAGTAGAAAAAGTACCTCTCACTTTTTAAGATAGAGAAACAGGGGACCGTACCAAGTAATGGGAGGAAGTAAGTGACGAAAAGGGATTTAGACTACCTATAGGAAAGCTGAAGGTTAGAGTATTTGTGAATTCAAGGAAATATATATATATTTTTTCATCTTATTCTTGAAAACCGTATGTAAAATAAAAGAGTGTTTAGAAGTACGAGTGGAAGACCATTGGACAAGGACGACACTGGATGAGCCAAAGAACCAATAAGATTTTAAATAATGATCATTCTTCTCGGTTTTTTGAGCGTATTACAATCTGAAAGTCTCAAACTTCGTAAAGATTTTCGCCCGCATTCGCTCAGGATATACAACCTTTAGTTATCACCGAATGTTTCCACAAACCTTGAATTTTAGTTCCCCTTCAACACGGTGATATATGGATTTTCTTCCAACAAAGGAAAATCAGTTTCGTGTACTGAGTAGACGGTCTCTGAATTGAAGTGGGCCGTGATAAATCAAGACTCCTTTTAAAAAGAGAGCGGCGTGTACTTAATATTGAAAATCCCCATTAAACGCGTCACCGTACTGAAGGTGTTACTAATAGAATCAAGAGCCTGATGCGCGGCATCCGTGCTTTTCATGACACGGAAACCGGTTCGTATTCAAAGAGCATCCATGGGGCGAATCACGTCGAGTTTCAAGCCATCAGTTTGATAAACAAAACCAATTTGTGTCCACATAGAATGTGACAACACTTATAGAAAAAATATATATGTCTTTGGGGTAATTACCAACATCATCACCACAGAAAAATGACCAAACTGCTATACGTATTCAACAAGAATTTGTCTTCTTTTGGACCAGAGGCATTTCGACTTTCCTTGCGCTCTGTCGTTCCCCACAATTATTTCCTTGCATCTTGTGAAAGCCATTCCCTCCTCCCACCCTCCTCTCACCCTCCTCCCAGGAGGTCGTAAATCAGGTACAGACGTACGTTTGTCGAATTTACTTTCTTGGGAATTAATTAGCCATAAATCTTTCGTCATTCTG
>NC_134777.1:45096395-45111395 GCF_046742065.1 Oratosquilla oratoria | reverse complement strand
GTGGGAATTGATGGGGTGCACAGGAGGACCGGCATAATATAGAAAAGCAAAGGAGAATGTTGGTGAGAATAGTATGAATTCGTTCAAATTCGAATACAAAGGTTTATGTCGATTTTAGGTTTTCACTTGGATCTTATGAATACGACGTTACCGAATCTATAATTGCAACTCTGCCAACGATTTTTCCTTATGTAAATGATATACCACCTCACTCCAAGGATATATTCTTTTGCACTCTAGTAGTGGTAAAAGGTGTCTGTCCTTAAGAAAATGATCAATATAATGATTACAAAGAAATGTGTAGTTCTTGAAAAGAGTGTATGAAGTAAAGATATTCTTAGTATTTTGATACGATTACATGGTGACCCACAAAGATTAGTCAGGGAAAAGGAAGATGTTTTGTTATGTGGGAGATGAAAGGAGACGGAAAAGGATATGGGATGCTGCAAATTACAGGAACAGGAAGGGGAGGGTTACAGGGCACGAGAGGGGACGGAGGAGGAAAGTGATAGGAGAGGGGAACTGTTGCAATGCAGAGTATGGAAGACACGGACGGAAGTGGCGTTCTGAAAGGTAGGCAAGAGATACACGCACACAAGCGCGCTTGTGTGTACCCCTGCACGCCCTTACGGGCACAGACACATAAATGCATACACATGAATACACACAAAATCGCACACATAGCACACACACACACACACACACACACACACACACACACACACACACACACACACACACACACACACACACACACACACACACACACACACACACACACACACACACACACACACACACACACACACACACACACACACACACACACACACACACACACACACACACACACACACACACGTACAAACACACACACATGCATACACAATAATATCATTAGCTATTATATGATATAAATGGAATATATCTTACAAGGGAGGTAGCCAAGTCAAAGGCATCCACCCACACACTCCCACCCATTCCTTCTCACTCTCACGCTCCTCGTGGATGAAGGGTCTTCCCTGGCTTCTGTCCACTGCCCGGTTCAGTAGTAGTGCAGGAAGACACAGCACATCCACAACCCTCTCTTTCCGTCCCCCCATACAATATGATATAGTATAATATATAATGTGATACAACATAATGTAATATAGTATAACATAACATAATATATAAAATAATACAATGTAATATAATACAATGTAATATAATATAATATAATATAGTATAATGTGATATAATACAATATAATATAATATAATATAATATAGTAAAATATAATATAATATGGTATAATATAATGTAATATAATAAAATATAATATAATATAGTATATTATAATATAATATAATATAATATGATACAATATAATATGATATAGTATAATATAATATAATATAATATAATATAATATTATATAATATAATATAATATAATATAACATAATATAATGTAATATAATATGATACAACATAATATAATATGATACAACAAAATGAAACCATAATATAATAGAAGAGAATATAGTTTACTGTAATATAATATACCATAATGCAGCATGGCTTGAAAATATTTCATTTGTCTACCAAATAAACTAATCATACATTATTAAAATGTTAATTTTCAAGTACAAAACGTAAAGTATTCCCAGTAAGGTATTGCAAAAATGTTTTTATAAAACAAAATTTTAATTTCAAATAGAGATAATTTCATTGTGTGTACAGGTGCTTGCGCGCACGCGTGTGTGTATTTGAGTGTGTGTGTGTGGTTGTGTGTGTGTGTGTGTGTGTGTGTGTGTGTGTGTGTGTGTGTGTGTGTGTGTGTGTGTGTGTGTGTGTGTGTGTGTGTGTGTGTGTGTGTGTGTGTGTGTGTGTGTGTGTGTGTGTGTGTGTGTGTGTGTGTGTGTGTGTGTGTGTGTGTGTGTATGTGCGTGTGTGTATGTGCGTGTGTGTGTATGTGCGTGTGTGTATGTGTGTATGTGTATGTGTGTGTATGTGTGTGTGTGTGTGTGTGTGTGTGTGTGTGTGTGTGTGTGTGTGTGTGTGTGTGTGTGTGTGTGTGTGTGTGTGTGTGTGTGTGTGTGTGTATTTACCTAGTTGTATTTACCTAGTTGTATTTTACGGGAAGGAGAGCTATGCTCGTCATGTCCCGTCGTCTGTGTGTGTGAGTGCGTATGTGTGTGAGTGCGTATGTGTGTGTGTGTGTGTGTGTGTGTGTGTGTGTGTGTGTGTGTGTGTGTGTGTGTGTGTGTGTGTGTGTGTGTGTGTGTGTGTGTGTGTGTTTGTTTGTGTGCGTGTGTTTGTGCGTGTGTATGTGTGTGTGTATGTGTGACTGTGTTGATGTAAAAGAGAGAAAGAAAGAAAGAGAAAGTGAGAGACAGACACAGACAAACAAATATACAGACAGGCAGGCAGGTAAACAGAAAGACAGACAGACAGACAGACAGACAGACAGACAAAGGTGCGGATCAACTTCACTCATAACGTGAATAGTTTTATTTTCTAGTTCATCTTTACAAGAAATTGGCGAGTACCTGCATCGTCTTCAAAAACACACAGGGAAATAGTGGGGCTCTAGAAAAACCAAATATCTAACTATAAGTGTGGGTCTTCCATTGTTAAAGAAGATAGTTTGGTCTGAACAAAGCTGTCTTGAGTTTAGCATAAATAAGGTATCTAGAGATGGCATGTCACTTTCAAGGCTATGTTTAATACCTTCATAGAAAGTAAATAGAAATCTAGTGAAAGAAATTCGTATTGGTATCAAGTAAAGGTAGTGACATGACAGGTGCATCCTTCACAAGAACAGATGCGGCGTTGTCGCGGCAATAAGAGAACCCACTGGAGAGGAGGAGGAGGAGGAGGAGGAAGCGGAGGAGGTGGAGGAGGAAGCGGAGGAGGTGGAGGAGGAAGAGGTGGTGGAGGAGGACCCGGATGGACTGTAAAGTATGCGTGGGTCGGCCTTATGCTCAACGAACGGGAGGAAATTAGAGTTGGAGAAGGTATACTCCTACACTTCAAGAAGGATCTTGTTGATATTCACTATAGATGTAAAATATTGCTGAAATATTACATTGTCATCATCCTTATCATCTTTGTCGTCATAAACAGAGCCTTCATCATTGTCATTGTCGTCGTCGTCGTCGTTACTGTCATTATCGTCGTCGTCTTCATCACTGTTTTCGTGAGAAACATTGTCATCATCGTCCTCGTCATTGTCGATGTGATCTTGACCATTAACGTCAATGGCGAGTGAAAAAAGACAAAAACCAACCAATCTTATATTGTATGACTATCGATCTTTGTTCTAGCTGCCACCAGGTAATTTTATTCGGCCCAAAGCAACCCTCCCTACAGTAGAAGCTTTGAGAAACTATTATGAGCTTTCCTTAATCAATGAAAGTCCTCCGGCACAAACGGGAGCTCGATCAGTCAGGACCTAGTTTGGGCCAGATGGTAGTCTTCCAGCTGAATGAAATCTCCTAGACTCAGCCAGAACAAAACCTTTGAAAATCGGTACCATATCAAAAGGAATTAACGGGTGAACGTATACAGTGTCAGACTTAGTCGCTCTCACCGCATCCTTTAATGTGACCAAACCCATTGCCTATTATGCATTCTGGAACAGTTTGATCTGACCAAGAGACAGTCACCGCTACCCACTGATGGTAACCTACTCGAAAATTCTATTAACGTTTTTGATTTTTTTTTTTTCAAATACCTTGTCAATCATGCCAGCGAAATTATTTTGACAATTGCAATAAAATATTGGTCCATGAAATATGATTTTGATAATTACGATTTAGTGCGATGATGGTAATGATAATGATGGTGATAACTGATTATTAAAGATGTTGGCGAAATCTTCATGCTATCTTTTGTAACAGTTTGAAGTGATCATCATTTCCTCCAGAGACAGATTCTGACGTCACGGGACCCCCCCCCCCATTTGAACCACCTTTTTAGACCCCCTTCTCTACTTTAGGGATACTAAGCGAGAATATACAAGGGACAGATCAATGATAAAGGAGGAGGCAAGTAAAAAGAGGAAAGAGAGAAAAAATAAGAGGGGATCAAAAAAAGAGAGAGAGAAAAGGAAAGACAAAAAGAGAAAGGTGAAAGAGGAGGAGGAGGAGGAGGAGCAAGAACACCAGGAAGAGGAAGAGGATGTTGGAAAGTAAGTAGAAGATGTAGGGAATGGATGAGGGTGGGAGACATGGTACAAGAAGAAATTAGAAACGATGAAGGGGAAAATGAAGAAGAGAAGGAAGGAATGGATGAGAGGAGTGAAGGAGTGAGGGGACGAATCAAAAAGGAAGAGATACACCACAGAGATAGGAGAAGAAGAGAAGAAAACGAAGGAAGAAAGGAAGGAAAGAAGGAGAGAAGGAGGAAAGAAGAAAAAGTAAAGCAGGATAAAGATAGATGATAAGACGAGAGAGGGAGGGAGGGAGGGAGGTCTGAGAAGGATGAGGAAAGAACGAGAAAGATGGTGGAGTGAGGGAGGAAAGAAGTGGGGAGGAGATGGGGGGAATCAGAAAAACCTAGGCTGGCGAAGGGGAGGGGAGAGGGAGAGGGGGGAGGGGGAGGGGGACAAGTGGCGGCGGCACAGGAGATTGGGTGTCGAGGCAAAACAGCTTCGTGGAAGCGAACGTGAGGCCAAGCCTCACGGGCCTCAGGAGGTTTCTGGGAGTGGGGATGGGGATAGGAGTGTGTGTGTGTGTGTGTGTGTGTGTGTGTGTGTGTGTGTGTGTGTGTGTGTGTGTGTGTGTGTGTGTGTGTGTGTGTGTGTGTGTGTGTGTGTGTGTGTGTGTGTGTGTGTGTGTGTGTGTGAGTGTGTGCGTGTGCGTGCGTGCGTGCGGGTGCGTGTCTGTCTGTCTGTCTGTCTGTCTGTCTGTCTGCCTGTCTGTCTGTGTGTGTGTGTGTGTGTGTGTGTGTGTGTGTGTGTGTGTGTGTGTGTGTGTGTGTGTGTGTGTGTGTGTTGGGGGAGGGGGTTTTGTGGCTTTAGTGATGGAGGTGGTCTTAGAACATGCCTAGGCAGCCCCTGGCTAACCTTTTCGATAAAGTGCCTGTTAATTCAAGAAAAAAATGGTCATCAGAGAGTTGAGGAGTGGTTTGTTCTGTGCACAGATGATGTTGTTCATAGTCTACACTTAAGTATTAGAAAATCGCATGGTGTTGTTAGAACAATATATCGTACTGTACCATGTTATACCATAATTTTGAGTATGTGTAATATGGAAATGAAATAAAATTATTATGTGTCAAGATGTAGTATTGAATACTTTAATGGTTGTCATGAACAATTTATCGTCATTGACGTCGTCATTGTCATTGTTGTCGTTGCTGTATTAATCGTCATTGTCATCGTTGTCGTTGCTGTATTAATCATCATCATCACCATCACCATCACCATCACCATCACCATCATCATCATCATCATCATCATCATCATCATCATCATCATCATCATCATCATCATCATTGTCATCGTTATTATCATTATCATTGTCATCATCGATTAATTTATCGCAGGAACATATTGTAATTTTGTTCTCAGATGTCAGTGGAACTCACTGGAGTTAATAACATGATTAATATGATTTTATCTTATCAATATCTGTCGTCCATAGCAGTGTGGGAGTACTCACTTACTCATAATGAAATATCCAAAAAACGCAACCCAAGTGAAAGGAGGGAAGAAGAAAAAATAAAAACGAAAAGTAACAAACATTTCAAAGCGTGAGTCTCCGTGGCCAATATAAAAATGTAGGTTATAAGGAAGAGAGTGAGAGGGAGGTAGGAGAAAGGTGTTGGAGGTAAAGAGAGGAAAAGAGAGGAGGGATAGGAAAGGTGGTTGAGGATGCGGAGACTGATACGAAGCCGACCGTGGGGGAGGAATGATCAGGGAGGGAGGTGAGGTGAGGGAGGTGAGGAGGTGAGGAGGTGAGGTAGTCATAGGAAGGGAGGAGGGAGGTCAGGAAGAGAGCAGGAGAGGTGAGGAGGGAGGTAGGGGGGAAGGGGAGGGAGGGGGAGGGTCAGGGTATGAGGGTAGTGCCGGCGAGGGTCGGTGGTTGGGAGTGGTTTAGGAGGGGGGGCGAGGTGGATGCCAAGCAGGTTGTAGAGCGAAGGGCTGCTGCCAGAGGCACGACAATTCCCATAAGATGAATAAGAACAACAGTATCTCTGTTCACAGGATTGTGCCGGAAGTGACTCTGTCTCTCAAGTCGTCGCGGTCTTGTGGCACTGCAGCCGGCAGCAATGGGAAAGGTAAGTGCACCTTTGTGGAACATATTGGGGCAGATTCGGTAATGTGGCACCGTGCCTTCCTGTTCTACCTCATCAGCGGCACTCACCACCATTCCTTCGTCCCACCTTTGTGTCGACCAGCAAACCTTGCGAGGATCCACGGCCACGTCTCCTGCTGGTGTCTGACACCCCCCTTCTCCCCAGCCTCTCATCCCCCTCTCCTAATACCCCAACTCCGATGCTTCCTTCAAACAGCTCCTAGTGGGCTGCAAACCTTATTATTTTTCTGTTCTAATATCTAATATGATCATTCTCTCCCTCACTCACTTGCTGGGTTTCTAATCGTTTACTTTCATGGTTCTTCATCATACTAACACGTTGGCCTCCCTCTCCCACCCCTCCTCTTGACACCTTGAAAAAATGTATCAATAAAAAATACCAATAACCACTGCTTGATTTTCTCTCTTGTTTCTAACATAGTCCTATTCTGAGAAATAAAGATACTTGATTACCTCTTTTCCTTTCCATTAAACTCCTTTCATGTTATTTGTTCCTCCTTCTTGACATCTCCTCTAGCTGCTGAAATACACTAATTTCCTTTTCTCGAGCACTAACAATGTCTAGAGTTTCTATCGCTCCCAGTAACTATCGGTGCCTATTGGTATCCATTCTGACAAACTAATGGTATCTATCTCTACCTTTGTATTAACTAAGGAAGGTTATCTTTTTATAGCCTCTTACACCTAATAGTACCTACCCTCTCTAACACTCCCACCCTTATGCTAGCCTCCCTTTGTACAAAATAGCTTACCTGATCCTTTCTTTTGACACCCTACTCTCCAACTGTTAACTATGACCTCCCCATCCCTTGTAGCCACTAAGAATGTAAGAGTATCAACTACTGTCTAAAACAAAGAATGTCTAAAGCGAGAAGTCTCCCTTTGCATTCCAAGATACTGACCTCGCATGCTCGGTTGGAAAGGTTCGATGTGGTGAGTTGATGTTCATTCAGAACAGATCACACCAACCCCTTTCCTGCTCCGTGTACTACACTTACAATATGAAGGGTAAGATAATTCTATAAATGATATGAAATGAAATTGTTTATTTTCCGTACCACAACCCATTTAAATAATTATTGGACAGAAACGGACCTTGATTGAAGGTGCGACTAGGAATTAACCATATCTGTTGCTACTGCCTTCCAGACGTGGAGCGCACGCTCGACCACCAAACTTACAGAGAGACAGACAGTCAGACAGACAGACAGACAGACAGACAGACAGACGTGGAGCGCACGCTCGACCACCAAACTTACAGAGAGACAGACAGACAGACAGACAGACAGACAGACAGACACACACACACACACACACACACACACACACACACACACACACACACACACACACACACACACACACACACACACACACACACACACACACACACACATACACACACGTACACACACATACACACACACACACACACACACACACACACACACACACACACACACACACACACACGCACACACACACATACACACACACACATGCACTCAAACACACGAGGGCGCATGTATGAACCGATATTTCATTCGGAATCAGTGTGATGATTCGTCATATTTTGTGCCTTTGTCGGGACGCAGAGGGACAAGACATCTGCTACACTGCCATCTCTTATTTTTCTTAAAAATTACTTTTCTGCTTGTATCTTTGTTTGTTATGGTCAAAATCACTGTAATAAATCTCGGCCGGTGTGTAGTCCCGTCAATCTACTTCGGCCAACATGTGTACAAGTACGTGCAGCCTCTGACTATAGCAGACTGACCTTAACTTTCCGTCAGAACTCCAGTTGGGAGACAGGGGCTTTGACAAGCTGACAGTATTCTTTCTGCAGCAACCATCACCAAGTTGAATGTATTGGAAAACAGTTCTCCATACCATTTCTTTTCTTGGTATTTGGCCAAAAGATAATCAGTTACATTCATGCAACCCATACCGCGTAATTATGTACAAGATGAATATCTGCTGAGCAGGGAAGGGAGAGGACAATAGGTATGAGTGGAGAATTGTTGTGAATGCATGAAAAATTGACGCTGTTCGAAGCGATTTCTTCTTGTCTGCTACTTGGATTCTGGAGTTGATGAGTGGGAAGACCGCCTTGTAAGGAAGTAGTGGGGGTAAAACAACCTCGGGTGTCAGGCACTACTGTGGAGGCGCTGTCTTGCTGCATTACTTCTGATCCAAACAGTGGGGAGAAGATAGGGCAGACACTATCAGCTATGACAGAAAGGAAAATTTAATTTAGATACTCGTTAAGTATGGAATGGGTGAGGTGTGGGTATCTTGGCACGACCACCCTCTTAAAAGTGTGAAGGAACTTTTAGTGTGTGTAATGCATATATGTTTGCATGTATATAGTACATGTACATACTACGGTGATGATTATATATTTTGTTCAGGCTAATATTAGTCACATCAATCAATTTTACTCAATTAATGGACAGATTTCGGCCAAAAAATTCCATAAATGAAACCCAATTTTGAAATAAATCCATCCCAAAGCTGAAGAAAACTTTTTCATATATACTATAATACATCTCTGAAAGATATATCACCATGGTAACGTAAACTCTTTTCCCAGTTATTCACCCCGCATCGCCTCTGCATCCACACTACAAGTAGTTGGGGTGAAATCTAGATCTCTTTCCTGGCTCCCTGTGGGTGAGATAATTCATCGTCACGTTACAAAATGTCATTCCAATGTAATTCTCTTACGAAGAGCCAGGTTTGCAGGTTTGCCACTGGCCCATTGGTGGCTTTCTAAGCCCTCAGAGCATATAAGAAAAAGAGATCTGGCCGCAGGCACACCTCCTTCAGTCTTTGGTCCTCACTTCCTATATTTTTTCCTGTGAAGAAAAAACGAAAACGTTGTAGAAACGCCATGCAATATTTGAATCTCGAAGACTCTTTAGTCTCAGGATGGCCTCAGACAAACCAACAAAGTACTTAGAGAATGAGATCAGGTTCTCTAGGGGAAGTAGTGGAAAAGTATCACCCAATGAACCACATGAGGCTCGAGCAAGCGAGTCTCACTCCCAAGCATCCCTCACCTCGGCGCGGTCACCTCGAGATTTGTGGTGACGAGGTAAGGAGGCCTCTTTATGACCCAGGTCCTCGGTCCCACGGCCCTGGCCCCCTCCTCTCTTTCCTCCCTTCCCCTCTCTTCTACCTCCATTCTCACTCACTTCCTCCCCTCTCCTTTTCTCTCTCCCTTTTCTACCCCTGCACACATAGCTCAGGGCTGAATGAAGACATAAATATGAGTATGTGCCATGCTCTGGAGGACACTACGGTACCACCACCTGTTTTCTTCAGGTGGTGACACGGCGTTTGTGTATGTATGTGTATGAGTGCGTGCATGTATATTTATACATATGTACATACATACACACACACACACACACACACACACACACACACACACACACACACACACACACACACACACACACACACACACACACACACACACACACACACACGCACACACACACATATATATATATATATATATATATATATATATATATATATATGTATATATATACATATATATATATATAAATACATATATATGTATATACACATATGTATATATATACAGAAATGAAATATATATATATATATATATATATTTCATATATATATGCAAAGAAATCACAAAACACACTGTGGGTTTTTTTGAAAACCACCGGGAAATTGAAAAAACAGATACCGAACGTTTTCGTCTATTTAGACATTTTCAAAGGTACAAAAAAGCAATACAGAAAGAAACAATAAATTGTCTCTTTCTGTATTGCTTTTTTGTACCTTTGAAAATGTCTAAATAGACGAAAACGTTCGGTATCTGTTTTTTCAATTTCCCGGTGGTTTCTGCAAAAATATATATATATATATACATAAATATGTATGTATATATACATATATGTATATAAATATGTGTGTATATATACATATATATGTATATATACATATATATATATATATATATATATATATCTATATACATATGTGTGTGTGTGTACAACACTGAATGGGTCCCAGTGATTAGAGATACATTTTAAGAACTACAATGCATTTTAATTCTAAGCCATCAACATCGGAAGACCCAATGAAGGCCACAACCAGAAATTGAAATGTGGTAATGCCGAGGACTCGAACTCAGCTATCACATGACAAGTGCGCAGTGACTTACCAACTACGCTATCTCTCTTGAGAGCGTGTGCGTATGTGATTCACCATGGTCTTGGATCACGTTATGGACACGTGATCGACAGTTATTAACCTCCCGGATGAGATCTCAGAACTCGTATGATCGATCTATAGGTAATACTACCTTACACACCCAACTTTCCGCCCACCAGCGACGCAGCGATACTGAAATTATTTCAGCCCTAGGCGCGATTCGAACTTAGACCGCCGTAGTGGCAGGCGAGAACTTTAACCACCGCGCCACGAGGTGAGTGTATATGTGTTAATGTGGTTGTGTGTATGTAATTAGCATTATTATTTTTTCTGTCTGCTTAGTTGTTTATATATTTATGTATTGACATATTCATTTAACTTGTATACTCTTTCGTTTAATATAGTTTTCAAGTTACTATTTAGTATTTAATTGTCTATTTATCTACCTACCTTTTCGTCTATTTACTTTTCTACCTACCTGTCTATCTACCTACCTGCCTATCTATCTATCTATCTATCTATCTATCTATCTATCTATCTATCTATCTATCTATCTATCTATCTATCTGTCTGTCTGTCTGTCTGTCTGTCTCTGTCTGTCTCTCTATCTGCCTGTTTGTCTGTCTATCTGTTTATCTAACTATCTGTCTGTCTACCTATCTGTATATCTATTTGTTTATGTATCTATCTTTCTATGTATGTATGTATGTATGTATGTATGTATGTATGTATGTATGTATGTATGTATGTATGTATGTATGCATGTATGTATGTACTTATGTATGTACTTAAGTATGCATGTATGTATGTATGTATATATGTATGCATGTATGTATGTATGTATGTATGTATGTATGTATGTATGTATGTATGTATGCATGCATGTATGCATGTATGTATGTATGTATGTATGTATGTATGTATGTATGTACGTACGCATGTATGTATGTGTGTATGTATATATGTATGTATGTATGCATGTATGTATTGCATGCATGTATGTATGTATGTATGTATGCATGTATGCATGTATGCATGCATGTATGCATGCATGTATGCATGTATGCATGTATGCATTTATGCATGTATGCATGTATGCATGTATGTATGTATGTATGTATTTATTTATGTATGTATGTATGTATGTATGTATGTATGTATGTATGTATGTATATATGTATGTACGTATGTATGTATATATGTATGTGTGTATGTATGAATGTATGTATGTATGTATGTATGTATGTATGTATATATGTATGTATTTATCTATCTATCTATCTATCTATCTACCTATCTATCTATCTATATATCTATGTATCTATCTACCCATCCACCTATCTACAGTATGTGTATGTCTATCTATCTATATGAATCTCTCTCTTTATCTATCTATTCATCTACCTATTTATTCATGTATCTACCAATCTTTCTATCCATTTACTTTTTCATACCTACCTTTTTTTTTTTGGCTAAGGTTAGGCTTTACAGTTTTCATGATTTTGAGGAAAGTTCTCCTCACATACCACTGAGAAATGGAAACCTGGAATCAGTTTCTTCCCACATTTGTAGTCCTTGACTGAAACACGATTATTTTGAAGGAGTTTCGATTACCCACTTTGTTTACAGTTTGTGACGTAAATAGCTTTTGACCAATCGCTTTTCTTGCAGTGGCAGTTTGCGTCAACTTTCTTACTTTTCGCGTCCTGAAAGGCACCTGTCTTCCTAAGAGACTAAGTGGGCGACCTCTAATTAAATACTATTAAGGTTGTTATTGTAGTTACTTTTATCCTTGTTGTTTTTGCTCTTGTTGACATTGTCGTTGCTAGTTTTGTCACTTGCTATTGTTGTTGTTGTTGTGTGATTGTTGTCTTTGTTGCTGTTTTTCTTGTTGGAGCTGTTGGAGTTCTTGTCAATGTTCTGCTTAATATAACATGTCTTGATATCCATGAATGATGGGACCACCTTTGCGTTACACACACACACACACATACAGACACGGTCATACGAGCTCTGAGCTCTCTTCCGGGAGGGAAATAGCTGTCGATCACGAGTCCAACAAGTGATCCAAAGACCAAGGTGAATCACACATCCTCCTCCGTCGACTTCCAGAGCGAAGAGCTGGAGTGCTTCCGGCCGGGTCGGGCCCGTCCGCGTTCGCTGGTCGGAGTCCCACGCGTCGCTGCACACCATACAGATTACGTCATCATTTTCACGCCATAAAGCAAATATCCTTTCTACCTAATAGCGCTCATATAATGTATTGCCAGCGCGTGCCATTTCTACCGAAATATCTATACTGGGTGTTTTTGTATTCGCGTGGTGCAAAGTTCAAGTGTATCTACTGCCAAGCACAGGGAATGATTAGTTTGAGCTCATGGCGCTGTGGAAAATATGCAATATGGTTTTTCATTATTCTTAAAAGATTATATCGCTAAAAATATTGATCTAGTTCACTTAAACTTTCGTGTAAAATGCTGCAGTTATTGTTTGAAAATTATCTGCAACCCTGGTTGTACACAGATAATTTGAATATTGATTGAATTTGGATATTGCAAATGTGTAAATTACATTCATAATAATAAATAGGGTCACAATAAAGGAAATGAGATATTTTATAGAATTTATGTTATTTGACGTAACAAATTGTAGTATTAGGGGTTGTTAATAGTAATATTTTTCTAAAGCCCTTATCCATGGTTACCTTAAAGCACAGTAACAGAGTACACATCCTAACGGGAAATCAGTTCAGGTAACCGATACTCACCATTGCAGAAGAGCCGACTTGTAGTGCAAATGTTCGTAAATTAGTATTGTTTCTTCTACATAATGTATAGAGTTGACCATGATTGCCATTGCACTTTCTGATATAATTTCCATATCAAATAAACTTCTTAGAATGAGTAGGTATAACACAGCAAAGCAATATAAATGAAAATTTTGGTACAGTACATAAGTAGGTCTGTGACACAATTGACGCAGTAACAGAATTACGTAGAATAGCAGTAAAACTAACCCATATACAACATAGGTGATACTGACGATTACGAAGCTTTAAGAATCTTTTAGATAAACACCTAAGCAAGATGCTGTAATGATTATAATTTATTTTATATTATTTGTTTTAGTTTTGTTATCATTTGTCTGATTCTCATTTATTATTAGTTATATGTCAATTTATTATTATTTACTATTTACCTGTTTGTTTATTATTTAACTATACCTATGCATTTATTTATGTATTTTATTTATTTACATTATTATAGTCTTTATTCATTTATAGTTTTTTTCCTTTTTCGCATCCGACCTAGATATGGACCAAAAGGTCTTTTGTCGGCATGCTCATCCTTTGTAATCCTTTGTATATCAATGAAAATTCAAACAATTCAAGTGACTGATTTAAATTCAAAGTTTAGCCCTTTCAGCCCGGCGGCATATTGTGTAAATTCTGCCATGGCTAACACCAGAGTAAGCTGGTGGCCTAATCGTAAGCGTGCTGTTCTCGCATTCACATAGTTGTGGGTTCGAATCTCGCACTCCTCTCCAAATTTGATGGTTTCGGCCGCAGCTACGAGCCTCCAAGTGATTATATTTAGTTGCTAGGCTGAAGTGGGACTACATATCAATCCCGACCTTTAGAGGATTAGAATCGTCTAACGAAGACCTGAATCAAATTCATAAAGAATATCATCCCGTGACAGGAATTAAAAGAAAAGTGCCACAGGGTGACCCTCGAATAGGTGACAGGGAGATGAATAGAATAGCTTGGCGATAGTTGGGATAAAGTAGAAAAAAAGTTTTCAAATGCGGAAGCAGGGGCTGCGATAGAGACAAAAGAAATAGCCTGACGACGCAGAGAAGGGAAAGTATGGGTATGCGTAAATATATACATATATATTCGTGAAGAGCTGGAGTCTAGGAACCATGGTATAGAAGAAAGTAAACGCTGGACTCGTCGATATAAGTTTATTCCTACGTTCCGAACCCTGTCCGGGTTCGTCTTCAGGGATATACAGAGATAGCCAAGGGAATCAATATAAAGGGGCATGTGTCCCACACTGGGTAAAAACTCCCAAGCGACCGTTACTCTCCAAAAAGTACATTCGTCACCATGTAGGATACCAGTTCACAAAATACCCGCGTCATTAAAATAAATTACCAGAATAAAAGACAACGCACAATAATTAGAATACACACCTAAGTTACTTGCCCTTCCATTCACGCTCGAAAAAAAAAAATAGCACAAATAAAAGAAAAAGAAATTGGTAACAGCAAATAAACAAACACAAACTACAGAAACGCAATACTCAGAAGCAGGACATCAGATGAGTACAAACCCAGGGACTCAACAAAACATGACATACCTTGAAGCAGTATAACAAACACAGAGATTACCTAAATGCTAGCAGCCAAATAAAGTAATAGAAATGAAAAAATTATACATAATATATATATACATATAGTAACACTAAATGTAAAAGAATAAAAAAATACAA
>NC_134777.1:45066395-45068895 GCF_046742065.1 Oratosquilla oratoria | reverse complement strand
AAATAAATAAATAATAATAATAATAATAATAATAATAATAATAATAATAATAATAATAATAATAATAATAATAATAATAATAATAATAATAATAATAGTAATAATAATAATAATAATAATGATAATAATAATAATAATAATAATAATAATAATAATAATATATAAAATAAAATAAAATAAAATAAATTAGAATGAAATAAAACAAAATAATACCAAAAACAAATAAAGAAATAAAGAAATAAATATACAAACAATGAAATACAATTTGTAATAATATAAATAGTAATAATCAAAATAAGTGAATAAATAAGTAGGTAAAGTTAAATAATAAATAAACATGTATTGTCCGCAGTATTTCTTTACACCTTTATTGTACCAAAAACAATACATGTAAATAGTAAATAATAATGAATTGATAGATAAATGATAATAAAGGATAATCACGGAAATAATAATAAGAAAACTGAAAAATAATAAATAACAAATAAATAAATAACACAAAATAAATGGCAGGCCTTACAACACCTTGTTTAGGTGTTTATATAAGCGAATCTTAAAGCTTCGAACTGTACATAGGCCTCTGCAGCAAGTTTATTTCATTCATTAACTACACGGTTGGCGAAATAGATTCTACCCACTTCCAAATTAAACCATTATATCTTGTCGGATTGTCATTCAGTGTGAAAACTGTGTCACTGTTGATGTTGTCAATTTCCTTTAGAATCTTAAAGACCTGTATCGAGTAACCTCTGAGTCCGTTTTTTTAGGGAAAACACACACACACACACACACACACACACACACACACACACACACACACACACACACACACACACACACACATATATATATATATATATATGTATATATATATATATATATATATATTTATATATATACATATATACATATATACATATATATATACATATATATATATGTATATATACATATATATATATGTATATATATACATACATATATATGTGTATATACATATGAATATATATATATATATATATATATATATATATATATATATACATACATATACATACATACATATATATATATACTTATATTATATATATACATATATGTATATGTAAATATACATATATATACATATATATATATATATATATATATATATATATGTCCACGTGCATCGACTCCTACTCTATTTGATTAGAAATACTACAGACCCCGTCACTGTACTGAATGTATGATGCACTAAATTTATTCTGTATCCCAACTAAATTAATTCCTACATGGAACCAACTATATTATGATCATGATATATGGATTTTTCTCATCGTATTGGCTGCAGCACTGAATATGGCAAGAATGAACACCTGTTAATTGGATATAACATTTCTTTTTATTGTAAAACACTGACAAGGCACAAAAACATGAGGCGGAAAAATGAGATTGGAGACTGAAGCCAGGTAGAAAGAGGGACGACCAAATGAGGGGAGGGATTGAGTCGAAGGTCAGAGGTCAGGAGCCCTGTTGCCCTCAGCCAGGAGATAAGACGGGAAAGGAGAAAAATGGGCCTACACGGGATCTGTCGTGGTTCTCGCGCCCACCTCTCAGGTTCCCTCTGGCAGACCTGGCCGACGTGGCCGCGGTAGGTAGAGGAACGGTGAGGGGAAGGGGGGGTGGGGGAGAGGAAATGCGGTTGGAAGTGGTGAAAAAATGAGGACAAGACTAGTGAAGGAGACGGGGTAGAATTTTTTGTTCCTCCTAGTATTCTCTTATCGTAAAGTTAGCTTCGGCAACTGCTCATACGAAAGGTGTATCCGGTTAGTGTCCTTTGTTGGCAATAGTTTCTTCTCATTCTCCGTTATAGGAATATCTGCATGGTTAAATTTTAGGATGTTCGTTGAGCAGGGAAACAGTCAGCGCAAATACATCATAACAAAGGAAATATATATATATATATATATATATATATATATATATATATATATATATATATATATATATATAATTTATCTATTTTTTTATTTATTTTATCTATTCATTTATATATATATTTTTTGTTTGCCACCAAGTGATTGTATTCAGCTAAGGAAAACTCACTTTGTGAAAAAAAAAAAAAATTCTAACTTAAATTCATTTATGCACTTTTAGAGAATGAGGGTCCAAACGAAATTGGAGGCATTGAGGAAGGAACTGAAAAGATAAAGTGAGAGCAGATAATTCGAGGGGATGAAAAGGATAGATTGTAAGGACAAGAGCCTGGTTGGTAGAGAGCACGTCTAGTGACTGCTTGGTGAATTCGGCGTCAGTTCGAATCCTGGCCTCAGAAAAGAGGTTAGGAAGGCATTCACTCTGAATAATAGCCCCCGACCTGCTGCTCACCTCGGACCTCAGGTGAGCTGAAGATCACTGTATGTTGAGCTGCCCAGTGTAGGCCTTATGGTCTCTTGCAGTCTCCTTCATTCTTATGATACATCAGCTTCCTCCGGGTATTGTCACTGCAGTAGGATACAGA
>NC_134777.1:45033895-45041395 GCF_046742065.1 Oratosquilla oratoria | reverse complement strand
CCAAAGAAGCTGTGGATGGAAGCCGTCATAATATCAGTCCTATGTGTTGTAAGACGGTGTATGAAATCCGAACAACAATACTAATGAAAAAAATGAATAGTTGAATGAAATTATGAATTACTCAATGAATCAACATGAATAAACGTGTGACTAAATAAACGAATAAATACGAAATAAAAGTGTATAACTTTGATTAGGTGTTTGTTTAACTGAATCTAGATTTTCTAATCCTGGTAAGTTTTTTCTGAAAAAAAAAATATATATACTGATTATGTCCTTACTGATATTTCTTCCTATTGACCAATGAGATTGAAACCACATGAAATAGTAGTTATTTCTATCTGTATACATAACTTACACAACCGAAAAGTTTTGCCATTTCGATAAGAGTGCTGGTAGCTATTACCTACCCAGTAGCTAAGCCAGTTTTCCTGTAATCTCATGCCATACGAGTTCGCTCGTCTCAGCAATATGAAAAGACATTATACATAAGGAATTATGTTTCTCTTGCTGTAGTGTGAGATGAGGCTATTGTAGAATTCGAAATTGTTTAATTGCTTTAATATTCACCCATGATACAGTATTGACCATCACCTACTGGAGAACATTTTTTGTGATTCCACCTATCATAGAATATAGAAATGATGGTTATCTGAGACAAAATATAATAAGTCACTTTCGCAGAATATCTAAAAGCATCCCTTATAATGCCTATTATAAATTACTGGATAACTGATATCTTGGTCTGTGGTTTTCTGGTTTTCTATTTTTCGTTTTATTTTATTTTCTTTTTTTTTCTTTTTTTAGATAAATTTTATTATTTACCCCTGGCCTCGATATAGACTAGATGGTTATCTGTTAGGCTGTTTTTCAACTGTGACATCTGTTTCAATCTACTCCTCTTCGCTCTCTAAGTTTATCTTCTTTCCTATCTGTGTAATTACTTCCGCGCCTTCCTCTTCACTCTCCTCACTTCCGCGCCCTCAATCTCCAGTGTCCATCTTAGCTGACCTTAACCTGCTTCCCCAATCTTCCTCACTCCCTTCCTCTTCCTCATTCGTGGGGTATCTAATGGTATAAACTGCAGTGATCCCCCAAAACTTTACAGCACTTTGACCCTTTTTGGTCAGTCTTGCACTTTCCCTTTTCAGCTCCTCCTCCATCTTCAAAAATGACTGGAAATTAATCAATGGAAAATCAGACCTCAGAATTCACCTGACTTTGAGAAAATTCAGCCGTTTCAAGGAGAAAAATGTGAATTTTGGTAATACATGTCTTCATATAGTGATCATCTCATGACACTTCTAGAAGTATAAATTCCCCCTCCCCCTCCTTCCTCCTTTTTTTTTTTTTTGAAGATTACCTTCAGTCTCAGTTTTTATCCCAAATTTGTTTCCCAAATTTGTTTCCCAATTTTATCCCAATTTTTTTTTTTTTGGGGGGATCATTCACCATGCCAAACTAGCAATAGAGGGTTTAGAATGTCATGTACAAATCCTCCTGCTATCAATAGTTGTGATATCAACAACTCAACTAAAACCTACTGCGTTGTCCATTTCAGTAAATAGAATTGTCCTGTCCCGCCTGTATCTTTCAGTTTGAGAATTACTTTTAGATTAAATGTGATTATATGTTATGTTTCAAAGTAAAATCACTTGGTCTAAGATGTTAGAAACTACCACTTTCCTGTACACCTCTCCTTCCCTCCTCCGTTCCTAAATGTCATTTCTCTCACTTTCCTCTCTCACTCCTTCTCTTCCTGCCTCCCTCCCACCCTCTTTGCGCTCAGCTACCTTCTTTCTTTTACACTCCCCAACCCCTCCGCCACCTGGCCGGCCTGCCTTCACTTTGTTTCTTGTGTTCATCAGTGAGAATCCTGCTCGTTGTCCCCTTCTCCCCACGCTTTTCCCAAGGCTTTTGTCCTCCCCAGCCGACGTTCCTTCTCCTTCCTCCACTTACCACCGCCCTCCACCTTCCTTCCCCGCCCTTGTATTGCCCCCCCCACCCTCTCTTCACTCACTCCCTACCTCCCACTCTCCTATCAATCTTCTCTTTTCCTCTATAACATCTTCACACACCCTTCTCTCTTGCTCAACATTTCTGCCTCCTCCACGAGGTACAGCAGTTGTAGAGTGGATCACGAACTCCGTGTCCTTGAGGTAGTTTGAATATTTTCCAGTACATTTTTTCCTTGTAGAAAAAATAAAATAGGCCTACCCTTTTTTTCTCTACAAAATTTTACGTCATATTTGAAATTTCCATTGAGATTAGGAATTATTGTTGTGCATGTGAGTAGAAAACGTTCATTGTGAACACTTTGAAAGGAATAACAGTGACCACATTATAATAAAAAATAAAAAACAATGAAAAATGATACGTATTGCCATACATTCCACCCTCACTTCATCATCATCATCATCATCATCATCATCATCATCATCATCATCATCATCATCATCATCATCATCATCATCATCATCATCATCATCATCATCATCACCACCACCACCACTGTCACCACCACCACCATCATTATCATCATCATCATCATCATCATCATCATCATCATCATCATCATCATCATCATCATCATCATCATCATCATCATCATCATCATCATCATCATCGTAACAATAACACATGGCAAGAATGAGAGAAAAAATATTAGTAAAAGAGGTGTGGAAGGCAGAGGTGGAGGCAGAGAACATGAAGGGTCGACCAAGGATGAGATGGATGGATGAGTGGAGGATGGTTGTGTATGAATAATGCTGTTATGCATGGAAGGGAGTGGGAGGGGGATGTGGGGATGAGGGAGTATATGTGAAAGATATTTTGACGCAGCTCGAAGGGATTTCTACCCGTCTTCTCTTTTGCTTCATGAGAGAACGAAAAGCTGGGGTAGCCGATTAAATGAAATGGCCTTACTGTGGATGTGTTGTGCCTTGCTATATTGCTTCTGACCCAGAACAATGGGCGAGATACAGGAATGACCTGTCATCCAGGAGGAGCCAAGATAAGAGGGAGGGAGGGGGGTGAATGGGAGTGTAGGAGTGAGATTTATGCCTTTGTGTATTAGGCTACCTCCCTTGTAAGGAAGAAAAAGCCGTTGGTATATATATGTATTTATTATTGTTTATTATCATTATTATCATCATTTTCATTATTATTATTATTATTATTATCATTATTATTATTATTATTATTATCATTATTATTATTATTATTATTATTATTATTATTAATATTATTATTATTATTATTATTATTATTATTATTATTATTATCATTATCATTATCATTATTGTTATTATTATTATTATTGTTATTACTATTATTATTACTATTATTATTATTATCATTATTATTATTATTATTATTATTATTAATATTATTATTATTATTATTATTATTATTATCATTATTATCATTATCATTATTATTATTATTATTATTATTATTATTATTATTATTATTATTATTATTATTATTATTATTATTATTATTATTATTATTATTATCATTATTATCATTATCATTATTATTATTATTATCATTATTATTATCATTATTATTATCATTATTATTATTATTACTATTATTATTATTATTATTATTATTATTATTATTATTATTATTATTATTATTATTATTATTATTATTATTATTATCATTATCATTATTATTATTATTATTATTATTATCATTATCATCATTATCATTATTATCATTATTATCATTATTATCATTATCATCATCATCATCATCATCATCATCATCATCATCAATGAAACTTAATGCTCTGTTAGCTCTATTCCTGGCACTATTGCACTGTTTCCTGGATTTAAGGTCAGAATTCACTTCAACTCTCAAGTCTCTCTCGCACTCAGTTTTCTGTAAAAAAGCTTTATTTAAGTTGTACCTGCTTTCTGGGTTAAGTAAATCTAAGTTTAACATGCTGCACTTTGAAATATTGAAATCCATTTACCATTTTCCTGACCATGTGAAGAATTTGTTTAGATCCTCCTGCAGAATCTTCTTGGCGTCTTCTCTTGACCTAATTACTCGTCCAATTTTAGTGTCCTCTGCTAACTTACTAACGTCACTATCAATCCAACTGTCCAAATTGATTATATACATAATGAGAAATAAGGACCTAAAACCGAACCCTGGGGGACTCCACTAGAAACATTGCCCCATTCAAACACTTTTCCTCGTATGCCATGAGTTCTGACTTTATCTAGTAGTCTCTGGTGTGGCACCTTGTCGAATGCTTTGCTAAACTCAAGATATAACATCGTAACTATCATTGTTATCTGACGCCTGAAAAAAAAATAGTGTAAAATAATAGAAGATTTGTTACAAATTACTTACCTTTGCAGAACCGATACTGTGAGTTACGATTCAAATTATCTCTCTCGATGTGATCTCTGATTCTATTAGCTATTACTGATTCAAGTATTTTACCTATAATTGATGTCAAGCTGACTGGCCTGTTGTTATATATAGATGATTTATCTCCTTTTTTGAAAACAGGAACAACGTTAGCCTACCCCCCAAGCAACAGGCACAAAACCAGTGTCTACCAACTTATCAAACATTTCCGTTAATTGGTCAGATTTAAAATTTACACTCTTTAAGTACTCATGGAAAAATTTCATCTGGACCCGGGGATTTTGACTACTTCTACCTTGCTAAAGCTGATGTTCGTTAGTCTACTTCCCTCATTCCTATCGAAAATCGGGTCGCAGTCAGGTACTATATCTAACCTCTTTATAAACACCACCAGAAAATATTTATTAAATGCCTCATTCATTTTTCCTCTGAATCTATCACACATACACACACACACACACACACACACACACACACACACACACACACACACACACACACACACACACACACACACACACACACACACACACACACACACACACACACACACACACACACACACACACACACACACACACACACACACACACACAAGACAAGCACACACAAACACACAGGCTTGCATACTGGTTCATATACATAGACAACATACATACGGGTATGCATATATCCTTTCTTCGTGCTTGGTTCAACTTTCTTGGAACTAACACTTCGTTTTCGTGTACCGTCCTTCTGCCATCCATCAGACAGCCAATGTTTTCCTTTCTGTTGTGTAAACCCAGGGGGCAATTAGCAGTCCACACACTGTTGACAAATACGCCTGCTTACCCGGAGGCTATGGAACTCGCTCCTCGTTCCAAAAGTCGTCAGTTTGAAGCTTTTTTAACCGATTATTTTGTTAAATTGATCTACTTTTTCATTGATTAATTTATTTCCTTATACTATTTACTATTCTTTGTTCATTAACTTATTTGTTTATTTACGTATTAATTTATTGATTTATGTATTTATCTATTTATTTTTTAAATATATATATTCATTCAGTTGTTTATCTACCTATTTATTTACTTATTTAATTGTTCGTTTATTCATCTATTTACCTATTTATTCATTATTCAATCAATGCCTTTATATGTTTTGTTTATTTATTTGTTTATTCTTTTTTATTTATTCTAGAAAATGAGGTTCCAATTCATTTCTCCCAAAACATTTGCCCTTATGTGTATTAGCATGTTAAGAAGTGGAGATTTCTTTTTCGCTTTGTAAATTCACATGGTGTTAACCAGAATGAAATTAATCTGTTTATAAAGAATGATTTTACCTTTTTGAAGAATTAATGGTTCTTCCATTTAAATTAAATCATTATGTACCGTGATACACTTAGGAGAGACGGAACTCCATAACTATTTCGCTTTGCTCCAGCAGCCAAGGAGAAAGGGAAAATGGAACCTGGTACACAAGGACGTACTAGAGGTGGGCCATAACCACACTACTACCGAGGGAGTCACACAGCCTCATCAAAAACCACACACACAAACACACACGCTCACAGACACACACACACGCACGCACGCGCGCACACACACACACACACACACACACACACACACACACACACACACACACACACATTCACGGGCACACAAACATGCGCGCACATGCACGCACAGGCACACTCACACATACACACACACGGACAGACACATTCATACACACATTCACACAGACGCGCGTGCGTGTACATGCACATATTCTCGTGCGCGCATAATACACGCGTAAGCACGTAGATACATATGTATTCATACAATTATATAGCATATTAAAACATACATTCATTTTCACGCATTCTGTACCGTGCACTCTCGTTTGTTGTCACTATACAACGCTCACTACGTATTGAAGGTCAGTATATTCTTCGTACATTGATCTTCTATCTTCTACTTTTTGTTCTCTCTTTTTTGTATACATTTCTACTTATGCAAATTCCATGCAAATAATTTAACCAACGGCTATACACACGTATACAGACGAGCATAGAGAGAGATGTGTATACATCGCTTATGTACACATATGAATATGTATATATACATACGCAAGCCAACCTCCACTTCGGAACAAGCTTCACTGAAGATATTCCTATACCGCCAAGGTTTAAATACATACGAGTACATAGTGTGCACTGGTACCGTTTCTCACTGTCTTCCCCCCCCATCAGCGTTAGTAATATACGAAAGTACTTACTGTCTACAAGTTTCTCTTCTCCTATGGTGGTTATTTTGTGTATATATATATATATATACATATATATCTATTTCATTAAAAGTGATGACTAGTTGTGCATTAATAATTTTCTTAAAGGTATTTTCCATATACCTTATTATGGATTTGTGTTCCTTAGGAAGGAAATTTATGACTTGGCTGTATGTAGTCATATTAGCTAGATCGCGATTTCGGGTTCAAGACCCTTCTTCAGCAGCTATAGGGATAAGAATGAATCCGAAGATTCTAGTAAAGATCTAAGTTTTATACTAGAGTTCCAATACTTGCTAATCACTGGGGGAGGTCACCTGGTATTACGGGCAGGGACGAAATGTCACGTGCGCTAGGGAGCCTCCGGGTTTGTGTTGTGGCGGAATGTGGCATGCTTATGGTTATAGCGTTTTGTCTCGTAGTTGAACGAGTGGCGTTTTGTCTCGTAGTTGGACGAGTGGCGTTTTGTCTCGTATTGGCGTTTGTGGTGTTATGTCTCATGTTTGTATTTGTAACGGTTTGTCTCATGCTTGGAAGGGCTCTAAGATCTTCTGCTTGTACATTTAGAAGACCTTAGAACCCTTCCAAGTATGAGACAAACCGTTACAAATACAAACATGAGACATAACACCACAAACGCCAATACGAGACAAAACGCCACTCGTCCAACTACGAGACAAAACGCCACTCGTCCAACTACGAGACACATTCCGCCACAACACAAACCCGGAGGCTCCCTAGCCCACGTGACATTTCGTCCCTGCCCTTATTACCAGGTGACCTACCCCAGTGATTAGCAAGTATTGGAACTCTAGTATAAAACTTAGATCTTTACTAGAATCTTCGGATTAATTC
>NC_134777.1:45018895-45026395 GCF_046742065.1 Oratosquilla oratoria | reverse complement strand
GTGGCTAAGGAGGATGGAAAGGAGAAAGGAATGAAGGACGTACAGAAGGAGTTTAATATCAGACAACGTCTTATATTATAAATGTATAATATATACCATATTTCTGTGTACTCATTGATAGTGTTCTAATGTGCCCTCTTAACTTATTGAGCCTCCATTTGACTAATAACTACAAATCCCTGTTGAGAGTGGAGGCTAAGGAGGAGAAAGTGGAGTGGCTAAGGAGGATAGAAAGGAGAAAGGAATGAAGGACGTACAGAAGGAGTTTAATACCAGCACAACGTCTTATATTATAAATGTATAATATATACCATATTTCTGTGTACTCATTGATAGTGTTCTAATGTACCCTCTTAACTTATTGAGCCTCAATTTGACTAGTAACTACAAATCCCTTAGCACATAGGGCAAAGGTGACTGAGCAACAACCAAGCGCCAGCTGACGCGATCTCTTTGCATTTGTTTATGTTCGCTTCGGGATTGCATCTTCACAAAGAACACGCTTTTCATTCTGGTCATAACCATTTGTTCCCAACAGTGGTATTCTTCAACGTTCAATGGGGCTCTTATTTACATTTACAAGAGCAGGTATTACAATATTTTAAAAAGTGTGGAAATAAGAATGCCAAATAGCTTTTTAATAGAAATGGAAGCCCACTGAACAGGGAATTTCACTCTAGGTCTCCAAGACATTTCGTATACGGAGCTGGCAGACAGACCTACCACAACTCCTCTTCTGTGTGACTCAGAGGTGTCTGGTAAGAGCGAACTGGAAGTGAGGGAAAAGCATACCAAACTCCAACATTTTGTATGTTCGATCCTAACCCCTTACTGCAGTATCATTCCCTCAACTGAATCATTTCGTCTGTCGTTGGCCAGAAAAAATCTGTAGAGTGTGTCACTGTAGCGAAGGTGTAATCGAGATGGTCTTAACGTGTGGTGTAAGTTAACTCGTTAAGTCCGATAAGTTTATGACCGGACAGTTGGATAAACCTTGAACAAATGGGATTAAAGTTGATCGTTTCATTGGGCTCAAGATGTGAATGAACAAGCAAACGATAGTGAGGCGAGCATTCCAATGGCTTTAAGTGCGGCAGGAGGTTAATTGCAAGGGCTGGGTTGATGCGAGACTCTGGTGTCATTATTGTTAAAATACTATGTATGTGTGAATGCTTACATATGTGTGTGTTTGTTTATGGGTTTGTGTGTGTATGTGTTTGTTTATGGGTTTGTGTGTGTGTGTGTGTGTGTGTGTGTGTGTGTGTGTGTGTGTGTGTGTTTATGGGTTTGTATGTGTGTGTGTGTGTGTTTGTGTGTGTGTGTGTGTGTGTGTGTGTGTGTGTGTGTGTGTGTGTGTGTGTGTGTGTGTGTGTGTGTGTGTGTGTGTGTGTGTGTGTGTGTGTGTGTGTGTGTGTGTGTGTGTGTGTGTGTTTGATTTTATATGCCAGATTGTAAGATACAGGATAATAACAAAGGTTGTAAGGACCCTTCCCTGTGCTTTTGTTGGTCAGACTTAAAGTTCGTTATTTTTCTGGTCATAATATTTATTCTGTCTTCCCGAAGTCAGTGCTTGTACAAAAACTGTATTTCTTAATACCACTCAAAAATCCTTGATTTATAAATTTTCTTTCTAAGTCCAATCGTTATACTTCCATCACACATTACAAAGTAAACTTTGTTAAATTTATCCATTTTTTTCATATTTTTGAAGAGATCATTCATATCGCCTTTTCCTTTCGTTTAATGTAAGTTACTCCAACTTACCTAGTTGTCCTTTGCATGATCTGTCAGCTGAGATTTTGTTTGCTGTTTTTTTTATCTATCTATAGATACATACATTTGTCGTGCTCCCTCGATTACGTATATAAAGTTAAGTGGTAGCTGTGGCCAAAATGGTTTGATTAGGGAAGTACGAACAAGTGTAAGAATAGTTTTAGTATCTCTCAAAATGGTGGTGTTGAATGAGACTAAATTCTCCCATCTATGACTTTTATTTGTTGTTTTAGTATTTGCACTAATATAGTGTAATTGAGTGTGCGAAGTGTGGGAGGCTGGACTTAATGAATTTCATATAGACCTTTTATATGATTATCACGGCCAGTCTTGACTTCTGATAGGCAGAGACTTTGTAGATTTAGACTTGGAATTGCTCGAGAACTTGACTTTTAAACTTTAAACTTAAACTGACAAATGGAGCGGGTGCCTCAATACTCACGATTCAAGACTCAAGACAAGACTATACACTACTGTTCTTCTCTTTTCAAACCTTAAGGATACCTCGGTCCTGCTAGGCACCTCCCTCTAGGGCTGTACTTTTCATCTTAGGATTTACATGATTGGCTATGGACAAAACACTACAACACATTTGACCAATCATATTGCAGTAAAGGGTCACTGGTATCATATGATGTTTTTCAATCCCCCGCTGGGGGCTTTCAGCAGGGCTTTTAGAAAATGCTTTACCTTAGCACAATTCAAATTATGTTATGGCTGCTCCTCTCCAGAAGGGGCCACCCACGCACGCAACGCCAGCGTGCGATGATAAAAACTAGTATCAACTAGTGATGATGTTGTCATCAAACTAATCACCACACATTAATATATACATACATATATACCTACTGTACATGGATGCATACATGCGTGCATACCTGCACACATACATGAACATATTCATACATGCATGCAGCAAACATACAAATATATATATATATATATATATATATATATATCTATTATATATATATATATATATATATATATATATATATATATATATATATATAAGTATACATATACATAAAAAACAAGTTCACTGTAGGTAACCATCTTTCCCGATATATGCATATGTATATAGTAGACATGTATACGATACATACATACATACACACATACGTGTATATATATATATATATATATATATATATATATATATATACATACATACATACATACATACATACATACATACATACATACATACATACGTACATATACAGTATACATACATACATACATACATACATATATACACATATAAACATATATCTTAGTACCCACATGTTGTATCTACAAGTGCGAGGGAAGCGAGCGTATTATGTGTGAATAAAGGCAGGTGCATCCGGAAACGTGGCAGATTCAACTGAATTGTAGATGACGATCGTCATCATGTGGGAACTGGAGCAGAAGCTAGTGCTGATGTTCTAAAGCGACACGTCATTCGTGCTGGAGCCATGACTGTGCGGGACCGCTTACTCACGGAGTCCATATTGGAGTTCTTAAACGAAAGGATTATAAAGTTCTGGCAGTGTATACCTGAGAGGAACCATAGACGTTGTTTTAACATATTCGTGATTCCGTGATCAGTTTACCGACTTGCAAATACTTGACATTCTTGTACCATTCAATTTAGCAATTTTATTTGAAATTCTGTGTAGGATTTCTACGGCTGCCGAGCGCGTTAGGTAAACTGATGACTCCAGTCACAGTTATGTGTCTCCTGGCGTAAGTTGTGAATTTTGTCTTAAGTCAAAATTTACAATGATTTATTTGTGCATCAATGACACACGGACGTTTACCTCAGTTGTATCATATAATATTTGGAACAAAATATTTCAGAACAAATATGGCGTCAACATAATAATCGAAATAAGTTTCAACCCGTTCGCTGGAGGCTCTGTCGAAATTTCTTATAGAACATACAAGAGAACGTAACTGTCAGCTCAGTCCGGATTTATGTCGTCTAATATATATTGTTTCTGCCTTACACCGGACGATTTTATTATAATGAGAAAAACCAGACCAATCCTGAGTAGTCTTAAGGAAAATATAATATTTTTTCCTTCGCATGAATAGAATTGTCTGTCGTCAGCCATGATAAACATGTCGATAAAGATTCACCAGAGAGTTCATCAATCTGATCATGAATGACGGCGTTTTGAATGACTGGTCTTTACCTCAGTTGATTTCATTCAATTGAGGGAAATGTCCTTTCCTATTAAATGACTAAAACTCTCATGGTTAAACAGCGAATACCTTATACGGTATAAGGCACTGAAGTATTATTCACTATCAGAATTTTCAGAATAGTCTGGTATCTCGAATTCTTGAACAAGATGACATATCTTGTATTTGTGTCAAGTCCAGAGTCTACGAGTATGTAGTGCGTCTCCGTATTGAAGGGGTTCATGCAACGCCACGTTAGTATGTTTGTATCTGAGACTGACAGTACAAAACAAATCCAAGCTCTTTAACGTTCGAATGTAGTAAAGAACTGGCCTTCAGTAATGTTGTATACTGGTAAATCATTATATAATTTAATCTCTTTTGGACCAGAGGAAGGTTAATTGAAGGTCAAAACTGACCAGAGTAAGTCAAGGGTGGACCCCGAACTGAAAGAGATCTTGATCGACCGACACCCCATTCAAGCAGTGCTTCGTTCTTCAGAAATAGAATTAAACATTACATATTTTACCAAAATAATTTTTACCCATTATGCCGCGTTAATGAAAACATTATAAATATACGACGCTTTACTGACGTAGTAGGCACAGTGCTCCTGGTGTCATTCTCGTTCATTCATGGCAGGCTGGTAACGTAGTGCCACATCAAAACTTCATTCAAGAAGAACGCGACTGGCATCGCCGCCTTTCATTCATAACAAATCCCACATGATTACAACCCTTCATTCATGAAACACGTTAACATTATGACAAAGACGAGGGAAAGAGGGAACGAGAAACAATGGGGCGATTTGTGTTATTGGCGTGGGCGAGGAGAGGAGGGGTAGGGGAGGGGCAAGGATAGAACAAAGAGAGTGAGTGAGGGAGGGAGGTTTTGGAGGAGGACACTGGGAAAGGTGAGAAGGGGAGAAGGACGAAAACAAATTTAATTAACGCGGAAAAAAGGAGGAAGCTAAAAGAATTGGTACATTTTTTATCTGTATTATCATTTCATGCTGATATGCCAGTCACATCTATTCTTGCTCAGGAAAGTACTTAATCTATTCTCCTTTTTCCTACGTGTTCTTTGTTAAGAGTAGGGCCTCCTGAGTTGAAGACTGTCTGGAATAACCCAATAATCTATTGAAGGGTAGATGCGTCAGTACGATATCACGACATCAGTCTTCACATCAATTCCTATGAAGGTCGTAAACTTTTCGTAGAATTTCTATTATCTGCTGTCTCATAGGGCATTCCTCAGCGGGATTCCTCCTCTCATTCACCCGGCCTATCTTGATCCTTGTTCCTCATCCCTTATGCTTCGCAGTGTTTTCATCGTTTGAATAGAACGAGAGAAACATATGAGAGGTACAAAGAAAAGATAAGAGAAGTAAAACATAAGATAAAGGAGGCAAGGAGGAGAGCAGGTGTGAAATGGGTAAGAGTATGACAGAAATTTTTGAAAGTAATAAAGAGATGTTTTTGAAGGAAATTAAGAGAGGAAGGGGAGGCGAGTCAAGTAGAGAAGAAAAGGTAAAAAAAAATGCAAAAGGAGAGATGATAATGTAAGAAACGCTAAGATGAAGATGGGGAGAGTATTTTAGGGAGTTGCTAAATGTGAAGGAGGATAGGGAGGGAAAGGTAGTTGCAGTGGGGAGCGCTAAGAAAATGAGTGATGAATGAGAAAAATTAAGTATAAGTAAGTAAAAATGAGGTGAAAGCAGTTATCAAAATGATGAGAGTAGGTAAGACGCCTGGGTTGGATGGGTGTCATGCGGGGTGTCTAAAAAAAGGGAGGTAGAGTGATGGTGAACTGACTAGTGAGTTTGTTTAATGTTTGTCTAAAAGGGGATATAATACCAGAGGACTGAAGGAGTGCCTGTATTGTTCCGCTTTGGAAGGAAAAAGGGATAAATGTGAGTGTAGTAGTTTCAGAGGGGTCAGTTTGATGAGTGTACTTGGGAAGGCTCATTGGAGGGTTTTGATTGAGAGGATTTGGAGAGTAACAGAGGGAGTAATCGGTAAGGAACATTATGGTTTTAGGATAGGTAGGGATTGCGCGGATTTTTTTTTTTTTTTTGTAGGATATATGTGAGAAACATTTAGGAAAAGCTATGAGTGTTTTTTTTTTTTGGGGGGGGGGGCTTTATAGATTTGGAAAAGCCTTATGATAGAGTAGGCAGGAAGGCACTGTGGGAGATATTGCAGATATATGGGATAGAAGGAAAACTGTTAATAGTAGTCAAGAGTTTTTGTGAGAGTAGTAGAGACTGTGTTAGATTTAGAAATGAAAAGAACGAGTGGTGTGAGGTAAGGGTGTAACTTCGCCAGGGATATATCATGTCACCTTGGTTGTTCAATTTATACATGGATGAGGTGGTGCGAGAGATGTAAGGTTAATGGGCCGGGAAATGGAGATGGTTAAAGAAAATGGAGAAAAATGGGAAATAAGCCAGTTGTTGTTTTCTGATAACAGTGCACTTATAGCAGTATCAGAGGAGGGATTAAGGATGTTAGTGACGGAGTTTGGAAAGGTGTGCAGAAAAAAAAGTTGAAGATAAATGTGGGTAAAGGTAAGGTGATAAGATGCACAAGAGGAGAGAAGGGTAGCAAATTGGAATTGAGTATTAAGAGAGAGAGACTGGAGGAAGTGGATAGCTTTAGACTTGGGTGCGAATGTGGCAGGAAAGGGAGGAGTGGAGGTGGAAGTAAAATGTAGATTGAAAGAAGTAAGTAAATACCTTGGGGATTAAAAGATGTAATGAGAAATAGACATTTGGTCGTGGATGCGAAGAGTAGATTGTATGAAGGGGTGACTGTGCCGGTAGCACTGTATAGAACAGAAACATGGAACATGATAGAGCATGAGAGGAAGAGTTGAAATGTGTTTAAGATGAAATACCTGAGAAGTATGGGAGAGCTTACTAGGTTGGATAGAGTGAGAAACGAGATGAGGAGGAGAGCAGGGATGAAAAGGGAGCTTGGAGGTAGGGGTTGATGAAAGAGTTTTGGGATGGTTTGGACACATTGAAAAAAAATATCGAAGAAGGATTAGAAAAAGAGGTGTGGAAGGCAGAGGTGGAGAGAGTGAACATAAGGGGTCGAACAAGGATGAGATGGATGGATGGGGTAAAAGGGGCCTTGGGAAAGAGGAGAATGTCTGTTAAGGAAGGAAGGGAGAAGACAGAAGATTGGGGTGAGTGGAGAATGGTTGTATATGGATGATGCTGTGATGCATGGATGGGGGTGGGTGCTGGATGGGGGTGGGTGCTGGATGGGGGGAATGAGGGAGTATATGTGAATTAAAGTTTAACACAGCCCGAAGGGATTTGTCCCCGTCTACTCTTTTTCTGTATGAGGGAACGGAGAGAGGGTGTCGCCGATTAAATGAAGTGGCCTTGCTGTGAATGTGTTGTGTCTTGCTACATTGTTCCTGACCAAGGGCAGTGGGTGGGATGCAGGGATGACCCATCATCCAGGAGGGGCCAAGAAAAAAGAGAGTGAGGGATAGTGAATGGGAGTGGCGTATGCGGGGATGGAATGTGTGGGAGTGGATTTA
>NC_134777.1:44991395-45003895 GCF_046742065.1 Oratosquilla oratoria | reverse complement strand
TAGGTGCGCTTACTGGTGGGACTGAATTTCACTCAATTTATCTCTTTCTCCTTATATATCTATTTCTTTCTCTGTATATCTCTTTGTCTCTGTCTTTGTCTCTGTCTTTGTCTTTATCTTTTTCTCTATCTATACCTGTCTATTTGTCTGTTTCTATCTGCTTTTGTCTGTCTACCTGTCTGTTTGTCTCCCTCTGTCTGTCTCTGTCTGTCTGTCTCTCCCCATTACACACACACACACACACAAACACGTTTCTCGCTCTCTCTCTCTCTCTCTCTCTCTCTCTCTCTCTCTCTCTCTCTCTCTCTCTCTCTCTCTCTCTCTCTCTCTCTCTCTCTCTCTCTCTCTCTCTCTCTCTCTCTTTCTCTTTCTCTCTCTCTCTCTTTTATCTTTTCTCTTTTCCTTTTTCGTACGGCAGCGTCGCAGCTCATTCTGTGACAGTTTCATTCACCATGAATATTTCATCTTTGGTTGATATAGCACAGTGGAATCAGGTCTACATGTTCAGGAAGTATTCCCCACTAAAGACAGTAAAATGAAAGGATTTTGTGAAATATACTCGGACGAATCAAGTCTTGACTTTGAACTCTTTTAAAACTGCGGACAATGAACCATAAATCCCGGATCATCCAACCCTGTTTATGGAATGTGATGCTGGAGGGGGGGGGGGGAGTCTGTTAAGAAGGGTTGAGGAAAAGAAGAGGACGAAGATGATTACAAAAGAAGATTGGGAGGAGGAAGGGAGACAAGTATACAGAGTTCATTAGGGATCAAGATAACGAACCTTTACATGAGTGTATATTTCCTCAAGTTCAATAAGAATTATCTAGCTTCAATTATGATTTTTTTTTAAATTGGAGTACATTCCTGATAGGGTTACATATGTACATATCAAATAGAATAACTACGCCTATTGCAAGAGTGTGTCAAAGAGAGATGCACATCTATCTTTAAATGCACTCTATTATTAATAATGTTTAAGTCCCGCCGAAGAGCATGACCGTAAGCTTCCTCTCTATGTGATACCAACTTACTTGATATGATCATGATGGAGAAAGAGATGAAGTCCTGGGATTACCTGAGGGAGAAAATAAAAAAATATTGTATCATAAAATTGGTATAAAATTAAAGTTACAAGACAATATATATGATATGAATATAATGTAAGCTATTATATAATATGCACACACACACACACACACACACACACACACACACACACACACACACACACACACACACACACACACACACACACACACACACACACGCACACACACAATGCAGAAGGCATTCGACAAAGTACCACACAAAAAATTAATAAGAAAAATTGAAATAGTAGGAGGAATTCAAGGTAAACTGTTGGAATAGATGAAGGATTTCTTAAGTGGGAGAAAAATGAGAGTGGTACTTAGAGACAAAAATTCGAACCGGGAAGATGTGAAAAGTGGCGTCCCACAAGGCTCTGCTTTAATGTATAAGAGAGCAAGAGCAGAAGAAGATTGCAGATCGCTGCAAGATGACCTGGACAAAATATGGGAATGGAGACGAAGATATGAAATGAACTTCAACATTAAAAAATGTAGCATAATGGAATTTGGAAAAAGTAAAAATAGAGTTTCGGGATGATATAAAATTGGAGACAAAGAAGTCAAAAAAGTCGACTCAGAAAGGGACATAGGAGTAATCATCTCAAGTGACTTGACACCTGATGAACATGTAAATAAAATATTTGGAGAGACTTATAACTTATTAAGATCAATGAAAGTGGCCTTCGACTTCATAGATGAGGAAATGGTTAAAAAATAGTTGTTACACTGATAAGATCGAAATTAGAATATGCTGTAACAATGTGGGCACCTAGCACAAAGAAGAACATAAGAAAATTTGAAAGAATTCAAAGAGCAACGACAAAAATGGCACCTACACTGTCAAATATGGCATATGAACAAAATTGGGAGAAATTACATTTGTCAACACTTGAACAGAGAAGGGAAAGAGGCATTTGTTGACCAATTTCAGAATTATGAAAGGGATGGAAGTTCTCGATAGAGACGACTTATTAAAGTGGGACAGAAGAAAAAAAGAAAAAAGAAAAAGAGAACACGAAAGGAAACTAAAGAAAGACAGTTACAGAAGAGACCTGAAAAAAAAAGAAAAAAAAAATAGCTTCCCACATAGAGTGATCGATGTCTGGAACAAACTGAACAGAGAAACAGTGAATTTTAAGAATAAACTGGATGGGGAGAGATACGAAAACGGGTCACTACGAGCATAGCTCTCGTCCCGTAAAATACAACTAGGTAAATACACGCACACACACACACACACACACACACACACACACACACACACACACACACACACACACACACACACACACTCACACACACACACACACACTCACACACACACACACACACACACACACACACACACACACACACACACACACACACACACACACACACACACACACACACACATGTACACATACACACAATCACACATCTTTTATGCCAAAAGCTTGCTGAACTACTGTCTTGAGTGTCCTATGGTAGCCCCTTTGATAACTCATGGAATCTTTGTTCTTGATGTTTGTAAATATCTGCCTGAAGGATGATGATATTATTATTATTATTATTATTATTATTATTATTATTATTATTATTATTATTATTATTATTATTATTATTATTATTATTATTATTATTATTATTATTATTATTATTATTATTATTATCATTTATTTATTTATTTATTTATTTATTTGTTGTTGTTTTTTGCAACCCCCTTACTTTAGTGGGTGTGAAGTTGTGCGTAATAAATTCCGTTAATTTATGGTTTATAAGTTTCCTGCTGTAGCCGGATTGGTTGTGGGCTACACAATGGGGCTTAGCATGACGATGCAAAATCTAGTTTTAGACTTTATATTTATTAGGTAGACTTCCGATATTTACAAGCGGGTGATGTCTCCCAAGGAGAATGTCTTCTTTACCTAGTGTAAGGGAGACTGTCTCCCCTGGGCTCCCCTGTCTGGCAAACGCAGTCGCCTCGTTATATAGGGAAATAGCCCTAGCTAAGCATGTTTGGTATAGGTTGTCACATAGGAAATGTGTCTGTGATAATAATATACATTATATATGCGTTAGTTGGATTGTAATAATTTTGGTAGTATTATTTGTGGATGTAGCTAGTATGTATTGGAGTTATGATAATATAGTTTGGTTGGTATAAGGAAAGGTTAACGAACTTTCTGGTGACATAAGCTGCTTGTGTCGTAATACTTGCTGAACGATGGCGAGATGGCATTGTTGTGATGTGCTACATTATCTAACTCAGGTGTTTATTATTAAGAAATGTGAGGTCATCAAGAATGTTAAAGGGTAGTGCCTTCTCGTACGTGGGGGACTATGTGTCATGGCGTGTGACCTATCGTAATGGTCAGTAATGGTAGGATACAGACACTCATTGAGCGTAATGTTTTTATTAAAACACACACACACACACACACACACACACACACACACACACACACACACACACACACACACACACACACACACACACACACACACACACACACACACACACACACACACACACACACACACACCACACACACGCGCACACACACACACACACACACACACACACACACACACACACACACACACACACACACACACACACACACACACACACACACACACACACACACACACACACACACACACACACACACACACACACACACGCACACGCGCGCGCATTCATGCACAGCTTCCTGGTGTAGTGGTAACGCGTTCGCCTGATAAGTTTGGTTTGCGAGCATATAAATGCACGTGTGGGTGTGGGCGGTATTAACATTGACTTTGCTATGCCCTCGAAAACAAAGGGTATACATTTTTGTATTGCACTGGGGAGTAAATTGCTACCCTTAATTTAATTTAGATTTTATTTCATTTTTTGTGAGAATGAGAGAAGCTGAAAGAAATTTGTTCTTTTATTTTTTTTATTTTTTTTCCCTCAATGCCGGAATAGTTTCTTTGAAGGGCCTTTAATCCAGTTATTTTATTTCTATCCAATTTGACTACTTTTTTATACCGAACACTCAAATCTGATGCATAATATATGAGAATTATGCATATATAGCTACCGATATTGAGCGTTTGATACATCCATATTGACAGAAATTCCCTTATAATTAGGGTAGCGTTTGTTTTTGTAAACGATATTATATCACTGCAACAACAACGATATATATATTTGCATTTTGATGTACCAAGGTTCTTTTCAGGTGTCCATAGTAGCATATGATTCAATTCAACCTCACAAATTCAAGAGCTTTCTAGAACAGGGAATTCGGTATAATATATCCTTACGACGAACTGACTTGCTAAACGCCCGAACTGTCTTCCTTCTTTTATGGGTAGAAATTCTCCAACTGCAGGTAAAATACGTAAATGAACTTAAATCAGATATTTAGCAACTTCGCTGCAGTAGTGTACTTTCAGATCTCATTTGGATTAACGTCGGGTGATTCTATTTATCTTAGAGAAGCAGGTCAACACACTTGCCAAACACTCTCGACAAACTTACCCCCTAGAGCGAATGAAATCCATAGGGAAAACCGCACTGAATGTCTTGAATCCATCTGTCTAAACAACTTTTCTCTGTGTTCCATGCAGCTACGATTATCGCCTCCTTTTGATTGCTTATCTTGTCTCTGACTTTTGTTTTCTTCTTGTCAGATTCGGGCGTTTCCCTGTCATCAAGCGCAGACACGGCGATGACTTTGCCATTTCATTTCACATCCTTTTTATATATTTTCTGTTTTTATTTTCTATTTTTTCTTTGTCTAGGGAAAAGATGAAGAAACGTGTTTCTTACAAAATCCTTGTCTGAGAAAGAGATTCATCCAGTGACATATTATTATACTTCATTACATTGTAGGATGCTACTCCCCTAAATCATATAGATTCCATAAGTCATATGTGTTCAATGTTTTCTTTTACATTGATTACAATAATAATGAACCTCAACATTATGGTGAGGCCCATTCAATTGAATGAAATAGCATGATGTCAGCCAGAGTATCAAATATCATCTGTAAATTACGTCATCGTTGTTCTCAGCATGATAACATCTCCTCCCCCCCCAAAAAAAAAAGAAAGAAATAGAATAAAATAAATAAAAATGACAGTTCATTCTGTACTCCGGTGACAGAGCCTGTGATGACATGTCATCATTCAGACGTAACTGGTGTTTTTGTTAATCTTTTTTATCTATTACTATTTGAATGTGTCAATTTGAATTATTTTAGAAAAAAAAACGCATCTCAAAAAAATGTTTGTCTTGTTTAAAGAAATGGAATTAAATCGATTGCCCCACATATATTTGTTCGGAAATCCTTTCACACGTTTCCTATTAGGTGCTAAGGGATCACTCCTACAAACATGGCCTAGAAAACGTTGATAACCTTCCCATGAAGAGGCAATTTGATGAGAGATGCACCCTTTACTAGAACGGCCGCGATGCTGCCATTACTATAAAAGGTTTTGAGTTTCTCACCACCACAGAAAGGGTTTCTGTCGCCCTATTTACCCTCATTCCTCAATCAAATTCTAAATCAAGCTCAACTAACGGTAACTAAAACATCTTCGTCGAAGTTATTGCTCTCGTATGAAAGCAACAGGGTATACCTGCTTGTGGTAGTCCTGATATACAAGCGTCGGAATGAACTATATCCGCGGCATATCTCTTCAAATCTCGACAGCATGAATTCAACCTAGAGGTGCAGAGCCCAGGTGATGGTATTTTCATGATTTCTTTTTCTCTCTATCGTTTCCTTCTTTCTTTCTCTCTCTTCCTCCCTCCTGTCTTTCTCTCGACGGCTATGACCCCTTCAATACAGACGAGGAGGGACCAGTTGAATAAAATCATCTCGTGACGGCGAGGGAAAGGACTACTTGGTACGGAAGGAGGAGGTAGTTCCCTGGGTATAGGACCGTTCTTGGTTTGATCCACTTCACAGACGTGAGTTATAGTCCCGAGTTGTATGTGACAGCCCTTCTCTATCTCCTTCTTAAGGCGTACATGAGAAAGAGATGTCAAAGAGACGGCTTCAGAAAACAGAGAACGTTTTGATACTTCTTTCGATCTGCACGGTCTACCTGTATATACATACATATATATATATATATATATATAGATATATATATATATACATATATATATATACATACATACATACACACATACATACATACATACATACATACATACATACATACATACATACATACATACATACATACATACATACATACATACATACATACATACGTACGTACTTACACAACACCATAGTCTTACCTTGTGTAGGATGTCCTTTCTCTAAATTTTTTATCTGTTTTCGTGATAAACTACACATCTCATACTATATGTCTGCAGACTTCACATGCTTTGATGATTAAATTGCATTTTTTATGTTCACAACTGCAACGATTAATACATCCATAAGTTCTCCACTTTCACCTTCCGGTGATTTGGCGGAGACCGGAACTAGCTGGCGCCCTGAGAATTATCTGTTCATATTCAAATTGGCTTTTTGTTCCGTATAATGGAAAACTATTTCAATCACCATTATACCCTATAATCTTTAACCGCACTTGCATTGAAACGTTAAGGAAGAATAAGTTGTTGACCAAAGATAAAAAGAACAACTAATGAATGGTTCCCATCAAACAATGCAACAACTTAGAACCTCTCACTTCTCGGCGTCACCGTCCGTGCAACATCTGGCATATTAATGGGAGCCTTTGTCGTCCTGTTTCCTTTATGCAGTCCGCATTTTCCTTTCATTCTTTCTACTGTGACTTCTTTACGTACTGCGGGTCCTCCCTCCCTGTCCCCCCTGGCAATTCTTCATCGTTCCTTCGCTTCTTGACTTGCTTGACCCATCTCCCATGCCAATGGGCTATTTCCTGTTGCCACCGCCTCTTATTACCTTCCTACCGTCCGACCGTGCTACCATTTTCTTTGCATGTTTTGCACCGCATACTCCTTCGTTTTTATTCTATTCTCTATTTATTTATCTATTTATTTATCTATTCATTCATCTGTTTATTTGTCTATGCTTATTTCCTTTTTATCTTCATCGTCTCTGTCGTTCTCCAATTTGTTGTCTTCGGTTACATTTTCAAATTTTTTACTACTTCATTTAATCATATATTATGAACTATGAGTAAAAGTGATTATGAGTTATGAGCTATGAAGTATCAGTTACTAGTTAGGATTTATTAGGTATGAAAGAAGAATTATGAAATGATAATTACGAACGAATAATTACTTATTAACCTCATTTGTTAATTACTATATGTTAATGATTGATTACTAATAAACCACTATTAATAAATTATATTGATAATAATCATGGTTAACAAATAACGATGAATAATTAACAATTAGCAAATAACAATAATCAACAATTATTAATTAATAATTGGGCATTGATATTTGATGATTGCTAAATGGTGTTCAATATTGTTGTTAATTATATTATCAATTGTTAATGGTTAATTGTTAATTGATAATTCATATTTGATAATTGATTATTAGAAAATGGTAATTGGTAAATAGTAATTGATCATTGATAAATAATAGTAATCAATGACTGATTAATATTAATTCTTCTTTGTTCATTACTAGTATTTATGATCTTTTGTTATATACCATTCATTACTTACTATTTAATATTCATTGTTTAGTTTATTATTATTCACTATTCATTATCTATTCATGATTTACTATATTTGATATTGAAAATGCATCATTTGTTATTTCAAATTTATCATTTGTTATTCATTATTTATTATATTATTGATTATATATTATTTATCCTTCATTACTTATCTATCATTCATTATCTATTGTTTACAATTTGTTATATATTATTGTTTATAATTTATTATCTATTATCGCTATTCATCATTTATTACTTATAATTAGTTATTCTTATTACATATTTTTCATTATTTTTTCCATTATTTATAATTTCTTATTTATTGCCTTAATTTATTACTTATCATTTATCATATATTACTTATTATTTACTATCTAATATTTATTATTTACTATTGATCAATTATCATTTATTATCTATTATCCATCATTCATTATTTCTTATCATTTATTATTAATTATTTATTATTAGTTGCTCATTATTCATTATTCTTTATTCATTGTTTAAAGTTTATTGTTTTTTATTTATCATATACTTCTTATTCATCATCATTTACTATTTACTTTTTATTATCTATCATTTATTATTTGTTGTTTATTGTTTATTATTTACCATTTTTGTTATTTACTATTTATTTGATAGTTAAGAATTAACAATTAATAGTCAATAATAAACACTGTGCAATTAACAATTAATAAATTATAATGAATAATTCAAGCAGTTATTAATGATTATAATTTCAACTGTTAATTGTTAATTGCTAATTGCTAATTGCTAATTGCGAGATACTAATTGATCATTGCTGATTGCAAATCGTTAATCAAAAACGAAAATTAGTAATTAAAACTAAAATTGTAAATTAATATTTGATAAGCAATTATCTATATTTATGAATAGTTCATTGAAAATTGTATATTTTTTGTAATTGACAATTAATTACAAACTAAAAATGAATAGCTAAACATAATAATTAATAACTAATGATGTAACATTTATCATTGTATGTTAATATTTTTACATACTGTATCTAATATATTTTTTCAATTATTTCAGTTATTAAGTTTTGTTAAATGCCACTTTATGTTTTCTTCTAATTCTTTTTAACATATAATTCATATTGTCTGCTGCTATTTATTTATGAATTTTATCGTATATAATTTATTAATTAATACTTATACATTAACCACTATTTTATGTTTTCTCTCAAATATTTATTATATACTTCATTTTATTCGTTATGTATTTGTATTATTGAATCATTTACTTTTTTCTTTGTATTTATATTTTTGATAAATTCATTAATGATTCACTAACGTATGAATGCATGCACATGTTGTAAAAGTACTTATGTGTTTGTTTGTATGTACATATGAATACCTATGTATGTATGTATGTATGTATGTATGTATGTATGTATGTATGTATGTATGTATGTATGTATGTATGTATGTATGTATGTATGTATGTATGTATGTATGTATGTATGTATGTATGTATGTATGCAAGTATGTATATGTAGGTATGCATGTATGGTAACTTAGATCCAACAATATTACAGTAGCATGGAAAATGCAAACCGTCTCTCTGTATCATCTGTTAGCTTTGCATATCATAAGGTGCAACAAATAAGTGGTAGAGAGGGGAGGATGAAAAAGAAGGATTGGTTAGAGACGGAAGGGGAAGTAAACAGACTGGCTGGCCAATTTGAGCGAATGACAGCCAGCTAGACTATATGACCGAACGTGTCCATGCTACATATTAAACACGACGATTAAATTTTCACCCATCATGAAGTGATAAATGTAGTTTGTTTTAGGGATTGTAAGCTTATTTACCTATCTGTTAAACCTATTTTCAGATGTATAGCTTTATCTTGTGGAAAGGAAAACCTACTTTATATGTATTTCTAAACAATTATTGATACTCATCACCGTTATATATGTATTTGTACTTTGTTATTTTGCTGCCCTCTTATGGCCTATTGATTGCATAAGTTTTAAGCAGGCAATACTTAAGGACTTAAGGTGCCTACGTACCATAGTCACCCAACATTTTTTGATGATTTCCGGCCAAAAGTTCCACTTAAAGAAAATCTTGATTACTTTTATCTATCGATCTATTATTAGAATTTTGTTTATTTATTTATTTATTCATTTATTTATTTATTTGTTTATTTATCTATTTATTTATTTGTTTATTTATTTATTTATCTATTTAGCTATTTAGCTATTTATTTAGCTATTCATTTATTTATTTATTTATTTACTTATTTATCTTTTTTTTTTTTTTTTTTTAGTTATTTAGTTATTTTTGCTACCCTCCTTAAACATATTCTTTGCCACATTTATGATTTTGTGATTTTGTGATTTTGTCTAGTAGCGCTGTGTGTCGGCAACAAAATGCAATCCCATTGCCTATTGTCGGCTGACCCTTGCCCATTGGACGGGGATAACGGCTTCCGGATTAGACAGACGCCTGCTGGTGTTAAGGCCACCCTAGTGCCCTAGGTAACAACTCCCCTTCAGCAACTTCATAAACATACGACTCTCGTCCCTTTGCGAATCAATTCTAACCCTTTCAATACAGTGACGCCTGACGAGTTCCTTCAGTTCATCTTGTTGCAATTGTCCAAGACCCTATTGTGTCCTAAACCCACACTTTACGTGAATAAAATTGCCTGGTGATAGCCGAAACAATAACATGATCTGTAGGACATATAACCATACTGTTTATACATTAAGTTATTATAGTGATATTTAGGTTATGGTAAGGTCGACAAGCCTCTTTTTTTTTGTTTTTTTTTTGTTTATTTTTAACCATCCTTATTATTATTATGGAGGCATCATAGTCTTCCCTACAATAACATGATCTGTAGGACATATCACCATACTGTATATACATTAAGTTATTATAGTGATATTTTAGGTTATGGTAAGGACGACTAGCCTTTTTTTTTTTTTTTTTTTTTTACCATCCTTATTATTATTATGGAGGCATCTTAGTCTTCCCTGTTAAGGAAGGGATGCCATGTGACTATCCTTGTTTGTTGCCGAGCATCTTCAACAGTTAATGCGCCCTTATTTGCATGAATTATGCTCGAAGGTAAGCGTGGGGAAAGAATCTGGGGAGAACGCGTGTTTGAATTAATGCTTTGTTAAAGTGAAAATGTCCAAGATAGTGTCTGAACCATGGACTTCAATATCAATCATTCAATCAGTCTATCATACTGTCAATTTGCCAGTCAATCAATCGATCGGAAAGCAATTAAAGTACACGCTTATTTAGATTTAGGCTTCATACACCTAAAAAAAAAAAAAAAAAATGGATTTGTTGAACATTACGTGGTAATTGTTTTAGTACTAGTGTTATGACTTTCGCTCTATGGGTATCTTTATTAGGATTCTAAAATCAACTGAAGGCAGCCATAACAAATATTATATGACTAGGAATGAAAGCATCACCTGAAATGGATTTAAACCTCTCAGCAAAGTGCCTTTCGTTATGTTCTTTTTCTTATAAACGTCCAACGCGTTTTTTCAATTGAATGGCCGTTACTTACAGAGTAGGCTAAAATCATTTCATTGTCCTTTTTGTTTTGGATAAGCTAGGGATCTTTTTTAGATACGGACTATCACATCATACTTATACGAATGTGAGGCTGTAACCTCTAAAACTACTACTACTACTACTACTACTACTACTACTACTACTACTACTACTACTACTACTACTACTACTACTACTACTACTACTACTACTACTACTACTACTACTACTTCTACTACTACTATAATCTTTGCTACTACTGCTCCCATTCCCACGTACCTAGCGCGAGATTATCGACAAAGATAGAATCACTGGTAAACTACACCTCCTAAAAACAACACCAGCATTTGATACTGCTTTATAACATTTTACATAAAACACGATCTCCATTCTTGTGAATACTATGTGATGAAATGGCAAGTTTTATATTTCACGCAATTTGATAATCAGATATTGTCAATAACTATAGACATCAATCTTCCTTTTTTCTTTACTTTATTTAAGAATTCGTACATCATCACCAACCTAATCCATACTAATGCTTCTCTTTTCGACGTTGAAGTGTTCTATGTTTGTTAGAGGCAATGTGACCTACTATCTCCTAAGTTGAACATGAAAGTCAGAATGAGAGTCTACACTTCACCCATAAAAGTATGATGCTTCTTGCCTGTTATTCTTTCGATATTAACTTCTGTACGTCAAGCGTTAAGTGTTTTTCCTCTTAGACCTATCACTTTTGATGGCGTTTTGGTCCAATAAGTGAATGAGCCTAGGGTACATTCCGTATCTGGCCTTAACGAGTTCTGAACTTTCTATGTCTATTAGGCAAGGAAAAGGCATCGAGTGTAAGAGGGAGCCATAGAATTGAAAACCCGTATTACTATGAAAGCTGTACCTCAGTCCAGATACCTCTTACGCTGACATCCATTCGATGTGATCCAGGTAAAATGATATAAGTTTCCTCTAGCAGTGGGATAATCGCTAATTCAACGTACGTATCACAGCATACTCCCTTAATGTATTTGGGCTTTAAGATTATTTACCTTGTTCTGCTTTATACAAATACAACCTTTAGTAATTGTGATAAACCAATTTAGTACATTATGAAGTAACCAACTTCAACTCAAAGCAATGATATTTGTGAATTATTTTTGTTTGAACTAAATCCTTCCATCAGGATTGATGGTTTTGTTAGTATATCGACTAC
>NC_134777.1:44968895-44973895 GCF_046742065.1 Oratosquilla oratoria | reverse complement strand
AAAAACTTGTTTGGTTAAACGCTCAAAAAAGAGGAGAATGGAGAAAGCACGCTATAGCACAGGTAATTAAGGTCTGGAAATTTCGGGAAGAATGTTTAAAATAATTGGCGGCAAGATGTTAAAGAGAGGGTGCTGGTTCAAAAGCGTCAATTGATTTGAGATTAATTAAAGTTGAGGGGAAACTATATTAATATTATGAAGTGTATTTTATTTAAAACCGATAGAATTTGAATTCTACTAGGTTCCAGTCGTCTGATAATGCATAAGAAGACATAGAATCATTCATAACAAAAGTGAATTTACCATAGTATTTTTGTTCTAAGTGTGGTTCCCCTGATACGGTCTTCCATATCTGTCTTGGAGGCGTTGCCGCTATCCCTGTGTCATGCATCAGACACAGAGGACTACAGAAAACGTATTGCTGAATCAGTTCTATGCAGAAGTTAGGTTTAGTGGCTGACTAAATTGGGAGGAGTTAGGGACTAGAAATTCCATACTAATTTTCTTGAAAAGTCTTGGTATGCTTTGAATAGGCCACCACCGTACATTGAGGAAAAATCTATTAGATTATAGACCTACAATGTATGTATATACACAGCCAGACAGGCAGACGCACACACACACACACACACACACACACACACACACACACACACACACACACACACACACACACACACACACACACACACACACACACACACACACGCACACACACACACACACACACACACACACACACACACACACACACACACACACACACACACACACACACACACACACACACACACACACACACACACACACACACACACACACGCACGCACGCACGCACGCACACACACACACACACACACACACACACACACACACACACACACACACACACACACAACTCCTTGCACAATAGAGTAGGGTACCAGCTTGCAGTGCTATGATACTTTTCAGCCCTGGGCTATGATCAAACTCAGACTCAGATCACTGTCTACATGTGATTTTTTTCTTTTTTTGTACCCTTGCAATGGATTTATCTACCCTACTACGCATAAGAAAGGACAGAAAAGATACTTGGGCTAATTAATTGCTTAAAGAAATAGTTATGTACATTTTGATTTTTTCTGGACACTCCATTTTGTTCCTTTGGATAATGAGGTACTTACTTTCAGATGATAAATTGTTTCCGACAACATTGAAAATATTAATGGAAATAATCAGTTGCTCTAGAAGTTGAATGTGATCACGCACACTATGGTCTAGTTTTCCAACAATATTTTACGTAATACTAGATCTTTACCAAACACAGTGAAGTGCTTCTCGAAAGGTAATCACGCAACTTCACATAGCTACCAACTATGAACAGATTAATTATGTTTTTTTTATGTATGATTAGTACTTGAGTAAGAAAAAAAAAATGCCCCTAAAATCACAATGTACCTCTTTATGTGAAGCAAATGAACAATTAAAGTGACATTATTTCAATAAACATTTGTTTATCATTCATGGTTGTATTGCTGGTATACGCCATACAACTAAGTACCTAATCTGTTCCATGACATCCTGCAGTTCTTGTGCTGGATCCTGGAGAGGATGTGTAGGTGATGGCTATCAAGTCATGTCACTGAAGGGGGAAAAATATTATCCATCTTAGAGCAGTGGAGAAGAATGGTTTGAAGGATGTACAAGAACAGATTACGTTGACTTAAAAAAAGTGGGACACGTCAAGCGCGGGCTAAGAGAAGGATTAGACTGCCAAGATATGGGTTATCATGAGAGTTATTGAGTGTGGGGATGAATCACAAGGATCGGATGATGGGTACAACGGGTACAAAGAAGAAAAAATAAGATAAATAAATCGAGGAGATCTGGGGACAGAGGAGAGTAAAAACTGTTTTCAGTTTTCCTTATCTACTTGATTATGATGATGCACTAAATGAACCAGTATTAGTTTTTGGCCTAATGGCTATAGTGTTTGTGTCGTGTCTTCAAGTATAAGGGTGCTAATCTTGAAATTTAACTCTGGACGTTAACTATATTAAGGAATATATATCTTTCTTTGCAATTTCTCTCGGATCCCTCCACACACTTGTTGTGTTGCATCCAGGTAGAAGAAAATATGTAAATCCAGGTCGGAAGCCAATACAGGAAGACCACTCTATCCAATTATTCTCTTGAGTGTTATTGACCGAAAATCCACCGCTCCACGGTGAGGACTAATCGTCCTTGGGGTCTCCCATAAATGTTTTTAGGAATAACCGATGGACTGCTGCCAGTTTGGGGCCACTTATATGTCTCCTACTAGAAGGAGTTGTCTGCATTCCTCATGATATATATGTTTATATATATATGTACATATATATATATACATATATATATGTATGTATATGTATATATATATGTATATATATATAATATATATATATATAAATATATATATATTTATATACATATAATTATGTATGTATATATATATATAAATATATATTAATCTGAGAACAGCGAGAGAAAGATCTTGGGGTACATCAGTAGACTGAAAGCCAACTACTCAGGAATTCGACTTGTAGGTGGAAACAAGGTTGTAGATAAGCGATGTGCAGACGTTCTTCTCCGACATTCGACATCCATGTATAGTCGTCATCGCGGTTATTGGAAAAATACAAATGTGATAAGTATTCTAGGAGAAACATCGACAACCTTTTGATTTTAACAAATCATATCTACTAAGATTAGATTAGCAATGTGCTGCTAATAAATGTGCAGGTGAATTTCATCTCTGAATTATAAGTTAAAGATAATTTTCAATGTTGAAAGCTCATTTTAGGTTAACTTTTGTGTTTTCTCTTTAACAAATTATACTTGGTGTCCTCTTACAGGAGGAGTGTAAGATTTTTTATATATATTTTTTGCATATGAGGACATTATCTATCTTATACATGAACAGATGGATATAAAGTTTACTTTTTTCATCATTTCTGTCGTTACTATCCTGAGAAATAATAAGCATTTCACAAGACACACACTACATATATAAGCTGTACCAGAGCAGAACCCTTTAACCTAAGGTAACTTTACCCCATTTTTTTTTTATCATAAGGGTAAATTTTGATCGCAAATGATTCAACAACTACGGATTATTGTTCAAAGACCTGAAATTATTAATTGCTTGTACACGAAATCTGTAGACTGATGAACTCGTGTACACAAAAAAAAAAGAAAGAAAAAAAATCGCTCAGCCATCAAACTGTAAATTTTATTATAGATGATCTTTCTGACATCTTGCTGATTTTACTAATAAAGTTGTTAAATTGTTATTTCTTTGCTGAATTGTGTTATCTCTTACACGATTATAGGGAAGGAATAGATCTGGACGACAGAAGAAAAAAATGCTCGTGAGTTTTTTTTTCAGTTTGAACCAATGTACATGTTGGGCACGTTGGGCATATGATTCTTCAAATTACTTTTTCTTTTTCCACATCATACTTGCAAAGCTCAAGCGCCTTCAAAGATATATTCTAAGATATCAAGTTTTTCAAATACAACAGCGTACTTGTTATTATGGTGCACCATACGCTGTTTTCCAGCAGTTCTAATTCCAGCTTTTCCGTCTGTCAAGGCGCTGCGCAAGTTTCCAGAACTGTTTCCACAGAAGAAGCAGCCACATTCGTCACTGTCTCCATGTGGTCTTTCCTCCTTCATGATAGCTGTAGGTTCCATGACTGCTCTACATTTACTCAGTGTTTTGTGAAAAAGTGAAAAAACTACGACTGGAGACTATTAGAAAAATATAGTGACAACGTACTGTATGTATCGAGAAAACTTATCTACTCAATGAATTTGTTTCATATATCTGTGTGCAAAATTCACTTACAAAAATCAACCATTGAGATAAATACTTTTTTAAACACAAAAACTACTACTAAAACCATTCACAAACAGGAAAAGGTAAAGAGAGAGAGAGAGAGAGAGAGAGAGAGAGAGAGAGAGAGAGAGAGAGAGAGAGAGAGAGAGAGAGAGAGAGAGAGAGAGAGAGAGAGAGAGAGAGAGAGAGAGAGAGAGAGAGAGAGAGAGAGAAACAAGATCCGAGACACAGATAAAAGAATAGGATGGGGGAAATCATTAATCCCACTGTTATTAAGGGCGTGCCACCGAGCTGAATAAAAATGTCTGGTGACAACTAAAAGAAGGCCATTCGGTTCGGTGTTGATTAATGAAGGTAAGTTGTAGCCCCATCGCTAACGAGGACTATCACGGAAATAAATAAAGTAGACTGGCGACACACACAAAAAAAAAAAAAAATAAATAAATAAATAAATAAATAAAGGTGCCGGTAGACCAGTTCTATAGATATTTCTGTCATGAAACGTCTGGTCACGGTGTCGTCTGTGTATGGTTGTTTATACCACCTGTTAATTAGAGAAGGAGAAGGAAAAGGAGGAGGTAAAGGTGATGGGAGTTATTGTGGGTGGAGGAGTGGCAGTTGGAGGAAGGGGAGGTGGAGGAGGGGAAGATGGAGAAGAGGAAACTGTAGGAGGGGAAGGTAGGAGAGGGGAAGGTGGGAGGAGGAGGAGAGGGAGGAAATGAAAGTAGCTTTTCTAGAGATGTTGGTGGTGGTGGTGATGTTAGAGGAGGACGAGGGGGAAGAAAAGGAGGAAGAGGAAATAAAGGTGGTGTTTCTGGTGGCTCTGGTGATTCTGGTGGTGGTGTTGGTGGTACTTGAAGAGGACGAAGAGGACGAGGAGGAGGAAAAAGAGAAGGAAAAAGAGGAGGAAGAATAAGAGGAAGAAATGGAGGAGGAAGGAATACATTTGCCTAGTTGTCCGGTCGCATCTCTGAAAATCTAGTGATGACACCACATAAAAAGGAGAGAGAGAGAGAGAGAGAGAGAGAGAGAGAGAGAGAGAGAGAGAGAGAGAGAGAGAGAGAGAGAGAGAGAGAGAGAGAGAGAGAGAGAGAGAGAGAGAGAGAGAGAGAGAGAGAGAGGAGGGGGAGAGGGAGAGGGA
>NC_134777.1:44951395-44953895 GCF_046742065.1 Oratosquilla oratoria | reverse complement strand
AACATTTGCTCGCGACTGTACATTCATATACATATAATTTTAGATATAGTGTATTATGTCTATATAGATGAAATGGATAAATTTGGGGATACGCAGTTGCAATAAAGCTATAATATTTGCCCATTGTTTTTTGGATAGCTATTTCAAGAGCAGATATAATCTGTTGGAGACGAGAACAAGACCTTCATAGGCCTAAACAAGGATCAAAGCCACAGGATTTACCATCTTGACACAGCTAGAACACTGACACGTCTACAGAAAGATGGGAACACTTGGGCACATGCGTAGGTACGAACAAGAACTGGTTACGAAGAAAAGAATGGGACCGCGTGGTTTAGTCTCAAGATTTCTTTCTTTCTTTCTTTCTTTCTTTCTTTCTTTCTTCCTTTTCTTTCTTTATCTTTTTCTTTCTTTCTTTCTTTTGTTCGTTTTTTCTCTCTATCTTTGCATTTATTTATTTTTTTCCACTTAACTGAGGAATGAACAGATTACATCTAGCTTCAATGATACTAGTAGTATACCATATAGATTTCTAGAATACTGGAAACAAGAAAATTTGTTAAACTCTATGGCTAAATAGACTGAAGGGAATGAGAATAGGAGAGATGAATATTGTTTCACAAGAAATGCATTTATTGATATGGAAAAAATGATAACGATCATGAAGACAGGGAGTGAGCGTGTTCTGCTGGGGAGTAGATGAAGTCGCTCACGCGGTTGCTAAACAAGCACAGAGGCAAGCGAAGCGACAAACGAGGGGAATAAAAAAGTGAGACGAAGTGTCACTTAAGTGTCACGTGACGCAGGAGAGCGACAAAGGGGCGGGGCTGGGAGGACGTGGCTTGAGGTGAAAGTGCGCGAGTCTGTGACCTTGCTTGGCCAGTGCCAGTGCCACCCAGGCACTCCAACTCTCTCATGTCCCACTTTGCTGGCACGCAACCCTTTCCAACTCCCCCCCCCTACCACTCATCTTGCCGTGGAGTCTCGGTAGTTTAGTCCATCGAGTGCTTGGCTTACGACAGCGAATGTTCTTAAAGCTTTCCACTTCTGTTAAAGAAAGAAAGAAAATCTGGAAGCTTATTTGCTTCTCTTCTAGCAATACATAGTCAACGTAATTCGCATAGTTATCATGAGGATTTCAACAAAATATAAGAAAGTCTATGTCAGTGATTTCAGAATAAAGAAAATCATACCTTAAAGTCAAGAACTGCCTCTGCGACAAATTAAATAGTTGCAATAATCAAAATGAAGCGTATAAGATATGCCACGTTAAAGGAAAACGTCAATAATGTTTGAATTTCTAAGATAATTCGCGACACTGAGGTAACCAATAAAATTACAGATCATCGTTAAATTACAGTATTCTAAAACGCTTGAATAATTAGAACATCTTATTGCATTCTCTCGAAAAACGAGTTACACTGACACTGGAAAAATGATAATTGTTTTCTTGCTTATCATGTGTTTTCTATATATGGAGATCTAAGAAAATACTTGATATATTTAGCTATAACTTTTCACATGTCTTGAGAAACTGATCATTTGAATCCAACCAGAAAATAATGACAATCGTATAGATAATCTTTTACCTCACATATGTGACAGCATTCTTCAGATGAATCAAATCAACCAACGTTATGAAAAAGGATGCATAGATTTTGTATTTCTTGTGCAACAGAAGGCAAAAGCAGTGTAACTTCTCGTATATTAGTATGTAATTAGATTATATGTTTTTCTGTCCTGATGTATTTCAGTAGAAAAAAAAACACTTGTATTGCAATAGAGTAATATTTGTACCTTTGTCTTAACACATTTCAGTAGATAAAAATTATATAATGGAATTATATGTCTCGCAATAGAAGTAATATAGTTCAATTGAAGGGTGATTACACAAAACTTGTCTTGCAGAGTCGCCTGCGGCACTTCGATAACTTCGTTCTCAGTGTGCGCATCGCGTGACCAAGTAGTGATGACTCCCCGCGTTGCGTGCAAGTCTCACAACCATTTTCCTCTTTGCTTTTATGTGAATCAACTCAACCTCATCCACTTATTCAAACATTCCTCAGCTCATATGATCCATCTTTGTCTACGTTTCTTGGGGATCTCCAGTGTACTCCCGTTAATGTCCCATCTTCAGCGATAGAATTATCTGTCGTTAGCTGAAGCTTAGTATTTTCGCTGTGGAGGTGTTTCCTTTTGAATGGAATTATAACTTGGTTGCAGCTAGAACAAATAGTTAGATTTTAATCGAGATGGGCTTGAAATGCGTTTAACTCGTAGGTATTGAGGGGCGAGGAGAGGTTCCCCTCAGCTGAACAACATCGTCCGACGGAAGCCTAGAATACCCAGGCTTAAAATGAAAATTTAATCTAGGTAATTTTTCACTCTAAATTGACGAGGGCTCCAAGCTGAATAAAATTGTCTGGAATCAGATTGAGTAAAATCCAATAGGTATGGCAAATCCGTTACAATCCTTCTTATGAAGTTGAACATTTTAGCT
>NC_134777.1:44933895-44941395 GCF_046742065.1 Oratosquilla oratoria | reverse complement strand
AATTTTTTGTTATTTCAGTTGTATCTTGATATTGTCTAGTACCTTTACTGTTACCATGTAATTTTTGTTATTTCAGTTATATCTTGATATTGTCTAGTACCTTTACTGTTACCATGTAATTTTTGTTATGTCAGTTATATCTTGATAATGTCTTGTTTAAGACGAAACGTCGATGTCAAATAAGAACAAATGGAAGAATATAGAGACCTAGTTTCAATTCACCCATTTAATGGAAAATCTCTTATCAGGAAAATCGAGAATACGAAGAAAAAACTGAACAACTACAACAATGCTGTCGTTTCTAACTCCATATATATATACACACATATATATATATAAATATATATACAGTATATTTATATATATACATATATATATATATATATACAGTATATATGTATATATATATACATACATACATATATATATATATATATATGTATATATATATATATATATATATAAATATATATGTATATATATATATGTGTGTGGGTGTGTGTATGTATATATATATATATATATATATATATATATACATATATATATATATATATATAAATATATATATTTATATATATATATACATATACCCTATTAAGAGTTACATAACGTGCGACGGAAATAACAAAAGTATTTTGTGGATGGATAATGTGAATCGAAACATAAACAATAGATGTGATTTCCAGGAGTTACGTGGCATCACAAGAAGTTGAAAAAGAATCACAAGAACGAAGTGATCATGGTTGTATCGATTAACTTTATTACTTCATTTCTAGACTTGTATATCTAATATCATATATGTGAATCTATTCTATTCAGCCGAAGGCAACACAAATCAGATCTAAAGCATACCTCATACGTAAATAGATTGAACTAGATAAACACATCAATATTCTAAACAAAAATATGTACGTGTGAAAACAAAAGTGATTCAGTGAAGAATATGACGCGGACAAAGAAAACTTTATCTATAATAAAGATCGTTGTACCCAAAGCTTTCTTTGCTGTTTTGGCTGAGTAATGGTATGATAAGCTTATGCTGGATAGTCTCGGCAGTGATGGACAAGGATAGAGTTGACAGGGATAGATAAGGTGAGGGCTGCTGGACATGGGAGTGCACCGGTAGGTCTGTACAAATTTGGAAGACGCGATCAAAAACTCTGAAGCTTCTTGAGATAAAAGACTTACTCACAAGACTCCAAGGGAAATGAGTCTGGTTTCTCTGCCTGGAAGTTGGACAGAGTTGGACTTTGGGACTAAAAGAAAAAGTAAGGAGAAGCTATATTTGTTTTGATGGGTAAGTCGACTAAGTGAATGACGAATTGCCTGTCTACATTCTTATCTGCTTGCCTACTTAACTGGTTGTCTGTTTCCCTTTCTACTTACCTACCTGTATATTTGCCTGTTTGTCTGTCTGTCTATCTGTCAGTCTCGCTGTCTGTCTCATTGTCTGTCTGTCTATTTGCCTATCTGTCTGTCTGTCTCTCTATCTCTGTGTTTGTCTGTCTGTCTGTCTGTCTGTCTCTCTATCTGTGTTTGTCTGTCTGTCTGCTTACCTTTCTTTTTATCTGTTTGTCTGTCAGTCTATATGTCTGTCAGCCTGTTTGTCTTCTGTCTGTCTGTCTACCTGTCTGTTTGTCTGTCTGTCTGTATGTGTGCACGCGCGCGCGCGCGCGTGTGTGTTTGTGTGTGTGTCCTTCTGTTTGTCTGCATGTCCTCGTGTAGCTCTAAATGAGGCTATCTATATCTGTCTGTCGGTCTGCTCGTCTTCCTACCTACCCATTTACCTACTTACCTGCCTATCTGTCTGTCGATCGGTCTACCTGTCTACCTGTAAACCTACTTGCCTTCCTGCCTGTCTGTCTGCTTTCCTGGCTGCCTGACTGTTTATCTATCTGCCTTACTGCCTGTATGACTGTAAACTTGCTGAATGATTGAAAAACAGATAACCAGCTAGATTTTCAAAACGATACAGACAAAATGACTGCTCAGATGACTGGTTGATCAGTAGAGTAACTAGTGAATTGTATAACTAAAAGGCAAAAATAATAGTTAATTGAACTCAATAAGCTTAACATTTTATCAACCTACTTTGTTTAGTTTAAAAAAATATGTGAACTTAACATTCTGATATAACTTAGGCTGGATAGAGACATGATTAATTTTGAAAAAGAGAAATGAACTTTGTTAAACGAAACAGACAGTTCATCTAAATAGATTCCGCCACGGCAATCCCACATTCTTTATGACCCACCAACACAAGTTAGTAAGCACAACAGATGAGGCATGCCCACGCCACCAGGATGCCACTCACACAATCAAGAATATACTTACTGACTGGTCAGACGAGTTAAACAAAGATTGTCTAAGTTAGTCTTGGACATATTCTTTAGTCTGATATCATACCAAACAACTTCCACGACAATGGTTAAGCTGAGAGAGTGACTTCTGGAATGAAATGATTAAAGTCATCCCAACTGGCTCAATCTCAGTATAACACTTTGTATTTTTTTTTTTTTTTTTGTATAATTTGTTCAGCTGTGGGTCTCTCATCCTTGATTTCAGAATTATTTTGTTACGGAAAATCTGTATATAATCGTATAAAACATTAGTTAAATGATACATTATACACACATATACATTACACCAAAATTTGCTATATATTTTTTGTAAATTATCAGCTGATAAACGCGCGCGCGCTTGTGTGTGTGTGTGTGTGTGTGTGTGTGTGTGTGTGTGTGTGTGTGTGTGTGTGTGTGTGTGTGTGTGTGTGTGTGTGTGTGTGTGTGTGTGTGTGTGTGTGTGTGTGTGTGTGTGTGTGTGTGTGTGTGTGTGTGTGTGTGTGTGTGTGTTAGTCTTAGTCTGTGTTAGTGTTAGTGTTTGTAAGTGTGTGTGTGTGTGTGTGTGTGTGTTTGTGTGTGTGTGTGTGTGTGTGTGTGTGTGTGTGTGTGTGTGTGTGTGTGTGCGTGTGTGTGTGCGTGTGCGTGTGCGTGTGAAGGGAGAGAAAGGAGGGATGGAAGGAGGGTGGGAGAGAGCACAAAAGAAACATTACCTAAATATGCTGCGGAAGAGATGCTTGTTCGAGACTTTTACTAAATATTTTTGTCCGTTGTGATACAGTCAATCTTTTAGCCTTGGAAATAACTTTTTGGTTTGTTTTGATTAATAATCAATTGATATGCTTATTACAGATTGTCTTGTTTATTCATTGCTTTACATTTTTCCTGGTGATAATTGTAGATGTAGTGGTGGAGCAATTAGAGAACTCTCTTTTATGTTACTTGAGTTCAATGCCTAATAGCTGGTTCCTGTTTGTGTTCTAACATAATTGACTTCATATTTTCGATAGACTGCGCCCTAATGTTTGCCACTACCAAAGAAAGCTCATCTCGATCAACTCCAGCCATACGGGATGACACTTTCTTCCCGACTATTCTATTCATCTCCTCAGTAGCGATGGCGTTATGGGCAAGTTGGACAAGCAAGCAAAGGTTGACATTAGCATACAATATGCAAATCTGAGAAGGAGTGGGGACAACTCTGCGGTCGTAATAAAACTCCATCACTTCAACCAATCAAATCCCGCCTCAAAAAGCAATAGAAATATTCAAATAGATGTATGTGCAATAAATAAATGAATAGAAAATTATACAAATAAATGAACAAAAGAATAAGAAAATAGATAGATAGATAAATAAATAAACAGATATAGTAAATAAATGAATAATTAAATGAATAAAACAATAGACGAATAGAATATAAAAATGATAAATAGATGAATGAATAGATACAGATAAGTACATAAATAAATTGATAAACAGATAAGTGAATAAGTAAATAAATGAATAAATAAATAGATAACTAAATAGGTAAATACATAAATAACAAATGAAATAAGCTAATTAATTCATAAATAAACAAGTAAACTAATACATTAAGAAACTAATAAACAAATAAACTAATAAATATTTCTAATAAGACAAAATAAAACAAAACAAAACAATTGGGAGGCGGGGGGCTACAACGACGTAGAGTGTATGCGAGAGCTGAGGTCAATGTCATCTGTATCCGTGTCGTGGTTGAAAGCCGCGCCATGGGTGGTGAGAGAGACAGAGAGAATGGTGGTAAACAAAATGTGCACATATGGTGAACGTGTGCCGGGATGCGAGTTAAGGGCCCTACACACGCTCAGACTTTTACTCAGACTTGTCTGCACAAACCATGTATGCGCAGACAAGTCTGAATGTGTGTAGAGGAGATTTGTGGTCTACACAGACCATTTTGGTCTGTGCAGACCACAAATCTCCTCTACACACATTCAGACTTGTCTGCGCATACATGGTTTGTGCAGACAAGTCTGAGTAAAAGTCTGAGCGTGTGTAGGGCCCTTTATGTAGGGTGAGAGCATACATAATGCCTCATGCACGATGAGATCCACGTTTATATTATACACACCGAACACGCTAGCATGAAACAACACCCTAAAAATAAAATAAAATTATGGGATTTAAGAATGAATACAACTGAGGTATATTTAAGTTGATGTGTGTTTGAATGAGTCAATGAAATATTCAAAGCCTAGAATCTCACAGAAGATAGATTGATATACGTGTACAGCAGTGGTTGTATGATGAATTTATTGGATACTAACTAGAGAGAAAGACTGGTGTCCTTTAGAATTTGGTGATAGTAATCTAGAATTTCAATGCATTATTTTTTTGTGATGGAAGTTATTTGTGTGTTTGCTTTTCAAATTTCTATAGTTTAATGGAACTTATTTAATTATATTGGCTGTCGCCAGACGTTTTTATTCAGTTGAGATGACAGGTACTATCTGGCATCCCTAACATGAAATATGATAATAATATTAATAAAAAGCTTTGATTCAATTATTCAGGCGGTAGGCGATTCTGTTCGGCTTCCAGGGTCCTCCCTGTACGTTATTGGACTGATGGCTTGCACTTGTTTTGATGATCTAATTAGCATGTTGTGAATGTAAAGGGTCCTATCTATAATCAGTTGTGTGTGTGTGTCGTGCTGTGTTGTGTACATAGTGAGGAGTATATTTAGTGTGATGCATATGCAATGGACGATATTGCAATCATTGGGTCACTGGAGTTGCATTCAACCTTTTTCAACCCATGTGGCCTAATTTATATATTTCGTTCTGACCAGCTTTAAATGACTTTCAGCATTTTGACGGCCCTCAGGCAGCGAATGAAAACATTAATGAGTGATGTATGATACAACGTTGACTTAGGAGACCCTGTGGCCCGTCTATGGCTGTTGTCGACTTATGTTTCTTTTCAAGAAATTGACAGATCAGTACATCGTGCCTAGGATCGAACTGGGCTTTCACTAAAATTGTGCTCGAACAATCTAAATGGTTCCCAAACTTTTTTTTTTCAGTTTTACAACTACACGTAATAAGTTCACCTTAATCCTAATGACGGGTACCGCAATGTTTTCTTGATTTTATTTTATTTTATTTTATTTTCTATTTTTTTGTCACCCCTCCATTACCCCCGAATTTTTTTTACCTTCCCCCCAGGGGATAATTTACCCACAGTTTGGGAACCACTGATCTAAAGTGATCGCCCATCATTCGTTTATTACTGAATGTAATTGTATGTACAATGAATGGCATATCAAACTATTTTGTTTTAGAAATATCAGCTGAAGTAAATGATAGGGGAGTTTGGTTAAGTCAAGTGAATGTGAGTAAAGAATGTTGCATATCTTGTGTTACTCTTTTTTGGAAATATTACATACGTTAAATATACTTTATATTTTATGTTTATATATTTAGTGAGTGGGTAGTTTATGTATTTAGCGAAGTTACTGCAAACCACCTTATCTACCCCAGAGAGGCTCACACCGACCTCGTTTGTCAGTTAAATCATTTTGCTGTGTTGTGCGGTGTATACCTTTATCAATACTACCACCATACGATTTTAGTGAGTCAAGGGAAATTCCAGCCACATTTGAAAGGTTATGGCTTCCCATAGGACAGTAATCTTGTTAAGCTTTGTTTTCATATTGGTCATCGAATGGGTAAATCATGCAGAATTATTTGTTTTTGTTACATATGTATACCTTGCTTAAGTATGTCGAATACAAATTTTATTGTAGAATATGAAAACTTTGGTCTTGAAAATTAAGAACTGGTTACTTTATAATGGACAGATGTGGGTGGTTGGGTGATATGTCGCTCAACGCTATCCACTGGTGGATGCGCTCAATAGGAAGGTAAGTGCAACACATCGATCTTAATATATTCCCGTCATATACTATTAAGGTGTTAGGAGAACACAAAACTGTGAAATACAAGGCAAGATATGTACTATGTATGTACAGTATAGGGTTGTACATGTCGCTGAAATTGAGTGCCATTTACTATATCTATTCGAACACATAATGTGAACCTAAACGGCATTAAGCACATTTTTTTTCATCAATCCAGTATGCAATAGCTACAGAAAGAATTGTCACCCTACGATAGCCCATATGAAGAACTGTCACCCTGTTGAAGTTTGGGGTGACGATTCTTCATGTGACCACAAATTTCGCATATTGTAGGTTCCAGGTGTTTCAGCGCGATCGCGCGCCTGAGTCTGGGCTTGTGATTTACCATGGTGTGTGTTTGTATTTGTGTTAGTATGTGTGTATAAAAAAATTCTTTGTGTGTGTGTGTGTGTGTTTGTGTTTATGTTTGTGTTTGTGTGTGTGTGTGTGTGTGTGTGTGTGTGTGTGTGTGTGTGTGTGTGTGTGTGTGTGTGTGTGTGTGTGTGTGTGTGTGCGTGCGTGTGTGTGTGTGTGTGTGTGTGTGTGTGTGTGTGTGTGTGTGTGTGTGTGTGTGTGTGTGTGTGTGTGTAAGTGTGCGTGTGTGTGTGTTGTGTGTGTGTCAGTGTGTGTGTGTGTGTACTCGTATGTGTGTGTGTGTGTGTGTGTGTGTGTGTATATGTGTGTGTGTGTATATGTGTGTGTGTGTATGTGTGTGTGTGTGTGTGTGTGTGTGTGTGTGTGTGTGTGTGTGTGTGTGTGTGTGTGTGTGTGTGTGTGTGTGTGTGTGTGTGTGTGTGTGTGTGTGTGTGTGTGTGTGTGTGTGTGTGTGTGTGTGTGTTGTGTGTGTGTGTGTGTGTGTGTGTGTGTGTGTGTGTGTGTGTGTGTGTGTGTGTGTGTGTGTGTGTGTGTGTGTGTGTGTGTGTGTGTGTGTTGTGTATGTGTATAAGTGTTTGTGTGTATGCGTGTGCTTGTGTGTGTGTGTGTGTGTGTGTGTGTGTGTGTGTGTGTGTGTGTGTGTGTGTGTGTGTGTGTGTGTGTGTGTGTGTGTGTGTGTGTGTGTGTGTGTGTGAGTGTAATGTATGTGTATGTGAGTGTGCGAGTGTATTTGTATGAATGTGTGTGCGTGTGTGAAGAGAGAAAATGAAGAGTGAAACAAAAATGTTAAGTGAATCAATATTGAAATTTATTCATCCTGGGATGAGATCATTGTTT
>NC_134777.1:44918895-44921395 GCF_046742065.1 Oratosquilla oratoria | reverse complement strand
GAGCCTATGGCGGAGAGCAAATTCTAATTCCCTGGATCAAGTTAGTGACCTCCGGCACCGCTATTAGGTTTTCCAGGTGTCAGTTTCATGTAAAACTGAGTTTTGCCATGACAATAAACAAATCTCAGGGTCAAACTCTTAAAACGTGCTGGCTAATGTTGAACGAATCTAAGTGTTTCTCGCACGGTCAACTATACGTTGCCTGTTCCAGAGTGTATATATATATATATATATATATATATATATATATATATATATATATATATATATATATATATATATATATATATATATATATATATAAGACTGAAGGTGAAAGAAGTAGACGAGGAGTAATGGGAGAATTTCACGCTTTAACGTTTCGACCCGCAGGATCTTGATCACAAAGCTAACAACTCAAACGTAACAGGATATTTCATACACGGACGGGTCATCTCATGGGACGCTTCGGAGAGCTTGTTATTTTATTTGCGTATTCTTTTATTATTAATAAGCTTGTGGCTTTTGCTAAACATATAAAGCCTTCTCTATGGTTAATGTTGTTATTAGTGTTGATATATGCTGCCTCAATTGTCTTCCTTATTTTCTTGGATGATCCTTTATTGAATACGGTTGTGTTGTTCCAGTCTGGAAGGTGACCATGTATGTATATATATGTATATATATATATATATATATATATGTATATATATGTGTGTGTGTGTATGTATATATATATATATATATATATATATATATATTTATATATATACACATTCTCTTGCAGAAACCACAGGGAAAATAAAGTCGGAATACTAAACGTTTTCGTCGATTACGACATCCTCAGGGTACAAGAAAGAGTATTCTAAACTCCATAAGAATCCAATTGAGTTAGTTAATGCAGAATTTAATAAGAATCTCAAAAAGTATTTGAAAGGGAATGACTTACTCATTAAACAGTTTTCTACTTTGTCACCTTCCTTACCATATTTGTACGAGTTGATTAAAACCCATAAACCTGATAATCCTATTAGGCCTATAATCAGCTCTACTGGTTTCATTTCTTATGAATTATCAAAATGGCTAGCGTCCATTCTGAGCCCCCTTGTTGGATCTATTTCTCATTCTCACATTAAAAACAACAAAGATTTAATCAGCAAACTTAACAGTCTATACCTTTCTTTTGATTTCAAGTTAGTTATTTTTGACATTAATTCTTTGTTTACATTTGTTTCCGTTTTTTATTTGCTTGAGTCCCTAAGAAAAGAACTTCATTCACACAACTTACCATTACCTATAGACATTATTATCCGTTTGATTAAACTTTGTGTGGTTGACTCTAAATTTGTTTTTAATGGTGAATTTTATGTTAAAAAATTTGGTATGGCTATGGGGAACCCCTTATCCCCAGTTTTAAGCAATTTGTATATGGAGTTCTTTGAAAGGGAATTGCCACCTTGTATTCTCCACCGTAAAGTCATCTGGTATCGAAATGTCGATAACATTTTATGTATTTGGCCTACTGATATTAATTTGTACAATTTTCTTATTAAATTCAATTATTTAGTGCCTTCTATCAAATTTAAAACTGAGGTAGAACAAAATAACAAATTGCCCTTTTTAGATGTTTCCATTATTAGAAAAGATAAATATTTTAGGTTTGACATTTTTAGGAAACCAACCAATATTTTGTCAAATGTCCATTTCTATTCTTCACATCATATTAATACTAAATTTTCTGTTTTTTCATCCACGTTTTTAAGAGCATCTAAAACTTGTAGTTCAGAATAATTAGACCAGGAAATAAGAAAAATATGTGACATTGCATCGGGCTTGAAATATAGGGCAAGGAAGTCTTATTTTAATATATCCCAAAAAGATACTTTTTGCAAGAAAAATCTTCTAGTTCTCCCCTTTCATGAAAATCTTGTAAGACTTCTTCGTATCCTGAAGGAGTTTAATACTAATATTATTTTTAAAAACAGTATCATCAAAGAACTCCTCATTAAAAATTCCCTTGTGATGATGTAGGATGTGTCTATAGTATTTCCTGTAAACGCTGTAGCTCCTGTTACATTGGCCAAACTGGTAAAGAATCAAATATTAGGATGAATCAACACAGATATAGTATAAGGACGGGTCAAATGTCTAGTGGGGTTTTTGTCCATGTAAGGGACACAAACTGACTGGGACAATGTTAAAAAAATTTTTTTTTTGTAATTCTGTTTTAAAAAGGAACATCATTGAATCCAGTTTTATAAAGAGAAATTTTAATGATAATATCAGTTTGAGTTTAGGTTTATTTAAGCTAGATAATTTCATAATTAATAGGATAGTAAAGCAGTACCATGGCTCCTAATTGTGCCAAATGTTCTGTGGACGTTTCGGCCACATGGTTATGTTGTTTTGTATTTGCAGTTTTGTTGTTTTATTATTACTATTATTATTTCCATGTGTATATGAATGTGTGTGTATGTATATTGTCCGAAGGTGTTATGTGGCTATAACCTTTCCCAGTTTT
>NC_134777.1:44881395-44883895 GCF_046742065.1 Oratosquilla oratoria | reverse complement strand
TTTATTTTATATTATTTGCTTTATTTGTTTATCATTTGTCTGCTTGTTTATTATCTGCTTGATTTTCATTTATTATCATTTATCTGTCAGTTTATTATTATCAATTATTTACCTATTTGTTTATTATTCAACTACACCAATGCATTTATCTTATATATTTATATTTATATTATTATAATTTTCATTTTATGTTATTTATATATTTCATCTTATTCTATTTCATTTATTTGTTTATTTATCATTATATATTTTTCGCATCCGACCTAGTTATGGAACAAAAGGTCTCCTGTCGTCATGCTCCGCCTTTGTAATCCTTTATAATGGTTTATATATATATATATATATATATATATATATATGTATATATATATATATATATACACGTGTATATACATATGTATACATATATGTATATACATATATATATATATATACATATATATATACATATACATATATATATATATATATATATGTATATACATACATATATATATATATATATACACATTACATTATTAGTGTGTGTATGTGTGAATGTGTGTGCGTGTGTAATATATACAAATATATATAAATATATATATATATGTATACATATATACATATAAAAATATGTATACATATATATATTTATACATATATACATGTAAACATATATACAAATGAAGAGACATTGGGACAAATTATGGGAAAGGTGGAGGGGGAAACATGGGTCTTTATCTGATTATCGAGTTTATTCCTGACCGGTTTCGCTTACAATAGCTTCTTCAGAGGAGTGTTACTCTGGGTCGAAGTTGGCGGTGTATATAGTGAGTCAGGCCCACGTTCCCTCCTTGTGGAGTGGTTGGTGGCTGGTTCCAGTACATGTCAAACAGCACCGGTACAATTTAATACAATAATAGTAATATAATAATATTACAAAACAACACTATCTATTATACAATCTACAATATAAATTATAACATACAATATAATATACCAAATCATATCATGGCATATCACATTATAATACAACATAATAATTAGCATCGATACATAATCAATAATAATAAGAATAAATATACGAGTTTTGAAAAATTATGTATCGATGCTAATTATTATGTTGTATTATAATGTGATATGCCATGATATGATTTGGTATATTATATTGTATGTTATAATTTATATTGTATATTGTATCATAGATCGTGTTGTGTTGTATTACACAGGGGAACACTTTTTCAGTAACTTTGAGTTGCATTGGATATTTTAACGGATTTTGAAAGAGTTTTAGGCGCTGATTTCAAATCTGAAATTAGTTTTTCTCTACAAGCTCTAGTTTGTATGCAATTTGAGGTTAATGAAATTGTACATATGTGAACTTGCGTAAACCATGTATAAGCATTTTAACGTCCATATATATAGATAGCTTCTAATATTTTGATCATTCTTCTTTTGTTTCAGTTCAAACATGGCTTCCAGAATGAGACATCATTGCAGAAACAAGCCTGATGCCTTCTGCTACATATGTGGATGCTACACACTCAATCGTCAGAGACGTAACATATCCTCGTTCGTCAAGCGTGCCTACAAGGCATATTTTGAAGTTCATCTTGGTGATCAAGACAAGCAATGGGCTCCTCATGTTGTGTGCCACAATTGTGAGGAAATGCTTCGAGACTGGACCAAAGGAAAACGCAAAGGTCTGCCTTTTGGAGTTCCAATGATTTGGCGCGAACCCACCAACCATGTAACTGACTGTTATTTCTGCATGGTAAACACAACGGGTGTTGGGAAGAAAAACCGACATAAGATTACGTATCCGAACATTCCCTCAGCTATTCGGCCTGTTCCGCACTCTGAAGAAGTACCTGTTCCAGTTTTCAAAGGCTTGCCTTCATTGGACGATAAAGACATTGGACATGATACAAGCCAGCAAGACAGTTGTGACAGTGAATTGTCAGAAAAGTGTTCACAATCGGAGGACTGTTCTTCAGACACTGAACCTTTCCCCGTCCCTAAGCCTCTTCCCCAGGCTGAACTGAATGATTTAGTGCGGGATTTAGGTCTTTCAAAGAAAGCAGCAGAGCTTTTGGCATCAAGATTACAAGGCAGAAATCTTGTTGATCACTCTGTTAAAGTATCATATTTCAGAAAGCGTGACCAGCTTTTTGTGACCTTCTTTTCAAAAGACAGACAGTTTGTTTACTGCCATGACATCCCAGGGCTTCTCAAAGAACTGGGTGTACCTTACTATAGTCCTGCTGAATGGAGACTCTTTTTAGACAGTTCAAAACGCAGTCTAAAGTGTGTTCTTTTACATAATGGCAATGTTTATGGAGCAGTACCTGTCGGTCACTCAGTGCATTTGCGGGAAGACTATGATGATATGAGAATGGTCATGGACTTATTAAAGTATCATGAGCACAATTGGATAATTTGTGTAGACTTAAAGATGGTCAACTTTCTTCTTGGACAACAGAAAGGTTTCACCAAGTTTCCATGTTTCCTCTGTATGTGG
>NC_134777.1:44858895-44863895 GCF_046742065.1 Oratosquilla oratoria | reverse complement strand
GTGCGTAACAGCAGCAGCACCAAACGGCCGTTGAGCGTCAGGTCTAACCAGAACCTGACCGTAGTCCTACTTAACAATGTAATTAGGTCGACCTGACCTAGACCCTTAAGATACCTGGTCCGCACGGCGCTAAGACTGTTAAGAAGCGTACGTCTACAGAAGAAATTACCTTTACGTTTTATTTTTCATCATGTATCATTAAAATATGCCATGTATCTCTATGTATCATAAATGTAATTATTTTTTCAATGTTGAGTGTATCACTCAACCATGTAAATACCTACTTCTGCCATATCATAAATATTACTGTACGACAAAATTTTATGTTGTGGTAACCGTCATAGCGTTCGTGGTCAGTTGCCTTGCTTCCTAGCACAGATTTCGACTGGCTCTGAACAAGACAATTGGCTGGGATTTACTGGAATAAGTCCGTGGAACGAAACAGCCTTTTACTTGCTCCGCTATTCATATCGCCTCCAAGGTGTTGATCAAACCTTCCACATTTTTTGGTAGTATCCGCTGGGATTCGAACCTCGCTACAACCCATCATCCTAGTACCAGCTCAACTCCTCAACTCAAGTCTACCCAGGAACTCTATCGAACGTAGCCAGCATTATTACTATAAAGCAATGAACTCCAACGTAGCCAGAAACATTACTACAAGGAAATGAACTCCAACGTAGCCAGGAACATTACTACGAGGCAATGAACTCTAACGTAGCCAGCAACATTACTACTAGCAACAGACCTCTTCCAGCAATCGCTCAGCACCACAGACAAAAGCCACGTTCCAGGACCACTACCACGCGTGGACAAGTTGACCACCCACCCTCCATCGCCCAGCACCACGGACAAAACCCCCGTCCCAGGACCACGACTACGCGCGGATAAGTTGAGTGCCCACCCGCCATCGCCACATACAAGCCTATATCCAGACTAGTTTTTTCAACCCTTCCACGGGTATCTTTCTACACTACGGGTCCCGATATATATATGTTTTCACCTGTATTACATTGCAATTTTTCAAATTTCCTCTTATATACATATATTCATACTCATTTTTTATACAGCACTGTGCCATCTGTGTTCATCTTACCTCACCACGAGCCAAAATACTTCATCACCCAGGAGCTAGACCATTACCATATCATCATTGGTAAGTAGATACAATTTTCGTGATCGGTTTCACCTAGTGTCTGCTCTCTGTTACCTTTGTATTTATATTTTATAACGCGGTGCCAAACATCTCAACCCACACATAATTATTGTACTCGTTCCCATTCTGCAAAAATATCACCCACTCCAAACATGTCTACCACTTACGATAACAGCTCTCCATGCACCCCACCAAAGACACAAAATCACATAACAATAATCAAGGAAGAAAAAAGTTTACCAAAATTTAATGGACGGATCATTCCCGTACACAACCTACTCTTCGATGTTGAATCTGAAATCACACGCAGAAGTGTTACAGACGATAATTTTTATTTTTTTATTCTCAAGTCAAGGATATATCTCAACAACACACTCGCAGGTGATATAATCCAGTCCTACATTTTTGAGGAAACAGACACATATCCAGAGTTTGTTCAACATTTAAAAAACTCCTTTGGAGCATTTGATCAACTTGGCTCACTTTTACCCATCTACTCATTGGTCACAACATACAATACCGGCCAACATAAGACAAAGGAAAGAGTAAACGTTTCATCCACTTTCAAGAGCGAAAGCAGGGAAAACCTCAAAATCTCAGACTGGTTTGCAGACGAAAAAAATCTTACTAGAACACGTAGTTTCACTGCTAGCCTATTTCCGACTACTTTCTTACTAGGAGAATTTTCCAGGAAATTCTTCTATACGGAAAGAACAATTGCTCACATCCACAGTCAGTCTGTACCTATCACCCCCATCAACACAGTAGCCCAAGTAACACAACCAGTGTCACATAACACGACGTCAAGACAGATGTCTCGCACTCGCTACCGCTCATGTCAGCGCTCGCTATCACGAACACCATTCTTTTGCACCTATTACCAAAAACGAAGACACAGCACAAACAGATGCTACTACAGACAGCCGTCCCAGCCAAATCGCTATTGCGATTAGTACGGAACATGTTACCACACAAGTGACTACTGATGTGTGCTCATAGCAAAAAGACAACAAAGAACTGCTTAACCACAACGCTCCCTCGCCAGAGACTCAACATACCTTCCGCATGACTATAAAACAGATACACAACAACCAAGTCCACACAAGGCACTCCATACCCGGAACTTCCCTCACCAACCCTACCTGTGCTTACCCTGAACACCCCGGACACTTCCTCACCTTCCATGGTATTCAAGGCAACCTCAAACAACACCAAACTCACCATATTTCTAGACACTGGATCTCCTGTTAACATTATGTCCACGTTCAGTTTTAACAAACTCCGTTCGGAGCGCAAGAAAGTCACCATCCTAGAGCCCCCTGATATCCAACTCGCCAACGTCGATGGTGTACCATTCCCTATCCTTGGATATTAACTTTAAAGATCAATGCCCACCCATTCCACTTACTGTCTACGTAACTGACGTACATTTTCCTGCTGACATCCTCATAGGCTTGACCTTGATAAAGCAGCATAATATAGTTTTATATCCCGCTCAGAATGGTATAATCTATGCAAACCATTTCTTCCCTATGTTGCATTCAGAATCCCCCCAGACCATTAACAAAATACACATGACCGAGCTCCAACAGCCAAACACAAACAGCTCGTACACCTGCTCAACCACTCCAAAACCCCCTCAGAATTCCATCTCTCCTTCCTTGCTCATAGTTGTTGACATGCATTCCAAACGTAACAGACGTACGAACTCCTCCTGCATGTCCAAATCAGCAAAACGTCAAACCAAACTCTCATTCATTACCGTTGATAATTCATCGACTGAGAAAGATGTCTTATCCCTCATTGAAGATTTCAAACACACCTCATGCAGTAATCATCAGCTCAAAAACGCTGTTCCTTCATGAGTATACAAAAGTACACATACGAGTCTTCCAAGCCTCAAACACCGATGTAATCTGTATGCCAGAGACAAGACGCGTGAATGGTGTCTCCCTACTTTCCGCCATCAGCTCAACACCAAAGAAAGGTCACATGTGCATATTGATTGCAAATAATACTAATGCTCTCTTCCATCTCACAGTTGTCACTAATATTTGTGGTTTCTTGGTATATCCCTTACGTATAGAGCTCATGGAGGACAAATTTCTTACTTCATAAGTGTGTACCACAACTTCCGACGTGCTAAAAGCATAGAAACCAATCCATACGTTATATTTAATCCCGTAGACTTTTCTGATGCTCAAGCTGACTTAGTTACTCTCTGCAACAAAATTAGACATACCATCGCATTGCCAGGTGAATCCCTTGGAGTAAAAACCTAATTCAGTACCACATACCCCTTCGGGAAAACACTTGCAGATTACCACACACTAAACGCACGATTGTAGATAACCTTATAGCAGACATGTTCGAGTACGACATAATCGAATCTTCAATTTCTGAATGGAATTTCTCTCTTTTTGTTGTTCCCAAACACGATGGTTCCTTCCACCCAGTTGTGGATTTCAGAGAATTAAACAAACTAACAATTCCAGAAAGACACCCCATTCCAGCATTACACATCTTACACTCCGTCGGTGAAAACAACGTAGTTTTCACAACCTTGGATCTCATGTCAAGATATTTCCAGATTCCCCTTGATATAGAGTCGAGACCTCTCACACCATTCAGCAGGAACAATTGACACTTCCAATTGAAACGCCTTGCTGTGGGTCTTGTTTAAGCCCCTCTGTTTTCCCACGTTTCATGTACACAGTACTTGCAGGCCTCCTAGGACACTAAGTTTTTATGTATCTCGAAGACATTATCATCGCTTTCAAGTCTGTTAACGAATACCTACACACGCTTAACACTGTCTTCTCAAGATAAGCAAAGGTAGGACTCAAATTGAAGCTTAATAAGTGTTCCTTCCTTCAGAAAGAAATACGCTTCCTAGGGCATGTCCTTAATTCACAAGGAATTTTAACCTCGCAGGACAAGGTCAAGGCAGTAATTGATTTTCCATGCCCTGCCTCTGTTGCCCACATACGTTTATTCGTTGATCTATCAGGTTTTTACAAACGGCATATCAAAGGCTCCGCTGGTATAACAGTACCCTTAACCACCTTACTTAGGAATGACATACCTTTTAACTGAACCTCTGACCAAGAGAAAGCCTTCAATGACTTAAAACAAGCCTTAACGACGGCACCTGTCCTTGCTTTTCCAAACCATAAGCTTCCTTTCACAATATACACGGACGCTTACCACACAGGCATCAGCGCAGTCCTCATGCAACAACACGACACAAAACTCAGACCAATTGCCTATGCTAGCCACACAATCAACAAACATCAATAAAATTACTCAGTAACAGAAATAGAGGCACTAGCTGTAATATATGCCCTCAAACACTTCAAAAAGGCCATCCTTGGTTAAGATATATATATCCACACAGATCACCAACCAATCTTACACCTTTTGAATGGGAAAAATTAGCACGTTGGTTTCTCACCATACAAGAATCCATGCCAGCATTTCACTTTTTCACGGAAAAGCGAACGTAGTGCCCTCAGTCGCCACATCACTTTCATCGTTTAAGATCCCCCTCCTGTCAATCTTACGCAAGTGGGCATTGCCACAGTGTAAAAGTCAGATCCCCTTTGGAAACGTGTTATAAATTTCCTCACTTCTGGTGATACAACAGACACCGATTATTTTCCTCCAAATAACGACAATTACACCTTAATAGACAAAGTACTGTATCACACCACAACACTGAAGAACAAACATGAACGCAACCGTTCAGTGCTTCAGCTTGTTGTTCCTACGGAACTTATACCTAAAGTTCTGAAACTCGTACACTATTCACCCATTGCTGCCCATCGAGGAAAGGATAAATGCT
>NC_134777.1:44833895-44841395 GCF_046742065.1 Oratosquilla oratoria | reverse complement strand
TGTTTGATTATCTACACTTGAGACAACGCCAAAGATAACACTGACACATATCATTAAAATATATATCTTATCATCACCATAGTATTTATAAATCTATCAGTCTACCCGTGTAATAAAAAATAGTTATAGCTTTTAATATTAGTATTCTAGGTACAGCCTGTTAAGATCAATATCTTCTCTTTCATTCACATTACAGTATTATCTTTCTAGTTTCTTTGGAGGTAATTCTTTTAGATTTAGAAACCATTATGATAGAGCCTTGGGTCTAATTTATTTTTCACATTTATTTTACTTTTCTTCCACCCTTTCTTATTCCAGTCTTCCTTTCTAAACTACTTTTTTTTCTTTGTTCTTTTTTGTTTGTTTGTTTGTTTCTTCCTTTTTCTTTCTGTCTCTTTTCACATGAGTCATTCTATCCAGCCTCAGTAGTCAAACCCAAACAGTTACTCTGATGTTTAAGAAGGAAGGGAAATATTGTTGAACTCCTGTTACTGCCAGAAAAATATAATATTTGTTTGTAGAATGTTTACTTCAGCTGAAGGAAATAGCTAGAAAGAAACCAGAGGAAAGTACAGGGGAACTATAGAATTGTGTTATAGTGTACTATATAGTAAAATCAGATGAGATATACTCTAACCCTATGGTTGTAGAGACATACTTTCCTCTAAGCAGACGCTCCTGGGGTCAGTTATATGGCTTGTAAACCGGCTGATGCATCGACAATGTTGATGGACTTTGTTGACTTCTGCAGATTCATATGCTCCAATGTATTCGAAAACTTGAGTAAAAGCTCACAATACGTTTCTCTTGATCTCGGCGATATTTCTGAGTTTTAACGGCCATGCAAAGACGATACAGAACATAAAACGTCGGAGCAGAGCAAGTATGAACCATACTGGAAGATTGAATTCTGAGAAAGTAATACCACTGTATACTTCCACAAGTGCCTACATACCTTTTGCGTTTCATGAAACCTCGAGCTGAAAAAAGAATCTGGGAATCCAAAGAATAAAATATAAAAGTAAGGGGTTCACAGAAATTAAACCTAATTTCTAGGCATCGAGTGAGTTTCCTTCGAATGATAAAAATCACCTGACGACAGCAAGTAAAGAAATATGTGTTTTCCATCGTAGTACAAACATGTGAAATCTGTAGAAGGTTTCCTTCACTCATATAGAGCTTCTAAATGGAATGGAAACTGACACCAATCGTGAAGTCAACTCTTTTCAATGACAGTTCTCCCAACCTGCTGTAATAGTGCAAATGCCTCAACATATCCCCTTCTCCCCCCCCCTCTCTCTCTCTCTCTCTCTCTCTCTCTCTCTCTCTCTCTCTCTCTCTCTCTCTCTCTCTCTCTCTCTCTCTCTCTCTCTCTCTCTCTCTCTCTCTCTCTCTTCATCTCACTCTCTCCCTTCATCCCTCTCTCTCCCTCCCTCTTTCCCTCTCCCTCCATCCGTATCTCTCTCCCTCCCTTCCTCTCTCTCCCCCTCTCTCTCCCTCCCTCCCTCCCTCTCTCTCCCTTCATCCCTCTTTCTCCCTCCCTCTTTCCCTCTCACTCCACCTGTATCTCTCTCTCTCTCCCTCCCTCTCTCTCCCTCTCTCCCTCCGTCTCTCTCCCTCCCTCCCTCTCTCTCCCTCCCTCACTCCTTCTCTCTCTCTCTCTCTCTCCCTTACTTTCTCCCTCTCTCCTCTCTTCCGCTCTCTCCAGCCCCCCTTCACTTTCTTCCCCTCCCTCACCCTCTCTCTCTCTCCCTACCTCTCTCCTCCTTCTCTTTCCCTCCATCTCTCTCTTTCCCTCCTTCCCTCCCTCACACACTCTCCCACCCTCCTTCCCTCTCTCTTCCTCCCTACCTTCCTCACTCTCCCTCCCTCCTTCTCTCTCCTTCCTTCCCTCTCTCCCTCCCTCTCTCCCCCTCCCTCCTTTTCTCTCCCTCCCTCACTCTCTCCTTCCCTCTCTCTCCCTCCCTCCCTCCTTCCCTCTCTCTTCCTCTCTATCTTCCTCACTCTCCCTCCCTCCTTCTCTCTAGCTCCTCCCTCCCTCCTTCTCTCTCTCTCCCTCACTTCCCCTCCCTCCCTCCCTCCTTATCTTCCTCCCTACCTTCCTCACTCTCCTTCCCTCCTTCTCTGTCCCTCCCTCCCTCCCTCCTTCCCTCTCTCTCCCTCTCTCCCCCCTCCCTTCCTCCTTCCCTCTTCTCTCCCTCCCTCCCTACACTCTCTCTCTCTCTCTCTCTCCCTCCATGCACTCTCCCCCCCCCTCTCTCTCTCTCTCTCTCTCTCTCTCTCTTCATCTCTCTCTCTGCCTCTCTCTCTCTCTCTCTCTCTCTCTCTCTCTCTCTCTCTCTCTCTCTCTCTCTCTCTCTCTCTCTCTCTCTCTCTCTCTCTCTCTCTCTCTTTCTCTCTCTCTCCCTCTCTCTCTCCCTCTCTCTCTTTCTCCCTCCCTCTCTCTCTCTCTCTCTCTCTCTCTCTCTCTCTCTCTCTCTCTCTCTCTCTCTCTCTCTCTCTCTCTCTCTCTCTCTCTCTCTCCCTCTCTCTCTCATATTTGTAAAGTTTTTGACATCTGTTTAATTTTTCGCCTCTTTATCATATTTGCAAAAATATAAGAACCGTAAGATGACATGTACTTCCTCTATTGTATTATGTAGAAAAGAATGTTATGTGTATACATACATAAAGATGAAGGGCTATACTAATTTGACTTTAAGCTTTATTCATTCAAACATAATGAGAAGTAAACTTAATTGAAGTATATGCTTCTGCTGCAGCTACTGGATTTACTTTCTTTTCTTTGAAAGGGCTCCATCCATTTGCAACTCCATGAGTATTCAAAACCACTTCAAAAGCACAGATTGCATCGGCATGTAATGTACTACGTCTGCAAAGTTACATTGCTTCCAAGCGTATTTCTAGAGCCACACCGACTCAAAGCTTTTCTATATACATCCAAAATCCTTCGGTGTATGAATTCACAGGACATAGGTGAAAGGTTTGACTGGCAGCAGCAGAAAAAAAAAGGAAAGAAAAAAAGGAGGGGGGGGGGTTAATCCTCCATAGTCTCTAGGTACTCAAAGCCGAATACAATCACCTGGCATTAGCTAGACCAAAGTACATATGGTAGATTTGTTAGAGTACCCTGTTGATGACGAGTCGAGATAGTTTCAACGAGGTGGTTGTTTAGAAGATGACGCTTCGTGACCGCAAGGCAATTTTGCAGACTTTTTCAACACAATGACAATTGTACTGTCAGACACGACAGAGCGCCTCAGACTTCTATATTTAGCTCCACCAAGGCACATAAACAGAACCTCCTCACATAACCAGAGCATATTTCTTATTTGACATGTGACATACAGAACAACAAACATAACATAAGTTGGTTCCATTTTCCTCCGAACAAGTGGCTTGGGGCCGTGAAATGGTTAATCTAAGCATGAAGGGAGTACAACCATTATGTACAGCATGTCTAAACTCAATATAATTATGCTTTCTGAGCTTTCACCTAACTCTTTAAGGTGAAAGAAGGGAAGACGTATAGTAAATTCTCTGAACGTGTTGGAGTCCGCAGAATTCAGAGTAAATATGTGTGTGTGTGTGTGTGTGTGTGTGTGTGTGTGTGTGTGTGTGTGTGTGTGTGTGTGTGTGTGTGTGTGTGTGTGTGTGTGTGTGTGTGTGTGTGTGTGTGTGTGAATGTGAGTGTGACTGTGTGTGTGTGTGTGTGTGTGTGTGTGTGTGTGTGTGTGTGTGTGTGTGTGTGTGTGTGTGTGTGTGTGTGTGTGTGTGTGTGTGTGTGTGTGTGTGTGTGTGTGCGTGTCTCTATCTCTCTCTCGGTCTGTCTGTCTGTCTGTCTGTCTGTCTGTCTGTCTGTCTGTCTGTCTGTCTGTCTGTCTGTCTGTCTGTCTGTCTGTCTGTTTGTCTGTCTGTCTGTTTGTCTGTCTGTGTTTCTTTCTCATTCTTATTCCTCCCTGCCCAGGGGTGACGGTGGTGTGGGTGGGTGCCCCGTCCGCCCTGCGACCCCCTCGTCCGTCTCATGTTACGAGCGGCGTGTCCACAGAGATTAAGCCACTTGTGCATTCCACCTACCTACTCCCTGCCTACCTACTGCCCACCCCTGTCTACTACTGCGGCCCTACTGTTCCCCTGAAACCTGCTGCCCGCCATTATCTACCGACTACCTTAAGCCTAACTCCCCTCTTCAATTCCTCACAAAATGTAACGTCAAGGCTACTTGGCTATAAGTTGAATGAAACTAGATGTTGGTAGGCTAATTCCCAGCCTTAGCTACGACTCCCTTTTTTGCCTCATATCGACTGCTTTTTTACTACCTGCTATTGTCTAATGCTACTTACGCCCCCAGAGATTCCCTTACACCTATGTATAACCAGATGATTTCTACGTATTTTTGTCTCTCATCATCTTCCTCTTTTTACCTGCCAATTCCTCACTCCTTCCTTCTGACTATCCGCTCGCATACTTAGTCATTATCATACAGACTCGTATTCTTTACTTGTGGTCAACCTTTTCCCAAAATCTATCTATCTATCTATCTATCTACCAAGAGTTTTTTTTTCTTTTATAAGGGAGGTAACTAAGTCAGAGGCACGTATCTATTCCCACTCATTTCACTCCCCTCCACCACCCCCACCACCCGTCCCATCTCAGCTCCTCATGGATGACGGGTCATCCCTGCATCCGCCAACTGCCCTGGTCCAAACGCAATGCAACAAGACATAGTACAACCACAGCAAGGCCACATCACTTGATCAGCGACCCCTGCCTCCCCGTCCCCTCATGTATACATATAAATATTTCGCAAAATACTTCAATGTAAACTCATTGGCCACGTGATGGTGTACTGGACGAGGGTCTCTTAAGAATCGAGTTGTACTCAGATAGTGCAACAGTCACTTCTGTCTTCAGCCTACGGGCTTTTAGCACAATAGGGTGGTGCACTGCCGCGCAGAAGTGTGTATGAGTGGATCGAAAAGTTTAAAAGTGGCAGGACAAGCGTGACGTAGTAAGCTCCCTTGGCTCCCATCTCGCACAGACTTTATGGAGGCCGTGCTCACCGTGGATGATTTCATAGGCAGAACAATGACTAATCTGCAGAGAACAAGCTACCTCATCAATAATAACTCGCCGGTTTGCTATTACCTCCTCTCGAGTTTGGAGAATCTTCTCGTTAGAAGCAGAGGTTGACGGGTTCCCTGCCCCCTCTTCGTGCGTCACACTTGTCCGGACACTTTTAAAGTTCTCGATCCGCTCATACACACTATATTGTCCCTGTATTGTGCTAAAAGCTTCCATCGAATTTCAGCCCCTGACACATCTTTCGACCATAAAAATCGGGTCACTGCTCTTTGTTCTTCCTTGGTGTATATTGCTAGTGGAGCAGCCATGTTTACACTGTAAAGACAGAGAACAAAATAACGCGATCGGGTTTAAACTTTGATCACGTGACCACAATAGCACGAACTATAAGCACACATACACAAAACGCAGTGTGACGATAGTAAAGCTATGTTATGGCAAAAGTGCGGATAATTCTTTACTTTCCTTCGTGTATATATATATATATATATATATATATATATATATATATATATATATATATATATATATATATATACACATTTATATGTATGTTTGTAAGTGTATGTGTGTGTGTGTGTGTGTGTGTGTGTGTGTGTGTGTGTGTGTGTGTGTGTGTGTGTGTGTGTGTGTGTGTGTGTGTGTGTGTGTGTGTGTGTGTGTGTGTGTGTGTGTGTGTGTGTGTGCGCGCGCGTGTATGTAATGACTACTTTTCTAACTATGCTACTGATTCGTTGTAAAAGTATGACCTGTCTGCACTTCTTACAGCCAAATCCCGCACAGACACAGACACACATCATTCATTGGTACCCATCGCTTATCTTTCAATGCATCTCCCCATTACACATATCTTTATCTATCTTCCCACAGTTACGAACGTATGGACCGAGTTCCCCCGAGGTTTGGTTCTTAGGGGTTCCAAGTTTTATAATATCTGTTCAACTTTACAAGAATAGTTCGTTTCAGTTTGCACGTATATATTTGTAGTGCCATTTGTTTTGTAAGACAAGCCCCCGGCTGTGCCCGTCCCGGCTTCGTCATAGCTCGGCTAGCTGCTCATTGTTCAATAACTTAAGATTTTGTTCAACTGTATTCGACAATTCTTCCCTGTTGTAGCCTTTTTATCTGATTGGCTGGTCTTCAGTCGTGACGTCATGTCGCCTCCTCTGATTGGCTGGTCCTCAGTCATGACGCCATTTATATTCTTCTGTTTGCGTGGTCTTCAATTGTGAAGTCATGCAACATGTTCAGATTTCGATTATTTCTACAAACTATTTCTATATATACTATGATACTGGCGGATATTACCAGAATAAATAATCTATTAGAACAATGTATTAGAAAAAATAAAACATACAAATAATTCCACTTCAACACACCATGGATACTAGAGGACAAGTTCGCTGTAATATTAGATGAGAGTCTGGCTGCAGGTCCTCCTGTAATTACCAGTCTGACCTCGGTTTTACATAAACATACCTCTCACGTATCATACACAGCCCATTCCTTGCATTCAGACGTTTAGGGAAGTTCACGAAGCTGTGCATCTCCAGACTTTTTTTGTTCTTCTTCACGACCGTTTTTGTAAGAATACAAATAATCATACGATTATTCATATTTATACATTTTCTTTATAAGGGCACTTTCTGTAATGTATTCCCTGACAAATCATGTAGTAATTACCCACCGGTGCTTCAAGGCAAGCACGTAGAGGATACTGGAAAAGATACAAGAGCAATTTTGTTCTTTGGGAGGGTAAAACCTGAAAATAAATAAATGAACCTATTAGTTCAAACCACTGGGGCATTGAGGCTTCCATCTAGAATGTCCTTAACACCCTGAAGTCCCTCTTAAGCCGAAATAATCAAATGGCACAGAAGCTTCATAATTAACATCTTCATTTATTAATCTTATTTATTTATTTATATATTTATTCACTTGTATATTGATTCATTTATCTATTTATATATCTATCTATTCATTTAGTTATTTATTCATTGATCCATTTATTTATTTATGTATTCATTTACTTATTCATTTTCTATTAATTTATCTATTTATATATTTATTTGATTACCTATTTGTTAAGTTATCTACTTATTCATTTACTTATTCGTTTATCTATTATTGATATATATTTCTTCATCTATATCTCCCAGGAAATGCAGATGCTCTAGTCTACACCAGATAATAGGATTCAGCACTTTATTCTGGTAGCAACCTGGCCTTTTTATTCGTTTTGCCACTCGTGTGTAGACCATTTCAAGTGACACTATCTTCCATTGCGGCTGTCACCAGACTATTTCATTCATCTCCGTGGCAACCCACCCTTCAGTGGAGAAGAGGTTAAGGCTTTTAATAAATCTTGTAAATGCGATGACACGCTTTATAGATTTTGTTTTGGTTAAGGTTAAA
>NC_134777.1:44818895-44821395 GCF_046742065.1 Oratosquilla oratoria | reverse complement strand
CTCCCCATTATAAGGGGAATGGCCTAGTCAAAGTGCCATTCCTTATCATAAACAAATAAGACCTATTCAACAAACCGTTTCATCTCAGCATTTCGGGGATGAAAAGTTACCCATCCCTCGCCACATAGCTTAAAAAAAAAAAACAAAAAAAAAAAAAAATGCAGCGAGGCACAGCTCTTACACAACAGAACCAGGCAGCAGGAGACGGTTTATCCTCACCACTTCACCATATGGCAACTCTGTTCTCAGCCACTCAAAATATAATTATGAAGCAAATGAGAACATCCCTCGCGCCGCGTCCATTAGCAATCACCTTCCATCCACCTCCATCATCTGCACTCTCTTAACAAACAGGACAAAGGCATTCTTGCGGACAACAGAAGCTGACTCATAATTTGTTAGGTGTAAACAAATACATAATTCGTTGTAGATATTTAAGATTTTTCTGTGTGAAGTAGTTTCCTTAGAGTTATTTATTGATTGATTTATTTGTTTCTTGTTAACAATCTGCATTCATGTAAAAGATATGTTTTCACAGCTCTAATACGAGGTTTAGTTTTAGTGCCAGCAAAATGTGCAACAGTGTAAGGATCAGCATTCAATTAATTGATATAGTTTGCTCTTTGCAGGAATAATATATGGTATCTTGTCGAAAAGGGAATGAAATAATCACATATTCTTAACGATTATACTACCTTGTAAAAACATTAAGCAGCCATAGTGCATATCATGAAGTATAATGACACCTTATGAAGTGATTATACATCTTTGTATTATAAGAGTCTCGATGGATCGGTGATTAGCTTGTTCGACCCATATGTTGAAATGGATTTCGAGTCTCCACAGATATATTCCACTTGTTCAAGGAACTTATTCATTCCGGCAATTTTTTCTATAATCCTCTCCCGCGCTTGTCGTAAGACACTAGAGTAGACAGAAGTAATTCTTACAAAGCATAGAAAGAAAGTTCAAAAGAGGAAAATTACAATGTAACGAATAGAGACAATCGAATGATGAACGTACCTTTCACAAAAGTGCCTGAGATAATCCCAACGCAATTAGGGAACTTGTTTTGTATCTTCTATTTTCTTTTTTATGTATCATCAACTCCCCGTTGTGCTAAAATATTTACTGAAAAAATACTTCATGCTCCCTCGGAAAACTATTTCAACCTCTATTACATGAACACTTTAAACCTATTTTGCCTTGTGGTTCCTCAAACGACCACATTATCCTTCCACCTCCTCCTACTCCACCCGTACTCTTTCCTCACTCAGTGCTGTGGCAGTTTATCTCAGTACTTCCTCAACGTCGTCGAATCGTCTTTCCACGCCGCTGTATAAAATCGGACTCTAGGACAAAGCCGACTCATAATTCAGGATGCATATGAATTTAACTTGAAAAAAGTCTCACAGTTTTCGATCTTCTTACTAATCATAAAGTTCAGCTTCAGTGTAGGAATATGCACTGGTTAGAATCTCTTGTGGAAAACGTCAGGTGACCTTTCTTAACTACTATTAGTATTGTCATTATTATAATTTTTTATTATAATCAATAGTAGTTATAATAGTAACACAACAACACTGTATAATGATACTAGAAAGAAGAAGAAGAAGAAGAAGAAGAAGAAGAAGAAGAAGTAGAAGAAGAAGGAGAAGGAGAAGAAGGAGAAGAAGGTGAAGGAGGAGGGAAGAAGGAGGAGGAGGAGGAGGAGAAGAAGGAGAAAGAGAAGGAGAAGAAGGAGGAGGAGGAGGAGAAGAAGAAGAAGAGGAAGAAGAAGAAGAAGAAGAAGAAGAAGAAGAAGAAGAAGAAGAAAAAGAAAAAGAAAAAGAAAAAAAAGAAAAAGAAAAAGAAAAAGAAAAAGAAAAAGAAAAAGAAAAAGAAGAAGAAGAAGAATTATCATCATTATTTAACATGATTCTGATTTGGTTCATGTCTTGTAACACTTTGACTGTAAATATATAAACGTATTTCTGTGACATATTCAGAATAATGTATCATGGCCAAAGTAAAATACCACTAAATTTTGAGGATGATCCAAATAGAAGCGCTGTTATCGCCTCTGGGTCATGTTCGAGGGATGTCAGCCAATCTCGATTGGGGTCCCATGCGACCATCTGACGCCATAGATGTTACATGTGACCCAAGTGTGATATCATGGTCGTCACATGTGACCCAAATGTAACGTCACTGATATTGCACGAGACCCATGTGTAACATCACAGATGATACGTGTGACCCAGATGTTTGGTAGATTTTCTTTAATCACTATATAAAGACCAAGTACAATAATGATTCTGGGAGAGACGTAAACATTAACCAAATTCTCAATGAAGTGGTCATGTGCCAAGAAGAATCCGGACTGTCGACCTTTACGACGGGAGTCAAGCACTCTAACCTCTATACCACCTGATCCTCTCCATCTCTGCTGTTGTTTCAGGCGTTAGATAATCTCGCGTTACGTCCGCAAGGAACCGTGCCAGGCAACGTTCCCGTCCCT
>NC_134777.1:44806395-44808895 GCF_046742065.1 Oratosquilla oratoria | reverse complement strand
TGAGAAAACGATGCCGCAACGAAACTTGAAGCACCATGAAGTGCCCTAGTAATCGGGTAGGCACTTCGCTTAATCTTTCAGTGATGCGACGCACTTTTAAGGCTTTGTTATGAGGAACTACAAACTACTCAAAAGAATATCTGCTGGACAGAACCCGTCCTATCTTAGGACCAACCTTCATCGTCCTAATGAAATCGTCTAATATATATTCCAAAATCTATAAACTAAGCCATGGTAGTGCAGATAGTATTGTATAGTATATTAGGTCAAAGCGTGCCTTGAAAGACCTATGACACTGAAGAATCATATGAAGAGTGCAATTTTATAAAGTGATCTTTGATATGCAACTGATGTTAATTTTCTGCACTAGTTTTGGCTCTTCATTATGCAGGAGTGCCTTGTGATAGACACGGTTAAAGATTCTGGGGGAAAACACAAGGGTTTATAATTTTCTTGCCAAAGTGGAAATCCACCTCAGGACATGGGTGAAGCGTGATGATCATCGACCCACTACGACGCCCCAGTGTCACTAAGGATATAGAATCGTATTCTTAAATCTTGTAAGATCATGTAACCTATAATTTATAGAATTCATTATCATTCTTTTGCCTTGTAGAGTATATTCTTTATGATAATATTTAATATAAAAGTCTAGTGTTAATATACATTTTCACAACTACCGAACTTCTACTCCATAATCTACAGAGGGAAATATAGCTCAAAGTTGCTGCACAATACACAAGGGTACAGTTAAGCAAAATAATGTTGGGAAAGTCTTGACGATATTTCATCCATATGGCGTCGCCCGACACCTCTCTCGTAGCCGGCATGTAAGATCGCTGGACAAATGTACTTCTTTATAAAGCATCAATTGGTCTTTTGACCCATGGAACACAATGGAATATCATATAAGAAAACAGAGTAAGTCAGTGTATTATATAGTAGCACCGAGGCTATGGGACGTTGCATAACAACAGAAATGTTTTTACGGAGGCCACTAGAGCGACATCAATACAAAAATACAACTACAAATCGCTCATTACATGGTTGTTATTGGTTCCCTTAAGAGGTTCAGGGTCGATCTGGAAAGTTGTGACTATTCGAAGGATGACGTTTCCTTAAATTGGCTGGTTGGGAGTTCTCCTTGGTCGTTCTTCTGCCCCACCTGTGGGGAAATCTTTCTGAGTTCGATGATGTAAGAAGATGGCGGCAAACTAGGATAGCATGCTACTTGCTTCGTTTGACTGGAAACGATTTCGGTTACAATATTCTAGACTTCCGTAAGAACATCTCAACAACGTTCCTAACATATGTTTAACTTCTTAGTTCGTCATTCAGCTTTTCACCTTAAGACACAAGAGTAATTTGTCATTTAGATTCGATAAACACAATATCATAACTAAAGTCGTTTCTACTCAAAGTAATAAAACCAAGTTGCATGGTAGCGAGAAATACCTATCCCACCATTTTTACGTGGATTGGGAAGGATTGTGGGGTAAACTGCACGGATGGAGGAATTCCTTGCAAAAGTGGAAACCTACTGGGATACAAGTCATCAGCTTTCGTGGCTTGTTGCAGAGCACCTCGATCTCGAGACTACTTAAACTCCCCAAGAAGAAGAAGAAGAAGAAGAAGGAAAAGAGACACAGTATTGGAAGAATTTGTCCCTGGAGACCTGTATGTTGAGAACCAGAGCAAATCTTTTTCCGTGGCTCTGTCTTGTCCCCTTCAATTGCATGACGTACTTCTACATTTACTTTTAACCTGCCCAAGACCAGGCTACTTTATTTAGCTATCCCTGGAATGAATAGAATAATGTGCCTTTAAATAAATGTATATATAGTTTGAGTCATCATGTAATCCAGGTACTACATATTTTCAGTTGCCTGTGAACAAGGTGACCTTGGATATAGACAGCACGAACCGTGAGATTTATTGAAAAAAGTACAGAGAGTAAAATTAAGAAAAGAACTATAAAGGATGACAATTAAAACCGGACCGAAAAAGGGAAAAGCAATACATAAAGAAAACGAACGGGAAGTCAAACAAACTTAGACACTTACGAGGCGAGAATGAGTGAGAAATGAAGACAAGGGAGGGGAACGGGGAAGGAAGAGGATAGAAGGGTGATGGGCAAACAGAACTAGTATTAAAGAAATGAGGGAATAGAACGTGTGATATACGAGTATATAATACAAAGATACAAGTACACTTACATACACGCATGTACACACGTATACATAATTACATTTGCGTGTATATATATATATATATATATACACATATATATTATTCATATATATATATAAAGATATATATATATATATGTATAAATATATATATATATATATATACATATATATGTGTGTGTGTGTATGTGTGTGTGTGTGTGTGTGTGTGTGTGTGTGTGTGTGTGTGTGTGTGTGTGTGTGTGTGTGTGTGTGTGTGTGTGTGTGTGTGTGTGTGTGTGTGTGTGTGTGTGTGTGTGTGTGTGTGTGTG
>NC_134777.1:44778895-44788895 GCF_046742065.1 Oratosquilla oratoria | reverse complement strand
CACACACACTGGATATCCACCATTCTTTGATATCACTGAAATATCTCTATCACATCAAAAATACTTCAACCAACCCAATTTCCCATAACCATACAATGCCCATTCATATAGCAATGGAATGACAAACCTGTTATTCATATTGGAAATAGTCGACAATGTTTCTCATGGCAAGGCCTACTCGAGTACCCTAGCTACTTTGTATCGCCCAACCCGTCATAACAACTGTTGGCATCTGACAGAACCCTTTCTCCAACATATTTACTCATTTAACAGCTATTAACGTATGCACCGACGATTCCCGCTCTAACTACGGTACAGGTTACGCAACAGTGTAGCCTGCTATCGTGACCAGTGATTTAAAATAATACTAGTACTCCTAACTACAGGACATTCCCACCACACACGTGTCCTTATCATGATAGGAAACGACACTACCACCTAACAGTGGTAAAAGCACAAAATTTGTCACATACGTAGAATTACATATTGTGAACACTTTCAGATACTGGGGCACTTGAGATCATGCCTATGTCAACCGTGGTAGCCATATGTGTGTGTGTGCGTGTATATATATATATATATGTATATATATATATATATATATATATATATATATATATATATATATATATATATATGAGATCGGAGGAAAGTTGTGTGTAATAAGACTCTCTCCGGGTAAATGTTAACCCGAAATATATCAGAGTATTTCATGTGTATTTGTATATAGATGATAGTGTTATGCAAGCAAGGGAGGGACATGGAGGGCTGAGGTGGGGAAGGGGGTGTTTATGTGTGAATGATATTTTGACGCAGCCCGAAGGGATTTCTCACAGTCTTCTCTTTTTCTGCGGGATGGGAGAGAGAGAGAGAGAGGTGGGGGGGGGGGTCGCCGATTAAGTGAAGCGGCCTTGCTGTGGATGTACTGTGTCTTGCTCCAGTGCTTCTGACATGGACAGTAGGAGGAATATGGGGATAACCCATCATCCATGAGAAGTCAAAATAAGAGGGAGGAGAGGGTGGTGAGTGGTAGTGGAATGGGTGGGAGTGGGTACGTGACTTAAACTTGGCTACTTCCCTTATAAGGTGCAGGAAGCTCTTGGTATATATATATATATATATATATATATATATATATATATATATATATGTATATATATATACAGTATATATATATATATATATATATATATATATGTGTGTGTGTGTGTGTGTGTGTGTGTGTGTGTGTGTTGTGTGTGTGTGTGTGTGTGTGTGTGTGTGTGTGTGTGCGTGCTTATATATATATATATATATATATGTATATATATATATACATATATATATGTATATATATATTATATATATATATATATACATATGTGTGTGTGTGTGTGTGTGTGTGTGCGTGTGTGTGTGTGTGTGTGTGTGTGTGTGTGTGTGTGTGTGTGTGTGTGTGTGTGTGTGTGTGTGTGTGTGTGTGTGTGTGTGTGTGTGTGTGTGTGTGTGTGTGTGTGTGTGTGCACGTACACTTGTGTGTACGTCCTTTATTACAACGTCATAGTCACTATCTTAGAAGACCCTACTTTCCCTATAGATAACAATGGCTATAAAAAAATCCTCCCGTTGTTTCAGTGCTTGTATTGGGAGAAAAATTATAACGTTGTATTAAAAACTAAGCTGAAAAGAGGAGATAGCTTTGAGTTTGGGTATGTAGTGGGGAGGGTGTTGGGAGTGAGGAGAGGACGAAGGAGGGAAAGGGTGGCACTACAAGTGAGGAGGTAGGTAAGCGTGTGGAGTGGGAGGTTTCTTCAAGCCTAATGTGGATGAAGGTGAATTTAAGAAGGGAGATGTGGGCCTTTATAAGCACATATGGGTCTGGTAGTGAGAATAGTTTAGAGGAAAGGGAGGCATTCTGGATAGATTTAAACAAATGCATAGAGAACTTTGGAAGAAATGTCACAGTAGTGGTTTTGGGAGATCTCAATTCTAGGATATGGGATGAACCAATAGACAAAGTGGTCGAGAGGTGTGGAGTGCTAGGTAAAAATCATTATGGAGAGTTGTTGTTGGAGATGTCTTTAGAGAGTTGATGATAGTTAATACAGCGTTTAGGAAAAAGTCAAGCAAAAGTACACACGGAGGAGGGTGGTGGATGGAAAGGTAGTTGATAAGGCATTAATGAAAAAGAATAGGAAGAGCTTTGGATGTCCATGTTCTTAGGGGAGAGAGTGGGGGAATATCAGATAATTTTTTTGGTGGAAGGTAGGTTGAGAGTAGAAGATAGGTAGAGAAAGAGGTAAAGAGCAGAAGATAGAGAGGTGCTGAGAGTAAAATGTTTAAATGAGAAGGAAAAAGAGCTGAAGTACCAAGAGAAGCTGAGAGAAGTGTGGGATATGGTGAAGGATAGAGTAGAGGTAGGAGTCGAGGAGGAATGAAATTGTTTAAAGGAGGTAGTGGCAAGGTGTGCAAAGATGGTATATGAGACAAGGAGGGTGGAAGGTAATAGAAAGAAGCGTATTGAGGGGTGGAAAGATGGCGTGAAGAAGGTAGCAGAAGAGAAGAAGCGAGCATTTAGGGTTTGGTTGCAAAGTAGGACGAGAAAAAATATATGTGAGGTACAAAGAAAAAAGAAGAAAGGCAAAACAAAATAGAAAGGATGAAAAAAGGAGAGCAGATGTAAAATGGGGGAGTAGTGTGACTTTTTTATTTTTTTTATTTTAAGTAATAAAAATGTGTTTTGGAAGGAAGTTAAGAGAGGAAGGGGAGATGAATTGAGTAAAGAAAAGTAAAAGGCGCAGTAGGACAGATGTTAACAGACAAGGTGGCGGTAAGAGGAAGGTGTGCAGAGTATTTTAGAAAGCTCTTGAATGTGGAGGAGAATAGGGAGGGATTGATGGCAGCAGTAGGAGGTGCTAAAAAAACGACGGTGATAGGAGAGAAAAAGGGAGGATAAGTCAGAAAAGATGAGGTGCAAGTATTTTTGAAAATTATGAGGACAGGTAAAACACCATGGTTAGATAGTTGTCATACCGAGTGTCTGAATACAAGAGGTACAAAAATAGTGGACTGGCTAGTGAAAGCTATCTGGTATGTGTTTGAGGGAGGGTAGACTGCCAGAGGACCGGAGGTGTGCCTGTATAGTTCCGCTTTACAAGGGAAAAGGGGAACAAATGCGAGTGTAGTAGTTTTAGAGGGATCAGTTTGTTGAGTGTAAATAGGAAAGCACATGGGAGAGTTTTAATTGAGAGGATTAGGAAGGAATAGAAGGAGTAGTTGTTAATAAGAAGTGTGGATTTAGGGACGGTAGGGGTTGAGTGAATCAGATTTTTTGTGGTAAAGCAGATGTGTGAGAAAGACTCATGACAAGGTAGACAGAAGGCAATATGGAAGATTTGACAGGTATATGAGATCGGAGGAAAGTTGTTAAAGGCACTCCTTTTTTTTTTTTTCTTCAATTTAGAAATGGAGAGAGCGAGTGCTTTGAGGTAAAGGTGGGACTGTGACAGAGATGCGTCATGTTGCCATGTCTGTTATATGTCTCTATGGATGGGGTGGTATGGGAGGTAAAGGCAAGGGTAATGGGTAGGGAACTGGAGATGGTTGAAAAATAGAGAAAAGTAGGGTTGAGCCAGTTGTTGTTTGCTGACGACACTGCGCTTATGGCAGGATCAGAGGAGAGATTAAGGGAATTAGTGATGGAGTTTAAGAGGGTATGCGATAGGAGAAAGTTAAATGTAAATGTGAGTGAAAGTAAGGTGATGAGATGTACAAGAAGAGAGGATGGCAGCGAATGGGAAGTAAATCTTAAAGGAGAGGGGTTTGAGAAAGTGGATAACTTTAGGCACTTGGGGCCGCATGTGACAGGAAAGGAAGGAGTGGAGATGGAACTAAATTGTAGACTGAGAGAGTCAAATAAATGCCTTGGAAGATTAAAAAGTGTTATAAGAAATAAGCATTTGGGAAATGGATCCAAAGAGATATGAAGGGGTGATTATGCCGACGGAGCAGAGACCTGTCTTGTTTCTGCATGAGGGAACGGAGAGGGAGTTCATCGATTAAGGGAAGCGGTTTTGCTGTGGATGTGCTGTGTCTTGCTGCATTGCATCTGACTCAGGGCAGTGGGCGGGATACAGGGATGACCCGTCGTCCATGAGGAGGTTATTATGTGAGAGAGAAGAAAGCATGGTGGATGGGAGGAGAATGGGTGGGTGGGGAAAAGCCCTGGTATATAGATAGATTATAAGCTTGGCATAAGATTCTAAGTCAAATGCAAAGCCTATCATATATTTCTAAATTTATTATTAGATAAGGATTCGCACAGGTGAACTATAAACCAAGATGCATATACCATTGACAACATATGAAACACCTGCTTGAGTGTTATTTTGTTGACAATGCTTAACACCACTCATACTGAAATTGCCAGGTATTTCTGAGCCATCAAAGAACGCGTAGCTTTTTTTTTTTTTTTTTTTGTCGATGGTTCTGGTACCTGACATACGAAATCTTTGGACAATGTAAAAGTCTAGAAACAGCTATGTAAAAGGATAGTTTGGCAGATCACAGTCAGACCCAGAGGTAGACGAGAAACACGGAGAGTGCATTGGTGAATATATTAAAGATTAAGATAAAACCAAAACTTATTTCCTACTCTGTGAATATATGTGGAATCTGACAGGAGAAAGATGCCGTTCCTTTTCTTTGTTATACATGCCAAAGAGCTTTATGATGGCGTCCCGAATAAATCTTCCTGGGATCAGATTCACAAAAGTTTCTAGGCCATAAATGGAGCAATTTCGTCTTTCATATTCCAGTTTTAGTGCAACAAAGGTAAGGAGGAGCTAGGGGGGCCTTAGGCAAGTGGCGGTCACTGTGGGCCACTTCATATCAGTTTCGAGATCTCACACACATGCGGAGAAAGGAAACCATATACAGTCCTGCGTATCTTTTTTTGCTGAGTATTTTTTTATACTTTTATACACAGAAACTCCCTTATAAGTTAGGTTTATAAACAATATCGTATTACAACAAGAACAACAACAATAGTAACAACAACAGCAAGGACAACAATAATAACAACAGCAACAATAACAGCAATGAAATTAACAATAACAACGACAACAGCTGCAATGAGAGATATATATGCATAGTTCTTATAAATCATAAGTTTGTTTCGTTTGTCTGTAATGATATTATGCGCTATAAGCAAACAAGACGAATTCTATATAACTTTATGATAATTTTCAGCTACATTAGTAGAACTATAATTCTCAAAACAGTTATGCAAGGAAACTAATAAATTTTACAATAAATTAAACTTTTCAGGATGAGCGGAACTCCTAGAAAGGAGAAAATCTTAAACGGAAGTGTTCTTTATGGTCACCTTTGCCCTAGGCGTTTGGACAATTGGCAATCATCGTTATTCATTGGAAGATACAGCCACACCTTTTGTAAAGACGACTGGGAGACCTAAAAACCACTGTGTCATAGATCGTATGGTATGTAAATCTAAATGTACTGAGTTAAAATATGTGGAAAATTTACACTAGGAGACGCTTATTGGCAGTCGAGAGGATCACCTTTGCCCTGTGTACTCTGTCTGCCAGAGCAAATAGCAGTTACCTTTGGCCGAGGGAATCAAACTTGAGTCCATGTGTTATGGAGGGAATATGAAACTCAACTCGAAACGATGGCAATAAGAAATGAAATTCCTTCGTGCTGGGATCTTAAAATGAAGAAAATTTCAATATCAGAATAAAAATCAAAGTATCGATCATTTCCGACACAAGAATGATCTAATTTTCGAAAGCATTTCCTTTTTGAATATCGGAGATTTTTAATTTTTAGAAATGCCCAAATGGATATAACTAATATATTGGGCAAATCCCTGTGGAACAAAAATGGAGAGATCTAATAGAAATATTCGTTTTCTTCTTCTTTGTCTTCTTTTCTTCCTTCTTCTTTGTCTTAATTTCTCTCCCTCACCTACGTTGTTGCAGTGTATCCACCTTGTCTCTGATAAATGGGGAGCCTCTGTTTTAGCGCTAACCACACTAGTCATCAGTGACTGCCACTTACCCTAACTGTCCGGCCTATGGACAAAAAATTATAAGTACGGCCTCAACTATAAGCATTTTGAGGTAAGTTCATTTGTTCACTTTTTACAGGGAGTGAGTGAGAGGTGATTCTTTTTCCTTTTTTTTTTCTTCTTCTTTCCCCTTTTTCTATTATCCCTCTGCGACCCAGTTTGATTTCAGCATCCAACAGTGTCTTTCACTTGTCCTGGAAATTCCGTCTTATAGGACACAAATAAAGATCTCGTTCACAGTTAAGCATGTATTTGTGATAGTTCCTCGCTTTTCTCTCTCTCTCTCTCTTTCTGTCTATATGACTGTCTGCCTGTTTCTCTGTCTTTCTGTCTGTCTGTCTGTCTGTCTATCTGTCTGTCTGTGTATTTGTCTATCTGTCTGTCTGTCTGTCTGTCTGTCTGTCTGTCTGTCTGTCTGTCTGTCTGTCTGTCTGTCTGTCTGTCTGTCTGTCTGTCTGTATGTCTGTCTGTCTGAATGTCTGTCTGTCTGTCTGTCTGTCTCCCCGCCCTCTCTCTCTCTCTCTCTCTCTCTCTCTCTCTCTCTCTCTCTCTCTCTCTCTCTCTCTCTCTCTCTCTCTCTCTCTCTCTCTCTCTCTCTCTCTCTCTCTCTCTCTCTCTCTTTCTCTCACTCTCTCTCTCTCTCTCTCTCTCTCTCTCTCCCACTCTCCCTCTCTACACACACACACACACACACACACACACACACACACACACACACACACACACACACACACACACACACACACACACACACACACACACACACACACACACACACACACATATATATATATATATATATATATATATATATATATATTTATATATATATATATGGATGATTTCATTCAACTGAGGGAGTTAGATTCCCTTCAATCTAAATACCTCTCCCTAACTTGTATAGCGACATCTCATGTCAGTTAGATACCAACTACAAGATCTTATAGCTTTTCTATATTTTTCCCCGTTGAATTATGATTATAATCCATATCACCCTTGAAACCACCATTAGTATTAGCAATACTCCACTTGTCCCGCTGCGGAGCACTTGACTCTGATCCTCCCCCCTCTTGAGTACAAAGGGTCGTGTTTGATCCCGGTGGCTGCCATTGCCTGCCCCTTGCCCTGATTGTTGCAGTCACAGCTAAGCGACTCCTGTCGGGAGCATCTCCTTTTTCCACTAAAATGTATCAACGGGTTTGATTCTATGAATGATTCCATGATCGTGACATCAAGGTTATGAATCATTACATCATGAATCTGATAATTGCTCTGTGTCTCTAATTATAACGAGGGCTCAACCCTGAAATGAGGACGTGTGAGTTGTAATAACTGGCCCTGAAACCCGCTCAATCAAGGTACCCAAAACTCGAACTTTCCTGTGGATAAGGAAATCTAATTCATTGCCATAAAATGGCTAGGTGGTCAGGTTAAAAGGTTCTGTGTTTCGGTTAAGAGAACCAGTGGTCAGTTAAAATGTCCAGTCTAATTAAGAGGTCCGGTGATCTTATTAAGATGTCCATTGGTCCGTTTAAAAGTCCGGTAGTTAAGATACAAAGTGTTCCATGAGACCAGGCGATCGTTCCACCCTTTACACCACTATGTCCTTCAGTTAAAGAACATAGGACGATATTCTGTGTACTTTACGACGATCTTTTCAATAAGGTGACGATGTTAATGGATTTAGCTGAAGCGGCGGACTTCAGGCTGAAGGAGATCTTAAATGATCGTTGTCTCTTTCAGACCGAAGTCCGTTCTTCTTTTATACCTACAATAGCCTCCTGTCGTTAAGTAGAATAACACGTGACCTACGCAAGGAGTCAACGCTAAAGGTCCTTTCGGCTACCCGTACGATGGCTTACGTACTTGACCTCCTCTTTGCATCCAACCCTGAAGAGGCTCATGAGGAAGGGGATGAGTTGAAACCGTATACAGAATATCTGTTTGTTGGCGGGTGTGGGGTTCAAATAATTTTAAGAGATGTGAGGATCTCGAGTTAAGCAGAAACCGTCACCTTTACTTTGTCTATTTGGACAGCCAAGGCAAGTGATAGACATCGCTGGTCGATGGTAGTAATGGTGGTGGTGATGATGATGATGAGGAAAATGATGAGGGGGAGAAGAAAAAGGAGGAAGAAAAGCAGCAGCAGCAGGGAAAGGAAAGGGGAAGGAAAAGCAGAAAGAGACAGAGAAGAAGAAAGAGAAACAGCAGCAGCAGTGTTAGCAGAGCAACAATAACAATAACGACGGCAACGAGGGAGCCATACACGTCTGCATAGAAGGAGAAAGGGATGAGGTTGAGGGGAGGTAGGGTAGGGGAGGCCAGTCAGCCAGTCCAATTATTGATAGAGGACTTGATCCGGCCCCTGGCGGCGTCTCCGGTATCCCCTCGAGAGGCCTCGAGAGGAATCCCGCCTGCCAGGTGCCTCCGAGCTCACCAGGCGGCCCTAGACTCCTCCTCTTCCTTCCACAGGCAGGCACTCAACATGCTAACATGCACTCCTCCTGTCTGACCTCACGTTTCGCCACTTAGACTTTCAAGACGGTAACGCACAACATAGATATTTTTTTTTTTTTTTTTTTTTCTCCGGTTAAGGGCAGACAATTTGATGCAAAAGAGGTCAGTCGTCGACTTGAAGGATGTCTCAATCGATGAAGACCCCATCCAAGTTGCCAAGTTGGATTTTGTCTTGTCAGCTGCATAGTATTTCCTGTTTTCGGACGGAACAAGGTCAATACGCCGTGTTGAAGGAGTTGTGCAATCGAGGGGCGGTGGAGCCGCAGTTTTCTTTTTATTTCTAGGGTTGTTCTGGACTTTCATATTCACTTTAATAAAGTAACATATTTTCTGTATTTCTTTTGGCTAACAAGAAAACGGTATGAATAAGAATCCCTTCCGAAGACATTAATATACTTTGTAGTTGCATGTAACATGGAGGAGACTGGTTCTATTTACAGAAAAAAAAATGAATTGAATATTTATGACTCGACCAATAGTGTCTTTCAGCTATAGGCTCAACTTTGGAATAGGAAAAGTCTCAATCTATTAACACAATTGAATCTAATGAAGTGTATTGGAAGAGCAAAGCAACAGAAGACGAGTTCGTCTAGAACGACCCAGAGGCACAAAAGGACAAAAACACGACTAAATGGAACGGAGTGCGAAAGCACATGACAAATGAACAGAGCGTAAACTGTGTTTGCCCTCCTGTTACGAGAATTACTGGGTAAACGTGGTCAAGCGACTCCAAAGCGCTGCTCATGAAAGTGAAGCGTGTCTGCATTATGCACCTGCATGCACACCTGCGAAAAGGAGGAGAAAATCCGATAAAGACTTTCTCTCGCAGAGGCAAAACCGATATTTCGTGCTGATGATCCCACTGCCCTGGAACATCACCGACATTGTTTGAGTGTCGTACTAGACCGATAGATACATTTTTTTTTCTCGTTTTTATATCTGTAATCTCTATACATTTACAGATTTTGGCCTTTTTACTTTTTTATATTCTCAAACAATTATTTTAGAACTCTATCGGTAAGTTGGGAAAATTATAAAAAAAGATCTTTATTCATTAATAAAGATACCACATTTATTTTATTATCTTTATTGCTGTTCCTGTTTTTAAGTTGATAATGAACATTTATAATTTTTATAGGTTTTGAAAAGATAAATTTGAGAATTCAACAAATCTAGGAAAATCAAAGAACATTAATATGCAAATTCACACACACACACACACACACACACACACACACACACACACACAAACACACACACACACACACACATATATACACACATACACACACACATATATACACACATACACACACACATATACATACAAACACACACACACACATATATACATACAAACACACACACACACACACACACACACACACACACACACACACACATACACACACA
>NC_134777.1:44768895-44771395 GCF_046742065.1 Oratosquilla oratoria | reverse complement strand
TCTCACCCTTATAAGAGAGATGGTCGAGTCAAACCATAAACTGCAAAGGGTTGTACAAGAAGCCCATAAACTCACAACAAGTGGTAATTGTTTTCATATTTTTTCTGACAGACGACAAACGATTTTATTAAATTGAAGTAATAAAATTCCTCTCCTTCAGCGTTAACGCCCCCACCCCTTCACTGCGGTGATGTAAATGTCTAGGTTTTTGTTTTACCTAACAACAGACAATTAGGTTTCCCTCTTTGCTTCCTGTCAAAGTTTCTGCAGAAATTATCCTTTCTAGGGAAATAGCGGGAGAAATAGTATTTCAACATTTTCCCTTACTGGCTTTTGACTTTGGATTTTTTTTTTTTTTTATGGACTAGTGCCCTGAAGTCCTTTCATTGTAACGTTTTATTTGTTTTATTTTTAGCCTTTTTAGCACTTTTTGAATAAGGTACAAAAATACAGGAAAAACGGGAGTGAATAAATTTCCAGCAGCAGTCATAATGTACTATGAAACAAAGGAATTTAGGAAACCAATCTCTACCCATTACGCCACCATCCCTACTGGGACAGACACTCAAGAATAAGGTATGTGTGTGTGGGTGTGCCTTTGGGTGTGTGTGTGAGCGTGTGGGTGTGTGGGTGTGTGGGTATGTGGGTGTGTGGGTGTTTGGGTGTGTGGGTGTGTGGGTGTGTGGGTGTTTAGGTGTGTGGGTGTGTGGGTGTGTGGGTGTGTGGGTGTGTGGGTGTGTGGTTGTGTGGGTGTGTGGTTGTGTGGGTGTGTGGGTGTGTGACTGTGTTGGTGTGTGACTGTGTTGGCGTGTGGGTGTGAGGGTGTATCAGCAATCACAACTACTCGATTTTAGAAACTGAATTACCGCAAGTTTCTAACTCTGGCACGCACGACAACGTAAGTCTGCGGTCCAAGGCACCTTCGCCGTCGCAACTCCCGAACACAGGCACTTACGGGGCCGTAACTCCGGACCTCGGACACATACGACCTCGTAAATCAACTGCCCGGGACTTTAATGAAGTCCTGCACCAATACTAAAAATTCTAATAACAAAACACTCAAGATTAAGATCCCCCATTTCCGAACTATTGACCTCGCTGCTGGTGTGCCCATTGAGACTCTCTTCACGTTTATCCCATTCAGTCAGAACACCCCGAGAGCCCTGAAGTTGGATGGGATCACTAAGATCCAGCTAAGACAACACAGTTAATGTCGAAACAGTGGACGAAATCTGGCTCAGTGCTGAAAGAAACACATCAAGAAGTACTAAGACTGAGTTAGTTCAGATCATACCATAGTCTTAATTCTTCAAATTTGATTTGCTTTTACCAACTTTAATTTGTGTATAACATTGGATGAGAGGAGATAATCGATATAATACAAAAAAGAAATAGGGAAGGGGTTAGAAAAAGAGGGGGAGGGGAGGAAAAAGGTAAGAAGAGGGAGGGAGGACACGAGATGTATAAAAGATAGATTTTTTGCTGTCACCCAATGTACAGTACATGAACCTAATTCATCTCTTCATAATCAATGTATAGAACGGGTATACTACCCAAATCAAGGTCGGAATGGAAGCTTTCTCATGAATTATTTTGTGGAAAGAAGGTGGAGTAGAAATTACTGTGTTTTATGCAAACAATTCTGGGAAATACCACAACTCCGGCTGAGGAGTCTTAACAGTGGCCAGTATCACTTCTATCTTTTGTTCATATCGACCTCTTCTATTCATTCTTAAATCCTATGGTATTTTCTTTCCCTAACGTGCAAATCCTTAATTTCGGTACTCCCTTCACCTCCCCCACTTTCCTATCAGCTAGAATTGGGTTAAACTAAATTGGTCTAAGTAGACCTCTGGAATTGTTCAAAAAGATGAATTGAACCGTAGACCATTAGAAACCCTAACCGAAAACTATAACCGTTCGAAAATTGCTCCACCCTTGCTTCTAACATGGTCCAATCCTGCTCATTCATTCTCTTACTCTCTGAAATTCCTCCCACCGGTGTTCTGCCCTTCCAATACCCCCTGCCCCCTCCCAAAGGTGGGTAAGGGAGTCTCCAGCCTCCGGGTGGGTTAGAAGGGGGTCGGCGCTCCCCCTACTATCAGTAATATCCGCGCGGGGCTAAAAGCCTCTCAATGGGGCCGTAACCGACGGGTCGGCTAATACACGCAGTCATATCCGCGCTCCGTGCGGCAGGTAACAACGCCCACTTCGCATAAACACTTCAGCCAGGAATGCATTCACTTTCGATAAGACAATTTAGGCCCGCGCCCGCCGTGATAGCGATATCATACGTTGCTTAATTATGTAGAAATACAAGGAGGGGACGCCCCGAAACGGCGGGGCCCTAACGCCGGAACGGGCGATTTCGTGGACAACTAATGTTTGCTATCGGAGCATTCGTAACGTCCGCCCGCCCGGAACCGTCACTGACAACGTTGGTTGTGGGGGGAGGGGCCAGAGGAGGGAGGGGAGTGAGAGGAGGAAGAGGAAGGAGAGG
>NC_134777.1:44726395-44741395 GCF_046742065.1 Oratosquilla oratoria | reverse complement strand
AAATACAGCTCGCTCAAAGAAGCCACCATGAGCCTCCACCACGGCCTCCAGGCGGGACCTGAATCTGCAGCACACGGCCTTGACGGTGTCCTTCGAGAGACGCCTGAACACCAGTTAGATTCTGGCAATCACCTCGTCCTTGGTGTTGCAGGCGGTACGGTTGGTATCTTTTCCAACTGCTCCCTTCACATATTAGAGCATAGGGTTGCAATCAGACGAGTTGGGGGGCCAGTTACTGGGACTGGTGAAGTCGTAGAAGTTCGCAGAAAGCTACTTCTGGGGTTTTCCGGAGGTGTGACACGGAGCTGAGTCCTGCTGCCATACGTATGGTCTTCCCGCAGCCACCCACTCCACTCAGCGCTTGACAATAGTGGACAGCAACTCAATATAGCCACCTGAAGTGAGTCCGTCTTCAAAGATGTGGGCGGCATGACGAGGCCTTCGCTGGAAACAAACAGTTTGAGGGAACTTTGTCTTCATGAAGCGCGAGACTTCGTGTGGACTGTAGGCTAGCCACCTGTTGTTCTGAGCGTTGCGCAAACTGGTCATGGCAGAAGTTCTTCTCGCCTGAGAAGAACCAGAGCATCCACGGCTCGACTGGGTGTTTGACCTTGTTGAGGAGTTTCTTGGCTTACGTAAGGCGGTTCTCTTGGGCCTTGGCGGTGAGTAGTTGGCCCTTGCGCCTCTTGTATGAGTAGTAAAGATCCTAGTTCAGCGTTTTTCTTCATAGTCGACCATCTCTCTCGCCATGGTCCGCATTCCCTTGCCTGGACATTGCCGTACTTTGTTCAACTTCTCGACAAATTTCGTTGTGCGGACAGTCAGAACGCCTACTACCATCCTTCCTGTTACCTGTTAGCTATTGTTTCCACATCTCCGTCGCAATTCTCCAGCACACATCTCACGGCCTTCACGGTCTTCAAGGAACAATGGACTGCAGCTAAGATTTCCGAATTTCTGAATCCGGTGTGAATCATCACGATGCAGGTCACTCTCTTCCAATATTCTTGTGTTTTCCAGTCGTCCAGGCTCTCTAGCTCCCACACCAAACCAAAAGTACACAGAATCAGCTATACGTTGACAGATGACTGTATATATAGGGATGAATCCATGTATAAATGAATGCGTTTATGTATAAATATATGAATGTTTGCTTGCATTTATGTATGTATATATGTATGTATGTATGTATGTATGTATGTATGTATGTATGTATGTATGTATGTATGTGGATTTGTATATATGTATGTATATGCATATATATATACACACACACACACACACACATATGTATATATATACATGTATATATATATATAAATATATATATACATATATATATATATATATATATATACATATATATACATTATATGTATATATATATATATATGTATGTATGTATGTATGTATGTATGTATGTATGTATGTATGTATGTATGTATGTATGTATGTATGTATGTATGTATGTATGTATGTATGTATGCATGTATATATGAATGTAGGTGTGCATGTATGTATGTGTGTATGTATGTATGTATGTATGTATGTATGTATGTATGTATGTATGTATGTATGTATGTATGTATATATGTATATATATATATATATATATATATATATATATATATATATATATATATATAATGGATAACTGTTATCTTAAGAAATAGGTAGATGAAGGATACATCTTTGTTATACCGTGTGACAAAATAATTAGTTTGAGGTTTAAAACGAAATATGAATAAGTAGGATGTGCATTCCCAGGTGAGGAGAAAGCAGTTTCCCGCACGGAGAATACAAATGAACCCGCTGGGTCGAAGCGGCGTCAATAAAGTTTCGAGGCAATTATAATCACACCGAAACAGCGATTCATTATCAGATCTCCCTCAGATTTTCTTTTTTTTTCATGAAATTCTTTGATAAGTATATCTCGCTTCTGGGAACATTTCGTGGCAACGTACGAGACACTATGTAAGACGCCTCCGAATTTATGAGACTGGTTGAAAGCATAACATGGCCATTGCACATGTTCCATTGCATTGTTCTGTGACTAACGCATGTGGTGGAATTCTCTTGTAAAAATAAAATCATGTACCGCCAGACAGACAGCGAATATACATGACGCCCGTGTGTTTAACGAGACAAGTTGAAGTACGTTATAATGGCGTTGCAAATGTCGTGACAGTGTTATGGTGCTTTGACTCCTTCGATTGTGCGGTTTAAGTAAAATTGCTTGGCTGTGAACAAACATACAAACACACACACACACACACACACACACACACACACACACACACACACACACACACACACACACACACACACACACACACACACACACACACACACACACACACACACAAGAAAAGACGATAGTTGGGGGTTTATCTTATCTGTATAAGATCACTTGGAAGTAGCCGAAGTAAAATGCACGAGGCGATAACAACTTGGAAGGATTAACCTCTGTTGGTAGCCAAATGATATTATGTAGATACAGGGAAGACTCCAGGAGGTAGGATTTTTTTTTTTTTTTTTTTTTTTTGTACTGAGCAAGATTACCAAGGCTAGCTTTGTTTTATGACAGGAAACATATCCATTATTTTCTTAAATCTACCAATTTTCCACCATATCTCAACTCGGCCCAAAAATCTTGAGAGATCTTCCACCTTAGTCTCGATTTGGACAATCATCTCTTGCCATAGGGTTAAGTACAAACAGCTGCATTCCTGCCACTGTGGAGGTTTTATCAATGAGTATGAATTCATACCTGAGGGGGAGCCAGATACTCCGTGGTTTTTACAGGAACTGAGGTGCCCCATTCTGGCACGCACGTTGTGCCACAGGTTGCCTGCATGAGCAGGCCAGGCAGGCTCTGTTTTTACCCTCGACATTCCCAAGTGCCAGTCTGCAGAGCAGCAAAAATGCAAGCTGTGCCACTCTGGTAGAGGTGCTGTGCAGTGCAGACAAGGTGAGAGACGCTGAAAGGGTTGTAGGCTAGTGATAGAGGTAGGAATTGTGTCTTGTTTTAGTACTTTTTACTTAATTGTTTCGTAAATTGTATGGTAAAGGAGTGAGGATGCAAAGGTTCTTACTTTGCATCCATTCACTTGTTCATTTGTTTATCTATTTGTCTCATAAAACTTTTTGCTTGCTTTATGATTCATTTAATTATCAGTGTTTTCTACATCACCTCCATTGCGACAGACGTTGATATGAAGAGGCACATGTCATATCATCAAGTTAGGATATTTCTTTATTTAGAAACAAACACACGGGCACAGGCACACACGCACCCCCCCACACGCACACGCACACACACACACACACACACACACACACACACACACACACACACACACACACACACACACACACACACACACACACACACACACACACACACACACACACACACACACACACACACACACACACACACACACACACGCACACACAACTCGTGGCTCGGTCGGTAGAGTTTCTGACTACCACTACGGAGGTCCGGGATCAAATCCCGCCCAGGGCTGAAATGTCAGTATCGCTGCGCTGCGGGTTGTTACTCCAACTTTGGTGGGCAGGGAATTGTGTGTGTGTGTGTGTGTGTGTGTGTGCGTGTAAGGTCAGAGCATTACCCATTGATCAGTCATAAGCGAGCCCTGAGCTCTCTTTTGGGAGGGAAATAGCTGTTGATCACGAGTCCAACACATGATCCAAAGACCACGATGGGATGTAATGGTAGTGGAGGACAAAATATCACGATGGTATGTAATGATAGTGGAGGACAAAATATCACGGTAGGATATAATGTCAGTGGAGGACAAAATATAATTTTAGGAAGAGATGCCGGAAAGATGTCAATGAAGGCCAAAATATCATGATGGGATATAATGTCAGTGGAAGACAAAAGATCACGATGGGATGTAATGATAGTGGAGGACAAAATATCATGGTAGGATATAATGTCACTGGAGGACAAAATATAATTTTAGGAAGGGTTGCCGGACAGAATGTAAATGAACGATGGGAGGCCGGTGTGAATCGCGGGGACGTAGTGGGACAAAATGTACAAAAGAGATCGGATGACCGTGAGCGACCAGATGTCCGTAATGGGGGAAATGTTAATTTTGATAGGAGAAATGTTAATGAGGCATTGAATGTCAATGAAGGATCAAATATAGAGCAAGGTGTCAATAAAAAACAAAATTATTTTGTAAGGCATGACATTGAAACTCAAAACGTGTAAAAAACATAATAATAATAATCACGTGTTTCTTAAAACCATGTATTTTAATGCTCGTAGTATTAGAACAAATTTCAAGAAATACAGGCATATGTCAAAAGCGAAAATCTCGAAGCTAAATTTAATATTTCGGGATTTAAACACTTTCATCAGGATAGAAACCACAAGAAATACATGCATATGTCAAAAGCGAAAATTTCGAAGCTGAATTTAATATTGCGGGATTTAAACACTTTCATCAGGATAGAAACCACAAGAAAGATGCGGGTGTTCTGTTGTACGTTATAAACAATGCCCATCCTTGTGTTTTAGAGAAAGTGAAACAGGATGCATATGATAGTTTGTGGGTAGATTTAACCCAAACAAATGGAAAAAAATAATATAGGTGTAATATATAGGCCAAAGACATTATCATTAGCAGACGACAAGCTGTTATTTCAAGAAATGTCTAGTTTCTGCAACTAGGATTTATTGATAATGGGTGATTTCAATTTTACGGACATTGATTGGATGACCCTTGAACATGGCCATATAGGTAGTCGCTTGATTTATTTTCTTGGTGACAATTACTTAGTTCAGCATGTAAAAGAGCCCAGAAGACATGGAAACTTACTCGATCTATTGATCACTAGCCGCGAAAGCATTATATCTGATGTAGAAGTTGGTAAAATTGTTGCAGATAGCGATTACAACTTAGTTAGATCCAAACTATTAAAAAAAATTAGAATAGATACTTGTGTTTCTAAAATACCCGATTTCAGTAAAGCTCAATTTATAGGACTACGTCAGGAGCTTCAGCTTACAGATTGGAAGGCAAAATTAAGCGAAAGACCTGTAGATCAGATGTGGGAAATATTTCAAAATACGCTCACTAAAATTATTCATACTTACATTCCTTTTAAGGAAAGACGTCCCCCAAACCAGGCTCGCCCAAAATGGCTCGACAAAGAAACTGAAAAAAGTATTGCTAAAAAGAGACAGGCTTATAAGAAATATAAGTGCTCGGGTGCATCTAATGACTATCAAAGTTATGTATTAATACAGAGAGATTTAAAAAAGACAAAAAAAAAACACAATACGAAATGAGTATCGCTGATAAATTCAAAGAGAATCCCAAAGAATTCTTAAGTTACATTAGAGAAAAAAGTTTGTTAGGAATCACATTGGTCCACTATTATCTGCTGACGGTCAACTTGAATATTCAATCGAAGGAACATGTAATATCTTAAACAATTATGTTAGCTCGGTATTCGTAAACGAAACACCTAAAAGTGAACTCCAAACTGAAACCAGTGAAAAGTCTAGTGTAGTGTAAATTACTACGGTAAATATAACAAAAGAAAAAAATTAAAAGGTGTATAGAGAAACTCAAAGTTAATAAAACATCAGGGCCTGACGGTTGGCATCCAAGAACCTCAAAGGAAATGAAAAATGAGATTGTTGTATCATTAGAAATTATTTTCAAGAAATCCATCATATCCGGATATGTCCCAAGAGAATGGAAGCTAGCTAACGCTACTCCAATATTCAAAAAAGGTGGCAAAAATAAACCAAATAACTATAGGCCTATAAGTTTGACTTCAATCATATGAAAAATTATGGAAACTATCATCAGAGATGCTATCGAACATCATTTAGAAAGTAACTGTTTGATAAATGATAGCCAGCATGGTTTCAGACGAAAACATTCTTGCGTGACTTACTCGAATTCTACAACACAGTTATCTCGAACTATGATAAAATAAACAATATAGATTTAGTATATCTAGACTTTGCAAAAGCTTTTGATATCGTCCCACACGAAAGACTACTTACTAAATTAGCTTCACACGGAATAAGTGGTAGCCTGGACTAAATTGGACTAGTAATTGGTTGAATGATCGAAAACAGAGGTTTGTCTTAAATGGAAAAACTTCTAGATGGAAAAGTGTTACGAGTGGAGTTCCTCAGGGTTCCGTTCTTGGACCACTTCTATTCTTAGTATATATAAATTATATAGACCATGGACTAAAATCTACTGTTTCTAAATTTGCTGATGATACAAAAATGTGCGGAATGGCAAATGATCACTTAAACCAATTAGATATTCATGAAGATTTAGATGAATTACAGTAATGGTCTGAAAAGCGGATAATGAAATTTAACACAAGTAAATGCAAGGTAATGCACATAGGTAAAAATAACAGTAAGTACGATCACAAGTTATTTGGAAATTCGTTAACAAAAGTGGATAGTGAAAAAGATCTCGGCGTAATTATCAGTAACGATCTCAAATCATCCAAGCAGTGTATTTCAGCCTCTGAGAAAGTAAAGAAGATTCTAGGACTGATTGCGCGATCTTTTGACTTCAAAAGTCCATCACTCATTAGCAAGATATATAAATCCTTAGTTCGTTCACATTTGGAATATGCTGTTTCCGTATGGTCACCGAATCTCATTATAAGACATTGACAGATTGGAAAAAGTACAACGGCGAGCCACAAAACTGATTCCAAATATCAAAAATAAATCATCCGAAAATTGTCTAAAACATGAATCTGTTTTCCTTAAAAAAGTGTAGACTCAGAGATGACTTGATGCAGGTTTTTAAGATTCTAAAGGGTATTGAAAACATCAAATGTGACAAAATTTTCACATTGAATGAGAATCAGACAAGAAACAATGGTCTCAAACTGTCCGGAAATAGATTTAATTTGGAAGTGGGTAGAATCAACTTCGCCAACCGTGTAGTTAATGAATGGAATAAACCTCCTGCAGAGGCGGTGCAATGTAGTTCAGTTCGAAGCTTTAAGAATCATTTAAATAAACACTTAAGCAAGATGCTGTAACGATTATAATTTATCTTATATTATTTGTTTATTTGTTTTGTTATCATTTGTCTGTTTATCATTATTTGCTTGATTCTCATTTATTATTAGTTATATGTCAATTTATTATTATCTACTATTTACCCGTTTGTTTGTTATTTGACTATACCTATGCATTTATTTACGTATTTTATATATTATTTACATTATCATAGTTTTTATTTGTTCTTTTTTTCGCATCCGACCTAGATATGGACCAAAAGGTCTCCTGTCGGCATGCTCCGCCTTTGTAATCCATTGTGAATCACACACACACATACACACGCACACACGCACACACACACACACACACACACACACACACACACACACACACACACACACACACACACACACACACACACACACACACACACACACATACACACACAATATATATATATATATCTTTGCAACATCCAAATCATAGTCATCCTTATCAAAGGCATATTTGCCAAAGTTTTTGCTATTTGTTGCCAATAAGTCTTTCTTCAGTTGTTTTCCTGCTCCCGTTTACAGCAGCTACCATGATATCTTATGGCAAGCGCAGAGAAATTTCGAGAGGACATACATGAGTGACTCAATTCCCCGTAAAGGTGGAATAGCTTAAAGAAGGATTGGGTTCATGACTCCTAGGGTGGTTAGATCGTCGAGGAATTTAGAAACAAAAGTTTGAACTAATTTGAACTGCTCCTAGAACCCCAAAACAGGAAACCGTGTTATACATGTTGTTTAACATGTTACTGACTTTATACATCTGGGAGTTAAACTCCATGCAGAATAGGATCTCGATTAAGTTCCGACCATAACATATATAATAAACGGTGAACTGCATGCCTTAAGCGTCAAACCTTAAGTTAAACAATAGATTTTTTTTTTTTGTAAATTAAAGACACAGACCTTCAGGCTAGTGGCCCACTGTATGAATCTATCTATAGGAAATAACGGAGAATTTATTCAGCTGAAGGTCAGACTTCGGCCTGACGGGACGACCCAGTTCAAGGATTGGGCTAGTGCGAGGTGAATAAAGTAATGATAATATTAATAAATATCATTGTTTATCGTAACATAGTTTACAGAAAGCTTCACTGTGCTGAATCGGTCCTCAACAATGAAAACAATCGTGAATGATTACTCAAACCTAAGGGTTCTTATTTGAAGTCCATGGCCCCTGGAGATGTGATCGAGTAGGGTAGGGTTAAGTTTTAAGACAGGTTCAGAAGGGGCCACTCCAACTAAAAAATAGTGGTAATTCATGGAGGCCAGAGTACAGTAGAGCATGATGTTAAATCGCCACACTTAAAGGATTTTGTTGAACATGGAGGGTTTCCTTTTCGTTATTCAAAGGGTTATAGGTGCTTCACTTCCTTCGAGTATTTATCAATATTTGTGTAGCGTATTGCTGTGTCGCGTTGGACTTGGGTCTCGTTTCGTGAGGAAACTGATTCAATCACCAAAGGATACATGTGACCATGTAGTAACTAAGTAGTGAATTCTGAAACTAACGCTTGTTTTAAGAAAAGGTTAAACAACTTTATGGATGGGGATGACAAGTGGTAATGGACATGTCTAGTGTATGGTCTCTTGTAGTCTCCTTCATTCTTATATTATTATTTAACTACCATTTTACTTAGATCTGTGGACGCACAAGAGAGAGATGATGGTTTCGGGCATCCAGGTTAATGCTCCTCACTTTTTCAGGGAAGGGATTTTGAGGATGAATTACTAAGAATTATGTAAAGGAGGAAAATGGCAAAAGAGGAGGGAAGATGGTTGATCAATTGAGAATGGGGACCACAATGGGTAAGAAAAATAGTCAGAAGGCATTAATGAAGACCGCTTTCGTCCCATTAGTTCGTGGACCTCTGCATTACTGCATAAAGACGCTTAGCATTATGCGAGTCAAAATCTACAAAGTACGTTGATGAATATCGGTTGCATGTTGCAATATTTGGTAGCATGGCGGCAACCAAAGTAGCAAACTAGACCACTGTCGCTGTAATTCAGACAAGTAGAAGACGAAACTGCAGGTAAGACAGGCCAAGCCAATTAGTATTACAGACAAAAAGAGGTGAACTTCACCAGAAGGTTGTCGCTTATTTCTTCATTATTATTATTATTTTTTTCAGATTGGCATTAGATTATTCCTCTTGAGTCCCACCAGGTAAACACTGATGATTTGAAATAACGATAAGGAGCTTAGTCTCTTATCTAACTTGAGGTAAAACAAGTACACCAAGTATTGTATACAGAGTATCTAGTCAGGTTGTGAACAAAAAGTATGCCATTTAGAGTTCTGTAGCACTAACGGAAGTGAGGACATTCTAGAAAAAACTAGGATATTCTCAACCCAGGTGGATTCTTCCTGCAGCCGGCTCAAGATCAACTACGAAAAAAATCTAAGACAAGTAACTGGTTTGTGAGGAACAGCTGAACCACATCCCAAAAAGGATTTCCTTGACACATGAAAGTTTCGAAATAGTTTTAAGGAGCGTCGATGATGAAGAACCATATATGAAACTATCGCAATGTGATACTTTGAAGAATCATTCCTCAGTGTCAAACATCAGTGTCTTGTCACCGATGTAGCGAGGTGTCACCCGAATTGACACTGCCACCGCCACCTGACAGGAATGTCAGCGAGAGTTGACACACTTCATATATTATTTCAGCTGATGCACACAGTTCCATTCAGCTGATGGGTGACCCTTGTATTAAAGGCTTAGAAATTTTACTGCATTCTAGGACTTTGGTGTTGAATCTTACTAACACAAGGTGTTTATCTATTTCTATTTTAAGCTACGGAAAATCTATTTCTATCTTAAGCTACGGAAAATCTATTTCTATTTTAAGCTACGGAAAATCTATTTCTATTTTAAGCTACGGAAAATACTCCGCAGTGGAAATCTTAAACCTCTCAGCCCGGGGTTATACTTGATACGCTGACTCTTTGCTAGCACCAGACAATAGTATTCAAATAATGCAATTCATGAGATAGACGTGTTGACACAATTTTTGCACATTTGGAGCTAAAACCTTTGCTCACTTTGCTTTAGTGTAATCTGAGAGATATAAGTATATAGGTAAGAAAAAAATCAGTGAGATGACATATTTATAGATTTTTCTCTACTTTAAGAATATATGATGATTTCATTCAGCTGGGAGAACTTGGAACAAAAAAGGTTTCGAGTTAAAAAATACAAAAATGCAAATATATATATATATATATATATATATATATATATATATATATACATATATATACATATATATATATATATATATATATATATATATATATATATACAAAGAATGTGTGCTGATGGGGTTAGACACGGTTGACTTAACCGGCTGTGATGGGTACTGCAGGCCTTCATATGTAAATGAATCACCACATTGCATAGCTGCAGAGGCGCCATCTGCCGTTGGTGATCGTAACCTTCGTCGCCAGTGGGTTGACAGGTGATATACATGAAATTAAGACTTGGAGTGTACAAATGTGCCACTCCAGCTGAGATACGACTCGAAATATCATAGCCAGAACGCGCAGAATGAGACTTCACAGGCAAGCACGATCATGAAATAAGAAACCAGGATAAAAGCATGATATCAAGGGCAATTCTATAATACGAAGATGACGATCGCCCAAAATAAACGAAAGCACCATAGGTAAGGAGCACCATCTGGTGCCATCATAGTGCCACTTTGAAAAAAGAAGTGGTCATGGTATATTCTCGAAAAGGGGGCTGGTGCCACACGCGAAGAGCTTTGGTTTTAGCACCCATCTGCACTTTCGGAGGTGGTGCAAGCACACAAACACTCACAAAAAGTAGCCTTCCACCTGGGGCCGATGTGTTGCGAAATGAGGACAATGACGCGGCTTCAGACTCCGTAGTTATTTCTGGTTGCGAGCTACACCTTGTAATAACTGAAATAACTACGATTTGCTTTCTAGATAAAAGGGTGAGACAAAATGAAGTAGATATGCATAATAAGGTTTTATAGAATACAATGAGAACAAACAACATACATTGACATTGATGACGATGGTGAAAATTTTGGACTCGGTGAAAATGGTGAAAATAGAAGAAATAGTGAAAACTATGGAAACAGAGGAAAAGAGTACCTATATACCGGAAATAATGGATATGTTAGAAATAGTAGAAATATTGGAAAAAAAAATGGAAACAGTACAAAAAGACACGATGGACACAGTTGAAGAATGCACAGAGAATACACAATGAAAACAATAAACACAACGGAAAGAGTAGTGACAGTAAATAACAATAGCAGGATTAGTTTCAATAATAGCAGAAATAATAGTGATAAAAGTAATAACAGTAACGATATGATATAGTTTAAAGTCACAAACTTTCCCTATCGGGAGGCTAGGACAGTACGCTGACAGAGGACTTTATAGCGTGGAATTTAATGAAAGATGCTCTTTGTTCAACTTCACCGGTGGCAGGGTTCAAACCGCCATCCCCTTGACCTTCGCCAGTGCCCTAACACGTCCGGCCAGCGAGCGTAACAGTAATTGTGGCAATAAAAAAGAAAGGTAACATTAACATGGTACCGATAATGATAATCACGATAAGGATTGCTATTAATGGGGACAATACCAATAACAGCTTTCATTTTGGCATTAATGCCACATAAAACTTAGGTAAAGAACGGCAGTGTTAAGGAATGCGCAATACGTTGTCTGAAGACGAACGAAAAAATTGACACGAAGACAGTATGTCCACCCTTTGATGCCTCATCCACGACTAATTGCCTCTTATCTTTTCCATAGTTAGATCACACCTGCTCATGTTTTAAAATGCGAAACATTTTCGTACCCAGGTATATTGTGCTCAGACTCATTGTTTTTATGCAAGAGCTTTCCTTCATTTAGATAGAAAAGCCAATGGGTGTCAGAACTAAAATATAAACCACATGTTTCAACGATACGGATAGGCAATCACGATAGTGTTTGAGACAAAATATAACATAGAGAAAAAATAAAATAAAATTTCCGATAAGGAAATGTTTGCAGGAGCATGTGTTATCTTATGTACATTAAGGTGAGATACTAAATTGACATTCAGATGTTAGCCATCACTCTCTGTGAAAAAAATAGTCAACCATGAGACAATACATAAGGAAATATATATATATATAAATATATATATATATATATATATATACATATATATACATATATACGTATATATACATATGTAGATATACACACACACACACATATATATATATATATATATATATATATATATATATAATGTATATATATATGCATATATATGTATATATACATATATATATGTGTATATATATATATATATATATGTATGTATATAAAGACACACACACACACACACACACACACATATATATATATATATATGTATGTATATAAGACATATATATATATATATATATTATATATATGTATATATGTATATATGTATATATATATATATATATACATATACATACATATATATATGTATATATATATATCTATACATATATATGTATATATATATATTTATATATATATATATATATTGGTTAAGAAAATGCTTGTATAAGCATATATGCTATCATGGGTACATTGGTGTTATATATTAACTTGACGTTTATTCACACTTGCACACGTCAGTGTCTTACATACTGTCACGGACGCAAGTCTTCCTGTACGACCGACATGTAAGGTATTCTTATTCTCCTCACCCGATTGCCTTATCAACGCACTCCAGTTCTTTAATATCCCTCATAGGAATCAAATCAACTGAAACTAACTAGAGTAAAATTTATAGGTCACGTCTTTACTCTGAGTTCATAGTCTAAAATCCATTCACTTTGGAAAACTTCAACAAAACCTGTGGAATACAATGTATGATACTGTATTGAGAAAGTTGATATAATCTCGAGGACCCTGGTTTATGCGTGTATGCGTTGTAGAGTTGAAAACAAAAGTATTGTCACCTAGTTGTATTCAAACTGAAAGTAACTTTAATTGGAGAGAATGCGACAGATTATTACATTTATTACGCTTTTTTGTATAGTTGTAGATTATTATATTCATTCATGTACTTATTTATAATTTACTTATTTGTTTATCTATTAATTTACTTACCTATTCATCTAGTTACTTATCTATTTACTTATTTACTAATTTATTAGTTTATCTTTTTATTTTTCAAATGAAACTATATCAGCGAATGAACATATGCAGACTATAGCTACTGATATCGATATAAAAGGGATAACACGACTTTCCCCCCTCCACTTTAATCATTCTCAAAGAAGTGTTGGAGTACTCATGGAGTAAGGCACAGGTGTGTCAGGTAGGAGGGCGAGAGGAAGGACCAGGTCGTGTTCATTCGAGGCACTGGCTCTGCCTGGCACTCTTCACTCGCTCGCCGCAACTGCAAACCTCTTCTGGCACATCCCCGCCTCCTCACAGTTAAAAACGACACTACAGCTGCCGTCTCCCCATTTTGCTCTCACCATTCTCTCCCTCAAGAGAGTGACAAACTCTGTAGATTTTATTCTGTGCAAAGCTTAATGATTCTGTACTACTGGGAAAGGCTGTTGGGCAGATAGGGTCATATCTAGCCCATGTAAGACTCATAGGTATTGGAGACCTTGCATTGGTTTATGACTGATAATTTCATTCACCTGATGGGCAAGTGCTTTCTACATTAAACAGCTTAAGCTTAATCATACTTTCGTTCCCTCACACTTTCTTTTCATGCTTCCACGTCTTTTTGCGACTTTGGTTAGTTTTTAAAGGAATGCAGACATAGAATGTAGAAAATGAATATATAGATAAGGGAATCACATAGTGTGCTCTTGATGCACGTCAACCCATTTATGAAGTAACGTAGCTCAAAAGAACAAACCAGTAATGTTCTTCATGAAAATCTAAATATACTTTCATATTAATTAACATAAATGAACGCAGAAACGCATACAAACATTCACAAGCACACACGTTTGTATACACACACACACACACACACACACACACACACACACACACACACACACACACACACACACACACACACACACACACACACACACACACACACACACACACACACACACACACACACACACACACACACATACACACACACGCACGCACGCACACACACACACACACACACACACACACACACACACACACACACACACACACACACACACACACACACAAACACACATACGCAAACACACGCACACATGCACGCATACATGGTTGACATCGGAGAGGATCGATTTCTGTGCTATTCGTTTTCTAAACTTATTTTTTGTATGAAGGTAAAACGAAGATGGGGTTGACTATTGGTGTGAAAAGATCTCCCTACCAAATCTGATTTTATTGTTTACTTTTTCAGCGAAAGAGATACGACTAGCGTCAATTGATAACTTTCACTTCTTACAATCAGCCTGATAATTAAAAACAGTCGCATACTGAACTGCCTAGAATCGAATTCAAAATTTCTTTAACAAAGTATTGGAGGACGAAAGCAAAAACCATTGCTAACTACTCTGCAGAGGGAGAGAGGCATACAATGACAGATATATATGTATATGTATATATATATATATATATATATATATATATATATATATATATATATATATATATATATATATATATATATATATATATATATATAGAGAGAGAGAGAGAGAGAGAGAGAGAGAGAGAGAGGCAGACACCCACCTACCCACCCACACAAATAAAGAGACAGATAGACAGACAGGCAGGCAGGCAGGCAGGCAGGCAGGCAGGCAGGCAGGCAGGCAGGCAGGCAGGCAGGCAGGCAGACAGACAGACAGACAGACAGACAGACAGACAGACAGACAGACAGACAGACAGACAGACAGACA
>NC_134777.1:44703895-44708895 GCF_046742065.1 Oratosquilla oratoria | reverse complement strand
TGACGATGACGATGACGATGACGATGATGATTATGATTATGATGATGATGATGATGATGATGATGATGATGATGATGATGATGATGATGATGATGATGATGACGACGACAACGACGACGACGACGTTGACGATGATGATGATGATGATGATGATGATGATGATGATGATGATGATGATGATGATGATGATGATGATGATGATGATGATGATGATGATACCACTAATAATAATCAATTTGATAAAAAAAAAAACAGTGCATGAACATTGCAGTTTGCAAAAACTGGTTACTAATCATTCATCCATTCGAACGGGGCCAACAAAGAAGCTCAGCCGATTCTTTCCGCCGCTGCCACTAAGTCCTTAACATTTTCTTTTCCTCTTTTTTTTTTTTTTTTTATCCTATGCTGGCCCTGAGCTTGTAACCTCTTTAGTACTATTGCAAACTCTTTTGTATTACGTCCTGAATACTCTTACATTTGTTAAATGGGTCTTGATTGCTAAGATCTATTTTAGGCCTGTCACTGACCCCTGAGCTGCATGAAGGTATATATCCTTGCATGGAAGAAAAATCCACAAAGTACCTCAAAAGAATGTAGCTTCAAGCGGCGTCTGAGCTTCATTTGTAGCGCTACTCCTAAGGGTAGACAAAGTGAAGTAAAGATGTTTCAATTAGTGTGGAGCTAGGACTCCTCTTGGGAAAGTGGGTATTTTTTCTACCTTGAAATCGATAGGCCCAGGTTCGAGGCAATTGTCCAAGTATCTTCATTCATGGCTTTCCAATCCCTCTCAGCAAATACAGACATTAAGGGTTGATTCACACTATCGGTCCGGTCACGCTCCACTCTCGGTCTGCTCTCGGTTCTGAGGCATTCACACGTACGGTCCGCTCTCGCTCCCGTCATCGCCCCTCCCTCGATACCAGTAGAAGTCTTACCATCAGTTACGAAGGAAGTGTGACTTTTCTGACGCCGAGTTGGCAATATTCGCTATTGCACTTGATGAAGAAGAAGAAGGAAAACAAAATAGAAAAAGAAAGAGATTGTGGGTTCATCCTATGTTGCAAGATAGGAAGACTGAAGGAGAATTTCATACTCTGTATCCTCGTCTTATTGATGATGAGAGTAAATTACACAGCTATTTCAGAATGAACAAAGGAACATTTGAGAAAATACTATCCAAAATTGAGGATGACTTGAAATGTACAAGAAGATGCTGCACTTCCTGGCACTGATGTGCTTGCACCATACGTTATAGTGGGAGATGAGGCTTTCCCGCTGAAGAGAAATTTGATGAGGCCCTACCCAGGTTCACAGACTGAACATAAGATAGAGAAGAGGATTTTTAATTATAGATTATCTAGAGCCAGGAGGATAGTTGAGTGCACATTTGGTATTCTAGTGCAAACCTTCAGAATATATTTAAGGAAACTTAAAGCTATGCCTTCTAACGCTAATGCAATCATTACAACAACATGCATACTTCACAATCTGATACACCCAAATGCTGTTGCATTACCAGATACTGTTGTCATGCCTCCATCAAACACAGTACGTCCAATGAGAGGAAGAGGGGGAAATGCTACAAAGGAGGCTTTTGGCGCGAGAGAAACAGTGAAAGATTATTTCAGCTCCCCAGCTGATTCAATGCCTTGGCAAAATGATAAAATATAAGTAGACAAACAAACTTGTGTAGGAATATTTGTTGAGTGAGCTAAGGAGATGCATTTCCGCAGTGGATAATAGGTTGTTATTATCCATATGGAATTTCTTTCTTCGGTTAATAATGTGTATTTTTTTCTCTCGGTACCTTGGCAATATGATAAGTATGCAAACATTATCACTGTAGTGCAGCGAAGTCAGGTCATACAGCTCTGGTTTACCTTTTGACTAATTCTATTAGCATTTCATCTAAATCCACAAAATTAAAGTAAGTTTTGTAGGTTATATTGTATTCAGTTGGTGCTTATGAATATCCTCGCTGTACGCATTGTCATTGTATCAGTGATAAATAAAAAGAAAATGTATTTTTATCATTTTTCTAACTTTCTCATTATCCCATTGTGGTGTTTCCTTTGGATTATCCATGGTTTGGTAGGACAGAGGGTAACACTACTTGCTTATATGAAGGCTGAATCTCGACTGGAGTGGAGCAGGACCGTGGCAACTGAGTTCACACTGGCGCTCACGGTCCAGTCTCGCTCCAGTAAAAATATCTTTTGACGGAACCGTGACCGGAGCGAGACTGGAGCGAGAGCGCCAGTGTGAATGCTTCCATTGAAATTAATGAGACAATATTGGACCGGACCGAGAGCGTAGCGGGAGTGGAGCGCGACCGGACCGATAGTGTGAATCAACCTTTGCGACATGAGCGTTATGTTTGGTGTTGTCACCTAATCAATTTCAAACCCCAATCTCAACCACAACCAACCCAACGTTCCACACTTCATATACATGTTACACAATCCATAAACACCAAGACCTAGATATGGATCAAAAGGTCTCCTGTCGGCATGCTCCGCCTTTGTAATCCTTTGTAAGTCGGATCAAGCCATTGTGGTGAAGTATAAAAACTGTATCGTCATCTCATAACCTAGGCCGATGCTCCTGCAGTTGACCTTTAAGGCATGAAACACATAATCTACACCGGAAGACGCTTAGCTGAGGAGAAACCCACCTTTACCCTATATGCTCAGAGAGCAAGGAAACGCTACAATATAGTAGTCCAATGCTAGAGCGGGATATCAAGACGTATAATTAAGTTGATATGGTGTATTAGCCCTTTTCAGCATGATAGGGGTGAAGGTGGTAAGAGGTCTACGCCAAGAGTCGTGTAGCTCCTGCCGAAGCAGTCACCTTTGCCCTATGCTGTTAGACTGTTGGGGTAGGTAACAATTACTTCAGAGAATCGGAGAGAAGTACGGAATTCGAACCCACAACTAAGCGAATGAGAGATCAGCAGGCTTCCAAGTTTGTGTGTAAGAGGTGATTGAGAAATTCATGGCTTAAGGGTACAAATAAACTGATATATCTATTTTTCAACGTAATTCCCTTCCATGTTTACACACTTATTCCAGCGGTCGTGGAGTTTACTGGTCCCCTCTCCGTAGAGGCTTGAGTCTTGATCCTCCAAATATACCTCTACGGCATCAATGACGTCATTATCCGTGGTGAAATGTTGACCGTTGAGATTTTTTTTTTCATCTTGGGAAATAGATAGTAGCTTGAGGGAGCCAAATCAGATGAATAGGGCGGATGTTTAACTAGCTGGAAACCGCAATCATGTATCATGCAAGGGACACGGCGGATTTGTGTGCCGGCGCATTGTCTTGATGGAAAGGCACCCTTAATAAAAACTTTCCATGCCGTTTTTTCTTAATTTTCTCTCGCAGCTGCTTTATCAAGCTGACATAGTATGGTCCAGTAATAGATTAACCCTTTGTCAGATAATCCGCTAGTAGTACCCCCTATGAATGGCAAAAAATGGAAGACATTACCTTCCCTGCAGAGATCACCGACTTAGCCTTCTATGGAGCTGGAGGTCCATAATGCTTCCATTGTTTTGATTGTTCTTTTGGCTCAGGCTGGAAGTGGTGAACCCAAGTCTCATCCATGGTCACAAATCGCCGCATAAATCTTTGTGGATCAGCATGAAAAAGGGCAAGATTGTTATTTGATATGTTGCATCGCAGCTGCTTCTGATCAGGTCCAAGAAGTTTTGGGACCCATCGAGCTGAGACCTTCGTCATTTCAAGATGGTTGTGGGTAATTGCATGAACATATTTCTCTGAAATTCCCAACTCTGACGCAGTAAAACATTTTTTAAACGCCGGTCTGTAAGCAACATGTCATGGATTTTGTCGATAATTCCTTGAGTGGTGACAGTGGCAGGCCTTCCTTGAAGAGGGTCATCTTCTAGGTTGCCCCTGCTCCTTTTGAAATCAGCTGCCCATTTTTCAACCATGCTGCATGAAGGAGCATTGTCTCGTAAAGTAGCCACCATTTCTTCGTGAATTTCCTTTGGAGTTAAGCCCTTGATGTGGAGGTATTGAGCAACTGCCCGATGACTAATTTTGTCCATTTTCTAAACAATGTCTTACTGTCCCAAATCAATTATCTGTAATATATATATATGTATATACATATATATTTATATACATATATATATATATATATATATATGTATATATATATATTAAGATGTTAAGGTACATATATATATATATATATATATATATATATACATATATATATATATACTGTATATATATATATATATATATATATATATATATACTATATATATATATATAATATGTAATATACATATATATGTATATACTGTATATATATAAATATATATATATATATATATATATATATTCATGTATATATACATATATATATATACAAATCCATACATATATACATATATATATATATATATACATACATATATATGTATATATACATATATATATACACACATATATACCTACCTAAAAACATATATATATATATATATATATATATATATATATATACATATATATATGTGTATATATCTATATGCATACATATATGTGTATATATATACATATATATATATACTGTATATATATATATATATACACATGTATATATATATATACAGTATATAGATATATATATATACATATGTATATATATATATATATATATGTATATACATATATATAAATATATATATACATATAAACATATATATGAATATATATATACATATATGTATATATATGTATATATATATATATATATATGCATATGTATATGTATATGTGTATACATATATATAAATATATATATACATATAAACATATATATGTATATATATATATATATATGTATATATATGTATATATATATATATATATATATATATATATAATATGTGTGTGTGTATGTGTGTGTATATATATACATATATATACATATATATATATATATATATATATGTATATATG
>NC_134777.1:44683895-44696395 GCF_046742065.1 Oratosquilla oratoria | reverse complement strand
ATTCTAACCTACAGACCACCATAAAACAATATGCATCCTCGAAGAAAGGCCAACAAATACACCAAGTAAGTCTGCGAAGCTGAAGAACCTTCAAATAAGCCTACATACACTCATTAAGAACGACTCCACTTCTCACTCACCCGTTTTCTATTAGGTGTTTTTCCGTCTCTGTACCTTAAATTATTTCGTGCGCAACCGCCAAAGATCTCGTTTCTTAACCATTTCCATTCGACCATACTTCTTCTTCGCGCGAGTGCCCCTACCTTTCACCTTTTTATCGAGCTTAGCCGCATGTTAGTGTCATTATCCCCTTTACAAATTCCCCTTCAGTTATGTACACATGTGCGCACTACATTTCTCAAAATATATTACTACACAGGTCAGTAACTCGTTGTAAACTTATATACAAGCACTGAAATAAGAAGTTCCCTTTCAGTATTAGAATAGGAAAATATAACATCAAATTCCCTACCAGTTATGTAAACAAACGGGTACTACAATTTCAAAAACAAATACAAAGGTAAAAAACTCACTGTATACTAAGTCAAACACTTGATAGGTATTGAATATGAAGTAGAGGTACTGTGTCTTATTGCATTGCCTTTTATCCAAATAGTGTGGCGGAGATAAAGGATGATTCTTTATCCACGAGGTGCCCCGATGAGAGTGGGCGACATACAAGAATGTGTTTTGGTGTGTGGGGGGTGTGAGTGGATGTGGGTTATGCGGACGGTTGGTGTAGGGTATGTGTATGTTTTGATCCGGCCACTCCGATACAAAAAGGGAAAAGGGCCCTTTAGTATGTATATCATTAAACATAGAGAAACTTATTAAGAAAGAGACTATCTAAACTTATACGTGCTATCATTCAAAGAATGACTTACCTAAACTCTCCATCCAAAAGACCCTCGATTTATTTCTTATAGTACATCTTCGTAAAAATGATTATTTCTCTAAGCACATATCACAGTATATGTAAATCACATCATAATCACAAACAGGCATCTATGCTCACGGGGCACAAAACACGCACTGAAACACACCTGCAGAACCTCACACCTACATCATAAAACTCCTTAATTCAAATCATGACTCCTCTCCACTGGCGCCACACCTGCAGATGCAGTCAGTAGTTCTATTTCATATGCACCTGCTGTCAAGCCAATGGGGGCAGATAGGTGTGATTACAGGACACAGATGGTCTTTTAATAAACATGCAGTACGATAATCCAATAACATATGAACAGTTGCAAATACTATGAAATATATATTTTTCATATAAGTAGTTAATAATTAGAAGACAAAAAAATGTGTTTGTAATACTGTGGTGATATGATGTACACATGCAGTGTTGCCAGCTAATACGTGCCTTAGAGCTGCGTTCATCTTTGAACTAACTGAAAATATCAATCCAATAATAAATGAGACTGCACTTGGCGCTAACTCATTACCGCACTTCTCTTTCTTCAGCTGACCTAAGAGATACCTGATGAGACCTTCACGAGGGGAGGACTGAATATATCTTAATAAAACTCCTTGTCATATCCAATAACTGTGGTTGGTCCACACCACTCTGACGCCGACATAAGTGGGCTTTTTAGCTTCAGAAAAGGAGGACTTACATTCAAAGATAAACGTAAAATACATAATTGTATATTACGCCTACGCAATCGCCAGTAATATGCAAACACAACCACCATAGAAAACCTAAATATGAATAATACATACCAGTAAATACGCAAGAGGCCAAACATACGCATACGTATGACATTAAACACGTACTACCCATTGTTACTCACCTAGTCCAAGAAATAACATCCCGATTGCGAGCTTCACTGCTTGGCACACCTTTCCATATGCCTTAATGTACCTACCTTCTTTAGACACTCCGCATGACATCCATCTAACCCGGGTGCTATACCTGCTCTCATAATTTTCAGAGGTACTTGCACCTCATCTTTTCTTATTTGTCCTTCATTTTCCTCTCCCATCACCGTCATTTTCCTAACGCCTTCCATTGCTACCAGAAATCCCTTCCTATCCTCCTCCACATTCGACAGCTCTCTAACATCTGCCCATCTTCTGCTTACCGCCTGCTTTTCCGTTAAGATCTGTCCATCTTCCCCTTTTACCTTTTCTTCTCTACTTGACCCACCTCACCTTCCTCTCTTTATTTCCTTCCAAAACATACTTTTATCCTTTTCAAATATTCTGTCATCCTCCTCCATTTTACATCTGCTCTCCATTTTGTCTCCTTTATCTTTTGTTTTCCTTCACTTTTTTACACTTCTCATATTTTTCTCTTGTCCTACTTTACAACCAGTCCTTGAATGCTCACGTCTTTTCTTTTGCTACTCTCTTCACTTCATCATCCCACCACTCACTACCCATAATTCTATTCCCTCCTTGTTTCAGTCCAAATTCTATTCTCTCATTCACCACCTCCCACACTTCTCTCAGCTTCCCCTTGTACTATATTCTTGCTCCTTTTCCCTCGATATGATTATATGTAATGGAATTTATACGCACTTTTCCTCATTTCACACACACAAAAAAGCAGATTACGAGCTCATGACACACTGGTGATCAAACACTGAGACGATGAGCAATCACATTCAACATTTTCTTTCCGACTGTCTTGCACACCACAATAAATCTTAGAGGACTTGAATCACCTTCACGTATTGTAATACATCTAAGACCAAACCTCAAGGTCGTGTTCATAAACAACAGCCATCCAACTGGGCAGAGCAAACCAGTGTATTTGTTTTTATAAAACATTTGGAGAGAATTTCCTGAATATTATTATTTCCCTGTATGATACATATTGTAGTAAAAAAAGTCTGCGTGGATTTAAACGTTGGTGGTGAAAAAGAGGGACGAGTTTGCCTGTGTGTGAACACGTGTCTGCTTGCACCACGTGATTGTTGAAAAAAGTGAGGTTCACCATGTCCCATTTATTGTACGAAATTCAAACGTATACAATTGGTTGTACACATACACACGTATGCTAAGACTTATACACTTCTTGCCAAAATAAAGGCGAGAAACTAAGAGAAGAAGATGCTTGGATTCAGCCAGCTTGCAATATTTACTTCTTTTTTTTCAAGATCACACAACCTGAGCAATACTCACCGTTACATACGCATGGAGATGAAATTAATAGCAGCCAAGTTTTATTCAGTTTTACACCCAACAAAAATTTATTTATTATTTTTACCATAAACCTTTGATCCTAGTGACATAGTCCTGTTGAACATAAGTCAAACGATGAAGATTATACCTAAACTTTAAGACATACCTCTCCCTCTCAAAACCACTCCAGCAAAGCTCACATAAACACACCCGTGCTCACAAACACACGCACATAAACACACACACATGTGCTCACAAACACACGCACATACACACGCATGTGCTCACAAACACACGCATATACACACACATGCGCGCGCACACACACACACACACACACACACACACACACACACACACACACACACACACACACACACACACACACACACACACACACACACACTCACACTCACACGCTCACACACACACACACACACACACACACGCTCACACACACACACACAAACACATGCGCGCGCGCACACACACACACACACAGAGTTCTGTAACTTAGCATACCAACCCTTCCTCCTCACCTCATCTGCCTGACACAGGCGTGGGTGACAACTCGGTGGCCAGGTGTGTTTTCTAAATAAAGATTTTTTGACGTCTTTACAAGTTCCTCATCTTGCTCCCTGGCTAATGAGGAAGCAGCTTTGGACAGCAGGAGACCACAAAACTCAGGTAGATAATGAAGTCGGAGGGCGAAAAAGCACAAAAGACATCGTCAGGTTCACCAATGAGCGTTGCGGAAGGATGGTTGTCATTCGTGGGTAGTTCTTTTCCCTCTCACACACACACCTACACGCACACGCACGCACGCATACACACACACACAGACGCACACACACACACTACTCACACACACACACTACTCACACACACACACAGACACACACACACACACACACACACACACACACACACACACACACACACACACACACACACACACACACACACACACACACACACACACACACACACACACACACATACACACACACACACACGCACATACATAGATACGAACGAACAAACACTCATTATAGACATTTTCTTGGTCAGATCTTTTTAATGTTTTCTTTATCAATTCAGCCAGTGATTAGGGTATATTTTTATCACACTTTAATTGATATCTAATCTGATATAATCTAAAATATGCACCTGCAAATTTGAATATTTTCAAAGATATAAATTTTCAAGTTTATATCTTTTAAAAACAAATGGTATGAAGCAACTTAGTGTTTTAACACACACACACACACGCACATACATAGATACGAACGAACAAACACTCATTATAGACATTTTCTTGGTCAGATCTTTTTAATGTTTTCTTTATCAATTCAGCCAGTGATTAGGGTATATTTTTTTATCACACTTTAATTGATATCTAATCTGATATAATCTAAAATATGCACCTGCAAATTTGAATATTTTCAAAGATATCAATTTTCAAGTTTATATCTTTTAAAAACAAATGGTATGAAGCAACTTAGTGTTTTAACATAGTCTAAATCTAACAGAATGAAAACTTGACTTCCTTGATATGGCTAAGGGTTCAAAGTCGCTTGGGAGTCTTTCTCTTACAAGAACGAAATTACCTCTGACGTGTTTGTCCGGAGCAACAGCAGCTGATGAGAAGAGGCACAGTTTGTGTGTACCATTTGCTTACGATCAGATACGGTTATGTGAAGGGAATGCAAACGCTGCCGGCTGCCACGCCCAATAACTCATTGAAGCCGATGACAGAATTTGTGCCTTTTGCACGACCACACGAAAACCAGTTTTATTCACCTGGCTGCAGCCACATCATACGGATTCCGTCACGCGATACGGCACACACACACACACACACACACTCACACACACACACACACACACACACACACACACACACACACACACACACACACACACACACACACACACACACACACACACACACACACACATACACACACACACACACACGCACACGCACATGCACACACACACATACACACACACTCACACACATACACACACACACACACACACACACACACACACACACACACACACACACACACACACACACACACACACACACGTACACACACAAAGGATTACAAAGGCGGAGCATGCCGACAGGAGACCTTTTGGTCCATGTCTAAGTCGGATGCGAAAAAAATCATAATAAAATAATAAATAAAAACTATAATAATGTAAACAATAAATAAAATACATAAATAAATGCATAGGTATAATTAAATAATAAACAAACAGGTAATAGTAAATAATAATAAATTGACATATAACTAATAATAAATGAAAATCAGACAGACAAATGATAACAGAACAAAAACAAATAATATAAAATAAATTATAATCATTACAGCATCTTGCTTAGGTGTTTATTTAAATGATTCTTAAAAAGCTTCGAACTGAACTACATTGCACTACCTGTGCAGGAAGTTTATTCCATTCATTAACTATACGAAAGTTGTTTCTACCTATTTCCAAATTGAATCTACTTCCGGACAGTTTGAGACCATTGTTTCTTGTCTGATTCTCATTCAATGTGAAAATGTTGTCACTTTTGATGTTGTCAATTCCCTTTAAAATCTTAAAGACCTGTATCAAGTTACCTCTGAGTCTACGCTTTTTTAGGGAAAACAGATTCATATGTTTTAGTCGATTTTCGTATGACTTATTTTTAATATTTTGAATCAGTTTTGTTTCTCGCCGTTGTACTTTTTCCAATCTGTCAACCTGTGTGGGACGGTATCAAAAGCTTTTGCAAAGTCTAGATATATTAAATCTATATTGTTTCTTATGTCATAATTCGAGATAACTGTGTTGTAGAATTCGAGTAAGTTAGTCACGCAAGAACGTTTCCGTCTGAAACCATGCTGGCTATCATTTATCAAACGGTTACTTTCTAAATGATGTTCGATAGCATCTCTGATGATAGTTTCCATTATTTTTCCTACGATTGAAGTCAAACTTATAGGCCTATAGTTATTAGGCTTCTTTTTGTCACCTTTTTTGAATATGGGAGTAACGTTACTTAGCTTCCATTCTCTTGGGTATGATGGATTTCTTGAAAATAATTTGTAATGGAACAACAATCTCATTTTTCATTTCCTTTAAGATTCTTGGATGCCAACCGTCAGGCCCTGGTGTTTAATTAACTTTGAGTTTATCTATTCACCTTTTAATTTTTTCTTTTGTTATATTTACCGTAGTGAGTAAGTTTACCCTAGACTTTTCACAGGTTTCAGTTTGGAATTCACTTAGAGGTATTTCGTTTACGAATACCGAGCTAAAATAATTGTTTAAGATATTATACATTCCTTCATTTGAATATTCAAGTTGACCGTCAGCAGATAATAGTAGACCAATGTGATTCCTAACAACCTTTTTATCTTTAATGTAACTATAGAATTCTTTGGGATTCTCTTTGGATTTCTCAGCGATGTTCATTTCGTATTGTCGCTTTCTCTTTCTTATTGTCTTTTTTAAATCTCTCTGTATTGACACATAACTTTCATAGTCATTAGATGCACCCGAGCACTTATATTTCTTATAAGCCTGTCTCTTTTTAGCAATACTTTTTTCAGTTTCTTTGTCGAGCCACTTTGGGCGAGCCTGATTTGGAGGACGTCTGTCCTTAAAAGGAATGTAAGTTTGAATCATCAGGATAGAAACCACAAGAAAGGTGGGGGTGTTCTATTGTACGTTAAAAACAATGTTCATGCTTGTGTTTTAGAGAAAGTGAAACAGGATGCATATGATAGTTTGTAGGTTGAGTTAACCCAAACAAATGGACAAAAAATGAATATAGGTGTAATATATAGGCCAAAGACATTATCATTAGCAGACGACAAACTGTTATTTCAAGAACTGTCTAGCTTCTGCAACCGGGATTTATTGATAATGGGTGATTTCAATTTTACTGACATTGATTGGATGACCCTTGAACATGGCCATATAGGTAGTCGCTTGTTTGATTTTCTTGGTGACAATTACTTAATTCAGCATGTAAAAGAGCCCACAAGATATGGAAACTTACTCGATCTTTTGATCACTAGCCGCGAAAGCATGGTAACTGATGTAGAAGTCGGTGAATCTGTTGCAAATAGCGATCACAACCTAGTTAGATTCAAACTCCTAAACAATTTTAGAATAGATACTTGTGTTTCTAAAATACCCGATTTCAATAAAGCTCAGTTCATAGAACTACGTCAGGAGCTTCAGTTTATAGATTGGGAGGCAAAATTAAACGAAAGACCTGTAGATCAGATGTGGGAAATATTTCAAAATACGCTCACTAAGATGATTCAAACTTACATTCCTTTTAAGGACAGACGTCCCCCAAATCAGGCTCGCCCAAAGTGGCTCGACAAAGAAACTGAAAAAAGTATTGCTAAAAAGAGACAGGCTTATAAGAAATATAAGTGCTCGGGTGCATCTAATGACTATGAAAGTTATGTATCAATACAGAGAGATTTAAAAAAGACAATAAGAAAAAGAAAACGACAATACGAAATGAACATCGCTGAGAAATCCAAAGAGAATCCCAAAGAATTCTATAGTTACATTAGAGATAAAAAGGTTGTTAGGAATCACATTGGTCCACTATTATCTGCTGACGGTCAACTTGAATATTCAAATGAAGGAATGTGTAATATCTTAAACAATTATTTTAGCTCGGTATTCGTAAACGAAACACCTCAAGGTGAATTCCAAACTGAAACCTGTGAAAAGTCTGGGGTAAACTTACTCACTACGGTAAATATAACAAAAGAAAAAATTAAAAGGTGTATAGACAAACTCAAAGTTAATAAAACACCAGGGCCTGACGGTTGGCATCCAAGAATCTTAAAGGAAATGAAAAATGAGATTGTTGTTCCATTACAAATTATTTTCAAGAAATCCATCATATCCGGAGATCTCCCAAGAGAATGGAAGCTAGCTAACGTTACTCCCATATTCAAAAAAAGGTGACAAAAAGAAACCAAATAACTATAGGCCTATAAGTTTGACTTCAATCGTAGGAAAAATAATGGAAACTATCATCAGAGATGCTATCGAACATCATTTAGAAAGTAACCGTTTGATAAATGATAGCCAGCATGGTTTCAGACGGAAACGTTCTTGCGTGACTAACTTACTCGAATTCTACAACACAGTTATCTCCAATTATGACAAAAGAAACAATATAGATTTAGTATATCTAGACTTTGCAAAAGCTTTTGATACCGTCCCACACGAAAGACTACTTACTAAATTAGCTTTGCATGGAATAAGTGGTAGCCTATTAGGTTGGACTAGTAATTGGTTGAATGGTCGAAAACAGAGATTTGTTTTAAATGGAAAAACTTCTGGATGGAAAAGTGTTGCAAGTGGAGTTCCTCAGGGTTCCGTTCTTGGGCCACTTCTATTCATAGTATATATAAATGATATAGACCATGGACTAAAATCTACTGTTTCCAAATTTGCTGATGATACAAAACTGTGCGGAGTGGCAAATGATCACTCAAACCAATTAGATATTCAAGAAGATTTAGATAAATTACAGCAATGGTCTGAGAAGTGGCTAATGAAATTTAACACAAGTAAATGCAAGGTAATGGACATAGGTAAAAATAACAGTAAGTACGATTACATGTTATTTGGAAATTCGTTAACAAAAGTGGATAGTGAAAAAGATCTCGGCGTAATTATCAGTAACGACCTCAAATCATCCAAGCAGTGTATTTCAGCCTCTGAGAAAGCAAATAAGATTCTAGGACTGATTGCGCGATCTTTTGATTTCAAAAGTCCATCACTCATTAACAAGCTATATAAATCGTTAGTTCGTCCACATTTGGAATATGCTGTTTCCGTATGGTCACCGAATCTCATTAAAGACATTGACAGATTGGAAAGAGTACAACGGCGAGCCACAAAACTGATTCCAAATATAAAAAATAAATCATACGAAAATCGACTAAAACATATGAATCTGTTTTCTCTAAAAAAGCGTAGACTCAGAGGTGACTTGATACAGGTCTTTAAGATTCTAAAGGGAATTGACAACATCAAAAGTGACCAAATTTTTACATTGAATGAGAATCAGACAAGAACAATGGTCTCAAACTGTCCGGAAATAGATTCAATTTGGAAGTAGGTAGAAACAACTTTGCCAACCGTGTAGTTAATGAATGGAATAAACTTCCTGCACAGGTAGTGCAATGTAGTTCAGTTCGAAGCTTTAAGAATCATTTAGATAAATACCTAAGTAAGATGCTGTAATGATTATAATTTATCTTATATTATTTGTTTTTGTTTTGTTATCATTTGTCTGTCTGATTTTCATTTATTATTAGTTATATGTCAATTTATAATTATTTACTATTTACCTCTTTGTTTATCATTTAACTATACCTATGCATTTATTTATGTATTTTATTTGTTATTTACATTATCATAGTTTTTATTTATTATATTATCATTAATATGATTTTTTTTCCGCATCCGACCTAGATATGGATCAAAAGGTCTCCTGTCTGCATGCTCCGCCTTTGTAATCCTTTGTGAGCGTATTTTGAAATATTTCACTCTAAGCACCTCCCTACCTTTTGTCCTTTTCCTCTATCTCCATCTATCCTCCACTCTCAACTTACCTTCCACCAGAAAGTGATCTGATATCCCCCACTCTCTCCCCTTAGAACATGTATATTCTTTACTCCTCCTATTATACTCCTATTTATCACTACATAGACCATTAACGCTCTATCTAACACCCTTTCATCCACCACTCTCTCTCATGTGTACTTATGCTTGAATTTCCTCCTAAACACTGCGTTTGCTATCATCAACTCTCTTTCTAGACACATCTCCACCATCAACTCTCCATTAAATTCTTTCCTGGATCTCCACACTTCCCAACCGCTACGTCTATTGCTTTCTTTCCTACCCTAGTATTAAGGTCTCCCAAAACTACTACATTGACGTTTCTCCCTAATTCATCTATGCAATCATTTAAATGCCTCCCTTTCCTCTACACTCTTCTCACTACCAGGCCCATATGCACTTACAAAAACCCACGTCTTATTTCCCAGTTTCACCTTCATCCACATTAACCTTGAAGAAACCTCCTTCCACTTCACTACACGTTTACCTATCTCTTCACTTACTAGTATAGCCACCCCTTCTCTCCCTCGTCCTCTCCTCACTCCTGAGAACCTCCCAACTACACTCCCAAACTCACACTCGCCCCTCCCTCTCAATTTAGTTTTACTCAAAGCCAACACATCCATCTTTCTTCTCATAAATATACTGCCTATCACTTCCCTTTTACTCTCATGTGTACCACATCCGCACACATTAAAAGACCCATACAATAATAATAATAATGATAATAATAATAATAATAATAATAATAATAATAATAATGATAATAATAATAATAATAATAATAATAATAATAATAATAATAATAATAATAATAATAATAATAATAATAATAATAATAATAATAATAATAATAATAATAATAATAATAATAATAATAATAATAATAATAATAATGATGATAATAATAATAATAATAAACAATAATAATAATAATAATAATAATAATAATAATAATAATAATAATAATAATAATAATAATAATAATAATAATAATAATAATAATAATAATGATAATAATGATAATAATAATAATAATAATATTAATAATAATATCAATAAAAAAATATATTAATAATAATAATAATAATAATTATAATAATAATAGTAATAACAACAACAGCAACAACAACAATAATAATAATAATAATAATAATAACAACAACTATGATAATAATAATAGTAACAATAGTAATAAGAATAATATAATAATAATAATAATAATAATAATAATAATAATAATAATAATAATAATGATAATAATAATAATAATAATAATAATAATAATAACATAATAATAATAATATAATAATAATAATAATAATAATAATAATAATAATAATAATAATAATAATAATAATAATAATAATAATAATAATAAGAATAACAATAATAATAGCAATAATAATAATAATGATAATAAAGTAATAATAATGATAATAATAATAATAATAATAATAATAAAATAATAATAATAATAATAATAATAATAATAATAATAATAATAATAATAATAATAATAATAATAATAATAATAATAATAATAATAATAATAATGATATAACAATAATGATAATAATGATAATAATAATAATAATAATAATAATGATGATGATGATGATGATGATGATGATGATGATGATGATGATGATGATGATGATGATGATGATGATGATGATGATGATGATGATGATAATAGTAATAATAATAACAATAATGATAATGATAATAATAATAATAATGATAATAATAATAATAATAATAATAATAATAATAATAATAATAATAATAATAATAATAATAATAATAATAATAATAATAATAATAATAATAATAATAATAATGATAATAATGATAATAATAATAATGACAATGATAATGATAACAATAATTGAAATATATACTCAAAGAAAACGTTCTCGCGTGACTAACTCGAATTCTACGACACAGTTATCTCGAATTATGACAAAAGAAAAAATACAGATTTAATATAGATTTTGCAAAAGCTTTTGATACCGTCCCCCACGAAAAACTCCTTACTAAATTAGCTTCACACGGAATAAGTGGTAGCCTATGAAGTTGAACTAGTAATTAGTTGAATTATCAAAAAGAGAGAGTTGTTTTAATGGAAAAACTTCTGGATGGAAAAATGTTACGAGTGGCCCCCAGGATTACGTTCTTGGGCCACTTTTATTCATATTATATATAAATGATATAGACCATGGACTAAAATCTACTGTTTCCAAATTTGCTGATGATACAAAACTGTGCGGAGTGGCAAATGATCACTCAAACCAATTAGATATTCAAGAAGATTTAGATAAATTACAGCAATGGTCTGAGAAGTGGCTAATGAAATTTAACACAAGTAAATGCAAGGTTATGCACAAGGGTGAAAATAACAGTAAGTACGATTACATGTTATTAGGAAATTCGTTAACAAAAGTGGATAGTGAAAAAGATCTCGGCGTAATTATCAGTAACGACCTCAAATCATCCAAGCAGTGTATTTCAGCCTCTGAGAAAGCAAATAAGATTCTAGGACTGATTGCGCGATCTTTTGATTTCAAAAGTCCATCACTCATTAACAAGCTATATAAATCGTTAGTTCGTCCACATTTGGAATATGCTGTTTCCGTATGGTCACCGAATCTCATTAAAGACATTGACAGATTGGAAAGAGTACAACGGCGAGC
>NC_134777.1:44676395-44678895 GCF_046742065.1 Oratosquilla oratoria | reverse complement strand
AAAGAGTATTAGGATGGTTTGGACACATGGAAAGAATGAGTGAAGAAAGACTAGTAAAAGAAGTATGGAAGGCAGATGTGGAGGGAGTGTACATGAGGGGACATCCTAGGATGAGGTGGATGGATGGGGTGAAGGGGGCTTTGGGGAAGAGGGGAATGTCTGTTGAGGAAGGACGGGAGAGGACAGAAGACAGGGGTGAATGGAGAATGGTTGTTTATGGATGATGTTGTGATGCATGAGGTGGTAATATGTGTGAGCAAATTTGACGCAGCCCGAAGAGATTTCTCCCCGTCTTCTCCTTTATGCATGGGGGGACTGAGAAGGGGGGGTCGCCAATTTAATGAAGCGGCCTTGCTGTGGATGTGCTGTGTCTTGCGACACTGCTTCTGACACAGGGCAGTGGACAAGGTGCAAGGATGACCCGTTATCCAGGAGGTGCTAATATGAGAGGGAGGGTGGAGGGGTGTGGAGTGTATTCAGGGATGGAATGGGTGGGAATGATTTTATGCCTTTTCCTTTTTGGCTACCTCCCTTGTAAGGGGGAAAAAACTTGGTATATGTATGTATGTATGTACTATTTATTGTTTGTTTATTATTTAACTATACTATGCATTTATTTATTTATTTCATTTATTATTATTTACATTATTATAGTTTTATTTATTAAATTGTCTATTAATTAGTTAATTAGTTAAATTATATATATATCTATTTATTCATTTATCTATCATTATTAAAAAAAAATAGCATCCGACCTAGATATGGACCAAAAGGTCTCCTGACGGAATCAGGATTTTTTGTTTCCAGAGCCATTTTTTTTTTTATTTTAATTTCACCAGAGCAAATTTTTTAATTACCAGAGCCATTTTTTATACTTCCAGAGCCACGTTTTTGCAGGTTAGAGTACTATCACTGCCTCGATCCACTTCAAGCCAATCTAGGTTCCACGAGCGTATAGTAGATTCATGCTTTACTATTTTTCGTTTTCCTTGGCCCTTGCCCATAGAGTTTGAATAAGGCTTTGCTGGTCCAGAAGCGGTTCCTGCCGTCAAAACACTCTCCCTCGATTCTGAAAAGACTGAATCTGAGGGCAAACCATCTTCACTCATCTCCACTCGCTTCACTAGAAATCGCTCCATAATATACGATCATCGAAAGTTTGGCATGGGCGTGACGTACGAACGTAGACCTAGCTACCGTAAACCTAAAATAGCTAACGAATCATTTTTTATTTTTGTATTTTTATTCTCCCTCCAAAGATCCATATTCATGAACTAAATATATAATTATCAAATGTTCATATTTATACTTAAATTTATTTACTTTCAATTACTAACCAAACATTTGATTCTATTTTGTTTTCTCATAAATACGCGAACGAGGTTATAAGTGAGATTTCCCAGTTTCCCTCCTAGGCCTCGAGCGAGTTTGCATATGTACAGTGTACGTATGCATGCGGTGATATGGTATTGGGTATGGTGCATTGTACATGTAGTCAGCGCGTTGATTTGGCACCTAGCTGCATGCAACCAATGAACTTCCCTGCATACAGGTACCATGCAATTCGCAACTAGCGACATTATGTAGCACGATAGTCGTGTAGAGTCTAGTCAACATGTACTAGTATACGCGCGCATGCAGCTGATACGAAGCTAGGCTATGTAAGCCATTGAACTCTTGCAGCTATACCGCGTACACATACGTACGTACATCAACAAGTTAAAGTTGATTGATGCGTTGCGTTTATGATATCGATTGATAATGCAATGGTTGATCACGGGTAAGTTGTGTTTGCTCTGATCCTTTCATCAATGGTGATGGGATTCAGGGATTGCCAAATGATGGATAATGCATGAAAAACGTTGAATCTTGCCGCGGGAGCGATTTTCTTGTGGGGAATCACTCCTGCTATTGGATTTGCGAAAGCGACATTGGAACTTTCCCGAGCGAAATTGCACGTCGCTCCCATGTATTTTTTTCGCTGGTCGGAATGCTCCGCCTTTGTAATCCTTTAAAAGATTTTGTTTTTTCTGGATCATGTTACAATACTTGAATGATCTCATCTAAAGAAAAAACAAGAAAGATTTTTTTTCATTATGGAGCAATTAGTTTGTTATCTAACACACATAAAGTATTTTTCAAGTTCATTAGTGATAGATTAAGTAAAATTTTAGATAAACGCTAATCAAGAAAAGAAAAACATGTTTTAGAACGGGATACACAACAATAAATTATACATACATTTCATCAAAGCAGTGAAAAACGACATAGTACGTTCTTGTGTTTGTATATACTTGCATATCACATAAGAGCATTGACTCAATAAAACAAATGGCAATACCAAAATCTGTGCAAATAAAATACAAGCAAGCACATTACAAGTGCTCTACAGAACAATTACTGCTATAGTTTAATTACGCAGAAACAGAAAATATCAAGATCGAGAAAAGGTAATACAGCTTCTCCAATGTTATTTACAACTTCCCCGCCTTGAATTAAA
>NC_134777.1:44646395-44648895 GCF_046742065.1 Oratosquilla oratoria | reverse complement strand
GTCTGAGCTAAGATCTGTTTATGGTGTTGTCCAAGTTTTCATATTCTACTGCTCCGTTATTAAACTCGAACATCAGCTTCGCACATTCAGCAAAAGATATTATACCAAAAATACTGTCAGTATCAATTTCATACGGTCAGTGTTACTGATGTTTCGACATATGTATGTACTGAACTTAACACAACACAATTTTATTCATAGTGGAACCATCAAAAGAGGTATTAATCTTAATAAACTCGAGTTTTCTTTCATATATCATTATGACTAGAACTAAACAATTTTATTTAGCTAAAAGAAAATATAATATCATTGGAATTTTTATAATCATCTAATATTGTCATTAGATAGTGTTTATGTTGAAGCCATCTAGAAATGGCATTGGTATGATCCCTACGACAATACTGCATTGGGTGCATCTTTACATATATATAATTGTACTGGTACTCTTTGAATCTATGCACCAGGCACAGCTTGCAAAGTATTAGCATTTATCTTGCTCTCTCCAGGGTACTTCTTCCAAACATTCCTTTTTTTTTTTTTCTTTTTTTACTCAGTAGTCTTAAACAAAGCAAGACAAATGGGTTGGGTTCCATTGCTGGCCTGAATTTATTTAGTCTGCCGATTGGGTGTGGTTCATTTAGTAAAAGAAAATTATTTCACGGAAGCTCTCCGATGGATTAAGCATAACCGTGAAAATCGCACGTAAACATCCCTGCCCAGCATAATTTGTCCGACTTAAATCTGACCAGGTTTAGCTCAATAAGAACCCGACTAGACGAAGAGCCCTGCCAGGATCAAATAAGTTGGCAAGCAGGAAGCAATAGAGCGCAGCAGATGGAACAAGTATCTCGACAAGTGGCAACTGAAACAACAAACCGAAAGAGCTCAAAGGAAGAAAGATTTGGCCAAACAGGTAACGAGCTCACACACACACAAAAAAAAAAGAACAAGAGACAAGCAGGTACGCACGTACAAACACATGTAGGCACACACGCGTTAGGGCGCAGAAATATCCGCTCGCGGACATGCACACGCATTCCCTAAGGTGGACATGCACGACCGTACACACGCACACGCGCACACACACACACACATACACACACACACACACACACACACACACACACACACACACACACACACACACACACACACACACACACACACACACACACACACACACACACACACACACACACACACACACACACACACACACACACACACACACACACACACACACAACAAGGGAGAGGAACCAACATGACTTTATTGTGTAGAGGGGGCAAAGGAAAGGATTTTACAGAAAGGTAAATCTCATCGTAATGTAAGGGATTGGAGCGAGTGCTTACAAATACAAACACAAGAAAAAGTTAAACAGTTAAGAAATAAAAGTAACTTACGAGAATATATTGATGGATAACTGCAACAGCGTCTAGAAGAGGTGAAGCTGTTAAAAGTCTGTATGTTTTCAGTGATAAGTATGATAATACATGGCCAACCTCATACATAATGATGTGGGTCATGATGTGACAATGTGAGCAAGAATGTATCTTTGGTGCACAAATGAATTTGTGTAGATAGGTGTGTGTATACACATACTCTTATACTCACAACGCCATCCTCCTGCTCAAGGAAGACAGTGACGGTTTGTTGGTATGAAGAGTCAAGTCTTAATGTACGAACTCAGTAGAACTGAGATGGAGGCCCGTTTAGGGTTTGAAAAGCATCAGAATAATATAACATTTGACTGTTTCCACTGAGCAAATAAATGATATATGCGGACGCGCACATGTATGTATGTGTGTGTGTGTGCGTGTCTAGTGTGTAAGGTCTAATCTAGCCCCATAGATCGAGTAATACAAGCTATGGCGCTCTTATGAAAGCACGTGGGCCAAAATACTAACAAATCACAATAACCTTAACTATTGAGGAGAGTGAAGGGCCAGTCTAACCCATCAAAAGTGAGCCTCCTTTAATACAATATATGTTACTGATATGTACGTTTGTATGAAAAGCTAGAAGCACTATTTTTTCTTGTCTATCCCAATATGTGCTATACCCTGATTATTTTTTGTTGACGTCACTGATAAGTTTCAGAACCTCAGCATAAGAAAAGTAGAATGGAAAAGAATTGCCTATAGATAGCTATTTTTTTTTTTTTAGCAGAATTGATATGATAACAGATATTAGCGTGAGCGAAAACAAAAGAATATGAGGGGGAATGGAAGAAGGGAGTGAGTGAGGAAGGGAATGAGGGAAGAATATGTATAGAGATGGAGAGGGGAAGGAGGAAGAGAAGAAGATGAGGGGACACGGTGTGGTGAGGGAAGGATGGAGGGAGGGGAGGGGGAGGGGAGGGGGAGGGGGAGGGGAGGGGAGGGGGAGGGGGAGGGGGGAGGGGAGGGGGTGGCACCAACGCATCGGTTTGCTGCTGCTGCTGCGGCTACGCCCTGATGACTCCCTCCTTGAAGCTGTCGATCAGCTGCGGCATTCCAAC
>NC_134777.1:44628895-44631395 GCF_046742065.1 Oratosquilla oratoria | reverse complement strand
GAGGGAGGGAGGGCAAACCGGGACTCTGGAAGCGTTTTTTCTTGGTTTCTTTCGGACTCTGTGTTTTCTTCCCTTCGTCTTCCAATACCTATGTTTGTATGTCGTTAAGTATATTTGCATGAATTTATGAAAATTAAAATAAAACTAAATATATATGCTTTTTTTATTTGATCATGAAGCTATTGTAGGAGATGAAGAATTCTACATTATCTGCTTTATAAATAAGAAGCTAAATATAGAAGGAATTAAACTATGTATGTGCCAGTCCGGGATTTTGTTATGTTTGACTTTGTTGCTGCAACATATATAAGAGTCATAAGAGACACTTGACCTCAATATATTCATATAAATTTTTGAAACCCTCGTGGAGCATTGAGAAAAGTTTACTCATTCAACGAAGGATCTCTGAGTTCGATTGCAGGGCAGTGATAGCCAAATGTTGAAGTCATATTTTCATATATATCCAATCACTCTATGCAACGGCAATCATTAGAGATGCAGTATATAAGTGTCGCATTTCAGTGCTTGCAATTAACAAGTATGAAGTATGGTTAAATATATAATAAAAAGTTTCTTCTGTGTATTACCCACATATTTACTTTATTCCGGATCGCACTAAGAAGTAGTTTTTGGTAACAGAAATGAGCCAATCATCGTACCAAAATACCTCTATTTATTTATCTCTGATAGATATCTCACTCAGATAAAAAAAATAAAGGTAATTACTTCCCTGGTAGTCATTATCTCTACTATCACGACTACCATCATCATTAGCAGCAAGCGGGTGCACATACCCTGCCCTGCCCTGTGTATTTATGTGTGATCTTTTTATCAGTAAGCGCAGTGATGGAGGCCATAATGTACGATGCAGAGCTAATCAGAGTAAATAGTTCCTCGAGGGGAACACCTGTGCAGGTAAACGAAGCTGCACGACCATCTGCAAGACCTCGCTACATCTCCTTCAAAAGTTAAAAATAACTGGGCATGCTGTTACTTACACCAACAACAAAAAGCGCAATATCTATCACGAGGTACATTAAGAATCTAACATAATTTAACTTCTTAAACCCTTTATCCCGGTTGGGAAACTTCATAGACTTCCCTTGATTGAGGCATTCTGGTTTTTATGCGTGCACGAGCTCTACGTCACTCTCCAAATTTCTTTTTTATTTCCTTTTATTTATTTATTTTATTTTATATATTTATTTATTTATTTCTATTTTACTTATTTTTAATCTCACTTTGTTATATGTCATCTTAAAGTTATCTCAGCTCTCTCTTTAGTCAATCGTATTTTCACCAATGTCACTACTTAGCTTCTACACAACACCTCGCCTTCATTTCTATTGTCTCACCTCCTGCGAAAAAATGAAACTGTATAATTGTTGTTTTCTACTTTCTTATCCATTGCATACGAATACTCACCACAATATTTGCGAATGGCACAGTCGGAGGACAAACTTAAGCAGTTCGTGGAGGAGTTTGGAAGAGAAGAAAGTTGGAAGTATATGTGGGCAAAATTAAGGTAACCAGATGCATATAGAGTTATGATAGTGATGAGTTGAAGTTGAGTTTAAAAGGTGAAAAGCTGGAGGAAGTGGAGAGCTTTAAGCGTCTAGGGCCACATGTGGCAGGGAATGGCGAAATAGAGGTGGAGGTGAATAATAGAATAAAGTATATGTATGTAGGAATGACAAATCATTTTGAAATTTAGGTATATGGGGATAAACAAAAAATGGGGGAATGAGTGTGGCCATGGTATTATATGGAGCGCATAAATAGAATTTGAGAGGCATAAAGGAAAACCTTAATTTTTTTTTAGATCAACTGCAGAGTCTGGCAGGTGTAGTGAGTAGAGAGAGAAGTGAAGAGGCGAAGTGGAGAGAGAAGGTGGCAAGAGAGCTGGGAAACAGAGTAAAGCAAAGAGTGCCGAGATAGTTTGGACACTTGAAAAAATAATTATAATAAACGAGTGATGAAGAATTAATAAAAAGTGTGGAAAGTGGAAGTGCTTGGAGGAAACTTGAAGCAAATATGAGAATGAGGTGTAAAGGGAGCGGAAACAAGAAAAATATATGTTAAGCAAAGGAAGAAAAAACACAAAAGATAGAAGTAAATGGAGAGGGGTTGTAAATAGATGAAGAAACGACTAGACCCGAGGGGACGTTTTTTATGTCCACTTAATGAATTTCTCAAGTGGATGAGGGGGAGAATGGGGGTCACCAGAAAATGAAGCGGTTGGGAATAAACCAGGTTCAGGTGTCGGGTCATACCGTGAAATTTCTTGCTGAGTTGCCTTTGATTCCTGGAGTATGGCGAGGGACGTTAGGACACGGGGTGGTTAAAGGAATGACACTTCATCCATGAAGTGATGAGATGTAGGGGACGAATAATGGGTTGTGGATGGCTATGTACTTGGTGTAGGAGTGGGTGCATACTTTGAATCAGCCAACATATATACAGTATATTATACATACATACATAGACCAAAGGCTTTTTT
>NC_134777.1:44616395-44618895 GCF_046742065.1 Oratosquilla oratoria | reverse complement strand
TATATTCTATATTCTATATTCTGTATTCTATATTTTGTATTCTATATACTATATTTTGTATTCTATATCTTTGTTGTGTATACCTTATTTCATACAAGACTGGACAAATCCTCTTACCATTAGCCTATTCGTAATCAATATTATGATAACGTTGCATCAATTGCCACAGTACCGATGGATACTTATCCTTTCGTTTCTGCAACAGCCTGTGGCGCTCCAGTAGTGGAGCGGATGAATTGATTCCATTGAACTTCTTCGGTACTTTAATTTTGGGATGCGTCATCCTATTTTCTTCATCTATGTAATAGGAAAATGCGAACAGCTTCACACATCTCGCAGTTTCTTAAAACTTTTCTCTGCCAGTAACCAAGCTTTAACCCCAAATCAACCTGATAGCCCTTCAGTCTTATAGTTTTCTGTAAGAAGAGAAAAAAGAAAAGAGAAATACCCTGGACTTTGTGAGAATCACCTGACTATCCATAATATCTTCTTCCTCCTCCTCTTGTCTTCAGTTATTCAATTCTATCGCCATTTGCCTTGTATCCTCAAGCACGAAAGGCAAAGATGATAGTTTTGGCAATAGCCAGGCACCTCCTGACGTAAGCCATAAGCTCAGTACAGCTACGGTAATGTCGCGATTTTGTCCTTGTTATGACTAAAGTTTTCTTGTTGCGAAGACAGCATCCCCAACTTCCAATTGTTCCTTTGCTGAATGCTTCTGATTTACGATTATCTTTGTTGCAAGTAAGACGCTCTTCCATGGATCCTTTACGCTTGAACGAGAGAATCTGTCTAACATAGAGACAGACAAAAATGTAAAAGTTGTTATCAGTTCCACACAGGAGTAAAAATTGATCATTGAGGACTCAAAGCCACACCCCTTAGAAAACGTGTTTAACAAGTTACCCACAGAACCGCGACGAAATCCTTCACCTACGCCCCTTTCCCCAATTGAGAAAATCACCAAAGAAACAAAAACAAAGCTACATTAAAAATTACTCCCCGAAAGAATGTACACGAAGCCGCCTATACCAAGCACAATGGATGCTCTGGACGGCTCTCATAATTCGTGATAGCCGGTGCCCTATATTCACACACAGTATCATTTGAGGGTCTGTTATCTCTCTCTTGCGATGATTCCACTTGGGTTCAGAGCCTCACATGGCACGGCCGCACAACATATGTTTGGTCGCAAGTGATTTACTCTCTCATAAAGATGATAAAAAGAAAGCGAGGCTAAGGGGAATGAATGAGGCCACCGCCTTCTCCTTTATCGCCCAAGCAAGCTGAGCAGGCTTCATTCTGCCTCTGAAGCCCTGAAGCCCTGAAATATAGAGTTATGGGTATCGTGCTATAAGCGACACAGCTCCTGAGTACAAACTTCAATATCAAATTTTCATCATGACGGGGAGTAGAAAAAAGTTTAAAGAATAAAGTCGAAGTGCCAGAAATGGGTTGTAAGTAGTGTTTACACAGACAATACATACATGGAAATCAGTTACAGTATAGTAGAGTATCGAAGCTGGAGATCTCAGAAATAAAAAGAACATAAAGCAGTGAAGCATTGCCAGTTGAAACTGATATATATTCACACATATAAAGAGACAGGGCACCACTTACAGTAGTAACACAGAAATTCAATGAAGCTTTTGTACATTGACTCTGTTAGATATCCAGTGACATTTGCTATTAGTATATGCACTGAAGTATATACATTTTACCAGTTTTCATAATTTACTCCTTGAGAGTTTTTTGTGAAAAAAATAATCACAAGTTTACTTTTTATATATAGAATTTTTGGTTCTATATTTTCACAAGTCCTTTGCATATATTCCTACTCTATTCTTTAACTTATCTTTCCCTTATATTGTTCATTTTTATTTACCCCTTTTTTATGCCTATGATATATGCACTCTCACATCCACATATATACAACATTACACTTATTCATATGTTTAGTATACATGTGTCCAGGACAGTTGCTGTACTTCACCGAAATGGTCACATATTCACTCGTTCCACGTGTGTATATTATTTGTAGCACACTCACTCACATAGATACACCTGTATCTTCTCTCATCCTCATATTGTCATTATACTTCACTTTCATGAAGTTAGACATTCCATATCATTTTAACAGCTTTATTAGAAAATTAATCTTATTATTATATGTTCTTTTTCTTGTAATTATCTATAAGAACGTGTTATTTCAGTCTTCATGTATCCCAAGCACTTACGCAGTCTACGATGTTACTCTGTTACCCAATTAGATATGCACTTCAGTGAAATATTCACACTGTAATGCAAACACTCAATTTTGCCTCGAAAAAATAATCACAATAAAATTTACCTTATTCTTCAAGTTTCGTTGTCCATATTTTCCTTTGTAGGCAGGTGCTTCTGATTCGCCCTCAGTTCTTTGTTTTAATGGTACTGTTTCTTAAATCTCCATATATATCTAACTACACTTTATTTGCTCTTGTTATCTATGACCAATGTT
>NC_134777.1:44578895-44596395 GCF_046742065.1 Oratosquilla oratoria | reverse complement strand
TCACCACCACATCGGAAGGCGCTTCCGTTCCTGCAGCCGAAAAGGGTCTCGACAATGGGAACGACAAAAGCTGGAGGGCCCGGGCGGGGGGAGACCTATAAAGGCGCGGAGCGGAAGACATCTGCATATTAGCATTCAAAATGGAAAGATGGCGCAGTTGATGCTGCACCTGCTCGCTGGGGGTGAGGTGGTTGAGCGTTTAAGGTTCTTTTGGTTGGAGATATGACAGTCCCCGGCTCGATTCTCTCGCCCGGATATTTTCTATGTGGTACAATGGTCCATATCTCCTCTGCTTATCCCTCCCTATCCCATGCCCTCAACCAACCCCAGCCACCATCAGAACTAAATGTCAGATACCCAGCCAGAAGAACACTAAACAAGACATCGCATTAAGAAATAATAGACAATGATGTTCTGAGAAATTACAAAGAAAGAGCATTAGTTAAATAGGCAGCTAAGTCATTTATGTAGCATATAACAAAGATAACCTTGTCGCGCGGGTTCAACCACTTCTCCCACCTTGTAAGTGCTTTATCTTAATGTCTGGTAAAAGAAGAGGAAAAGTTATTACTACGACAACCCTCAAACGAAAAATGCTAATGTTCTCCTATTGGTCCGTTAATTCTGATAAGCTTTGCAGTAAATATATGCACTTGTTTTTCCAGTGACAGAATCGGCACTAAAGAGGTGATGGGATGTTAGCTTCACTGAGGTTAATAAATCTCCACGACATGTATTTAGATAAGAAACAAATAATGAGTGCTTAACAATTATTCTGTACGTGGCGAAAATAACTGTCACCTTTGCAAATGGATGAGTTGGTGAAAATAAGGCAATGCCTAGGATGGCCATTTGGTTGTAGTGTCCTTGTTATATTAGAGGGGCAGCATGATTATCATATAATATTTGTTTATTCGTATTGATAGTAGAATATATTTTTTTTTTTATGTTTTTCCCTGAAAACGATTTAATTGTTAAGATATGAAACTTAAAAAGACTGACGCCAAGTCAATATATACAAGAGTAACATAAACACAAAGTAGAAAGAAATTTTAAACAGTCACCTATGAAATGCGCACGAAACCAAGAGCATGTGGTTTTCAAGGAATGACACGAAGGGAAATTAAGATGACCAACATTGTTTGCGCACAAGGATCAACACCTGCTATGACCTGCAAACAAACACATATTCTCTTCCAGAATATATATATATATATATATATATATATATATATATATATATACATATATTTATATATATGTGTACATATATATATATATTTATATATATATATATGTGTGTGTGTGTGTGTGTGTGTGTGTGTGTGTATATATGTATACATATATGTATATATATATATATATATATATACATATACATATGTATATATATATATATATATACATATATATACATATATATATATGTATATATATGTATGTATATATACATATACGTATATGTACATATGTATATATATATATATATATTTTCTATTAAATAATACAGCATACTCAGCACTGGAAATCTTCTTCCTTAAACTTTCTATCCTTCTCGCTATTTTCCTTTCTGTAGGAGGAAGGGAGAACACAATATCACCAAATGGAACCATATTGATTTTGGAAATAAAAACAAATTCATTACTTACAACGTTTCGCCTATGCTTTAGGCATCTTCTGGTAATTTTAATTTTTAAATCTACAAATCATGATCATATATACAATGTATACAAAATGAACTAGGATAGGTACTTTTTGTTTAAATTCTTCTTGGCGCCCCGTGGGATGCCCCGAACAGCTCCAGGGTTCCACACATATTTAATTGTATATTAATTGCTGGTAGGAGATTCTTTATTAATACAGCTTCCAAACATTTTAATTTTCTCTTATTGGTGTTCTTTGCTAAAATCGATGTACTACTATTCAAAACTTCCCGCGAAATATTCATCTTATGAATTTAAGAAACGTGCGATTTTATTGCACCATTCTGCATATGAAAAGTAAGCCTTTGAGACAAAGTTTGAGTTGTGTGTCCAATGTACTCGTCATTGCAAAGCGCACCGTCTTTGTTGAAAGGGCATGAGTATTTGTACACAACGTAACTTTGTTTTGAAATATCTTTCTCTCCTGATAAGTTGTTTTTCATGATAAGTGATGCAGTTCTGGGGTTACGATAGTATATAACCAATTGTAAGGAGTCCTCTTGCTTCTTGGGTTTACAATTTTTATGAATGATATTTTTAATGACTTTTTCATCTGTTTTATATGCGGATGTCATCGTACTCTGGTAGTAAATATTTATAGTACTCTTCGAATTTTCTGTATTACCAAGTACAGAATTAAATTTCTCCATTTTATTTCTAATTTCTTTGTCGATATCACACATCGAGAACCCATTGTTTGTCAATATTTGTTTGATTCTGTTCAATTCTTGGTGGGAGGTACCAGTTCGAACATATTTTAAAAGCTCTCGTAATGTACGCGCGTATAACGCTGATTTTATATTTTGATGGGCATTCACTTAAACCATTTAAGCATCTACCGGAGTTAGTTGGTTTCCTGTAAACACTTGTAGTAAATGCACCCTCTGCTCCGTCTACCCAAACATCTAGGAAGGGGATCTTATTACCGATACTTTCCTCCACGGTAAAATGCAGGCAAGATTTTGCTTCCATCATTTCCTTAAGTGTATCGAGCTGTTCTTTACCTTCTATGTCTACGAAAATGTCATCTATATACCTAACATACAAAAAAGGTTTAGGATTCACAGCATCAAGGATGGAGTTCTCAATATGGCACATGTATGCCTGTGCAAATAAAACCCCTAGGGGGCTGCCCATAGCTACACCGTCAATTTGGAAATACATACGGCCTGAAGGGCATCTGAAGGGTGCTTCCTTAGTGCAAACCCGGAGCATTTTCTCAAGGGTATCACGTGGTAATTTTGGTGGAGGTAAGCTATTGTGGTTAAAAACATTCTGCAGGATTATCTGAATAGTTTCTTACCACGGGGAGATTCGAAAAAAGACTTTCAACGTCCAGGGAAGCTAACTTTCCTTGAAGGGCTGTATTCCTAAGAATATCCACAAATTCATCCGTGGAACGTAGTGAGTGGAGAGTAGGAATATACGGGGTTATTAAATCATTAAGCTGCTTAGCTAATTGGTATGTAGGTGTAGGTATCTGCGAAATAATTGGTCTTAATTTGCATCCAGGTTTGTGGGTTTTGACGTTACCATAAAAGTAACCTGGCTCATAATGTCCTTGTAAATTATGAAATTTGACACCGTCGATAACGGCATTTGCGTTATTAATTAGATCAGTCACTTTTTTCCGAATTCTATCTACAGGGTTCCTTCTAATTTGTAAGAATTTGGACGAATCCTGCAATAAACTGTCAACTTTGTCGAAATAGTCCGAACGGTTGAGAATAACGAATAGGTCCGATTTATCCGCTCTGCGTATCACTATATCCTTGTTCTCGCGAAGTTCTTTAGCAGCCTGCCGTAACTCAGCCGTAAGAAGGGAACCACCTCCAACACCTCTATGCTTGGTGCTTTCAGCCTGCAATTGTTCCTTCACATCTGGGTTCATATTAATTTTACCATCCTTATGAAGTTCACACAAGTTCCTATAAAGTAGCTCTAGTTCAGCAGTTTTTTCAATTTTCCTAAACTTAGGCATGTAGTTGCACTTTAATCCCAAGTTAAGGAATTCCTTTTGAATATCCGAAAGAATGTAGTTCGAAATGTTGAGGTAACCGTCCGTTCTTTTTGGTAGTAAGACCTTACTTCCGTACAAACGGCTTAGTTTCTTCTGCACACGAGTTTCTGTGGAGTTGATGTACATAGAGAGGCTATGCTGTAAAGCCCTCTCTATCTGGTCTCTTAGATCAGAAGCGATAACACAATTACGGAATTCTTCTAAGGTCTCGTCTAATTCCGTATTAAGGCTCTTGATTAGTTTTTTCTTTTCTTCTACTTGCTCGTACAACAGCCTCCGTCTGAAGTCGAGCGTAAACTGTTTCTGCTGCACTGCTCTGTCATGAAGGCGTATATAGGTAAATTTAGGGAGCAGGTTTTCTTGGAGACATTTTCTATTAAATAATACAGCATACTCAGCACTGGAAATCTTCTTCCTTAAACTTTCTATCCTTCTCGCTATTTTCCTTTCTGTAGGAGGAAGGGAGAACACAATATCACCAAATGGAACCATATTGATTTTGGAAATAAAAACAAATTCATTACTTACAACGTTTCGCCTATGCTTTAGGCATCTTCTGGTAATTTTAATTTTAAATCTACAAATCATGATCATATATACAATGTATACAAAATGAACTAGGATAGGTACTTTTTGTTTAAATTCTTCTTGGCGCCCCGTGGGATGCCCCGAACAGCTCCAGGGTTCCACACATATTTAATTGTATATTAATTGCTGGTAGGAGATTCTTTATTAATACAGCTTCCAAACATTTTAATTTTCTCTTATTGGTGTTCTTTGCTAAAATCGATGTACTACTATTCAAAACTTCCCGCGAAATATTCATCTTATGAATTTTAGAAACGTGCGATTTTATTGCACCATTCTGCATATGAAAAGTAAGCCTTTGAGACAAAGTTTGAGTTGTGTGTCCAATGTACTCGTCATTGCAAAGCGCACCGTCTTTGTTGAAAGGGCATGAGTATTTGTACACAACGTAACTTTGTTTTGAAATATCTTTCTCTCCTGATAACTTGTTTTTCATGATAAGTGATGCAGTTCTGGGGTTACGATAGTATATAACCAAATTGTAAGGAGTCCTCTTGCTTCTTGGGTTTACAATTTTTATGAATGATATTTTTAATGACTTTTTCATCTGTTTTATATGCGGATGTCATCGTACTCTGGTAGTAAATATTTATAGTACTCTTCGAATTTTCTGTATTACCAAGTACAGAATTAAATTTCTCCATTTTATTTCTAATTTCTTTGTCGACATAGAAGGTAAAGAACAGCTCGATACACTTAAGGAAATGATGGAAGCAAAATCTTCCCTGCATTTTACCGTGGAGGAAAGTATCGGTAATAAGATCCCTTTCCTAGATGTTTGGGTAGACGGAGCAGAGGGTGCATTTACTACAAGTGTTTACAGGAAACCAACTAACTCCGGTAGATGCTTAAATGGTTTAAGTGAATGCCCATCAAAATATAAAATCAGCGTTATACGCGCGTACATTACGAGAGCTTTTAAATATGTTCGAACTGGTACCTCCTCCACCAAGAATTGAACAGAATCAAACAAATATTGACAAACAATGGGTTCTCGATGTGTGATATCGACAAAGAAATTAGAAATAAAATGGAGAAATTTAATTCTGTACTTGGTAATACAGAAAATTCGAAGAGTACTATAAATATTTACTACCAGAGTACGATGACATCCGCATATAAAACAGATGAAAAAGTCATTAAAAATATCATTCATAAAAATTGTAAACCCAAGAAGCAAGAGGACTCCTTACAATTGGTTATATACTATCGTAACCCCAGAACTGCATCACTTATCATGAAAAACAACTTATCAGGAGAGAAAGATATTTCAAAACAAAGTTACGTTGTGTACAAATACTCATGCCCTTTCAACAAAGACGGTGCGCTTTGCAATGACGAGTACATTGGACACACAACTCAAACTTTGTCTCAAAGGCTTACTTTTCATATGCAGAATGGTGCAATAAAATCGCACGTTTCTAAAATTCATAAGATGAATATTTCGCGGGAAGTTTTGAATAGTAGTACATCGATTTTAGCAAAGAACACCAATAAGAGAAAATTAAAATGTTTGGAAGCTGTATTAATAAAGAATCTCCTACCAGCAATTAATATACAATTAAATATGTGTGGAACCCTGGAGCTGTTCGGGGCATCCCACGGGGCGCCAAGAAGAATTTAAACAAAAAGTACCTATCCTAGTTCATTTTGTATACATTGTATATATGATCATGATTTGTAGATTTAAAAATTAAAATTACCAGAAGATGCCTAAAGCATAGGCGAAACGTTGTAAGTAATGAATTTGTTTTTATTTCCAAAATCAATATGGTTCCATTTGGTGATATTGTGTTCTCCCTTCCTCCTACAGAAAGGAAAATAGCGAGAAGGATAGAAAGTTTAAGGAAGAAGATTTCCAGTGCTGAGTATGCTGTATTATTTAATAGAAAATGTCTCCAAGAAAACCTGCTCCCTAAATTTACCTATATACGCCTTCATGACAGAGCAGTGCAGCAGAAACAGTTTACGCTCGACTTCAGACGGAGGCTGTTGTACGAGCAAGTAGAAGAAAAGAAAAAACTAATCAAGAGCCTTAATACGGAATTAGACGAGACCTTAGAGGAATTCCGTAATTGTGTTATCGCTTCTGATCTAAGAGACCAGATAGAGAGGGCTTTACAGCATAGCCTCTCTATGTACATCAACTCCACAGAAACTCGTGTGCAGAAGAAACTAAGCCGTTTGTACGGAAGTAAGGTCTTACTGCCAAAAAGTACGGACGGTTACCTCAACCTTTCGAACTACATTCTTTCGGATATTCAAAAGGAATTCCTTAACTTGGGATTAAAGTGCAACTACATGCCTAAGTTTAGGAAAATTGAAAAAACTGCTGAACTAGAGCTACTTTATAGGAACTTGTGTGAACTTCATAAGGATGGTAAAATTAATATGAACCCAGATGTGAAGGAACAATTGCAGGCTGAAAGCACCAAGCATAGAGGTGTTGGAGGTGGTTCCCTTCTTACGGCTGAGTTACGGCAGGCTGCTAAAGAACTTCGCGAGAACAAGGATATAGTGATACGCAGAGCGGATAAATCGGACCTATTCGTTATTCTCAACCGTTCGGACTATTTCGACAAAGTTGACAGTTTATTGCAGGATTCGTCCAAATTCTTACAAATTAGAAGGAACCCTGTAGATAGAATTCGGAAAAAAGTGACTGATCTAATTAATAACGCAAATGCCGTTATCGACGGTGTCAAATTTCATAATTTACAAGGACATTATGAGCCAGGTTACTTTTATGGTAACGTCAAAACCCACAAACCTGGATGCAAATTAAGACCAATTATTTCGCAGATACACCTACATACCAATTAGCTAAGCAGCTTAATGATTTAATAACCCCGTATATTCCTACTCTCCACACACTACGTTCCACGGATGAATTTGTGGATATTCTTAGGAATACAGCCCCTCAAGGAATGTTAGCTTCTCTGGACGTTGAAAGTCTTTTTTCGAATCTTCCCGTAGAAGAAACTATTCAGATAATCCTGCAGAATGTTTTTAACCACAATAGCTTACCTCCACCAAAATTACCACGTGATACCCTTGAGAAAATGCTCCGGGTTTGCACTAAGGAAGCACCCTTCAGATGCCCTTCAGGCCGTATGTATTTCCAAATTGACGGTGTAGCTATGGGCAGCCCCCTAGGGGTTTTATTTGCACAGGCATACATGTGCCATATTGAGAACTCCATCCTTGATGCTGTGAATCCTAAACCTTTTTTGTATGTTAGGTATATAGATGACATTTTCGTAGACATAGAAGGTAAAGAACAGCTCGATACACTTAAGGAAATGATGGAAGCAAAATCTTGCCTGCATTTTACCGTGGAGGAAAGTATCGGTAATAAGATCCCCTTCCTAGATGTTTGGGTAGACGGAGCAGAAAGTGCATTTACTACAAGTGTTTACAGGAAACCAACTAACTCCGGTGAATGCCCATCAAAATATAAAATCAGCGTTATACGCGCGTACATTACGAGAGCTTTTAAAATATGTTCGAACTGGTACCTCCTCCACCAAGAATTGAACAGAATCAAACAAATATTGACAAACAATGGGTTCTCGATGTGTGATATCGACAAAGAAATTAGAAATAAAATGGAGAAATTTAATTCTGTACTTGGTAATACAGAAAATTCGAAGAGTACTATAAATATTTACTACCAGAGTACGATGACATCCGCATATAAAACAGATGAAAAAGTCATTAAAAATATCATTCATAAAAATTGTAAACCCAAGAAGCAAGAGGACTCCTTACAATTGGTTATATACTATCGTAACCCCAGAACTGCATCACTTATCATGAAAAAACAAGTTATCAGGAGAGAAAGATATTTCAAAACAAAGTTACATTGTGTACAAATACTCATACCCTTTCAGCAAAGACGGTGCGCTTTGCAATGACGAGTACATTGGACACACAACTCAAACTTTGTCTCAAAGGCTTACTTTTCATGTGCAGAATGGTGCAATAAAATCGCACGTTTCTAAAATTCATAAGATGAATATTTCGCGGGAAGTTTTGAATAGTAGTACATCGATTTTAGCAAAGAACACCAATAAGAGAAAATTAAAATGTTTGGAAGCTGTATTAATAAAGAATCTCCTACCAGCAATTAATATACAATTAAATATGTGTGGAACCCTGGAGCTGTTCGGGGCATCCCACGGGGCGCCAAGAAGAATTTAAACAAAAAGTACCTATCCTAGTTCATTTTGTATACATTGTATATATGATCATGATTTGTAGATTTAAAAATTAAAATTACCAGAAGATGCCTAAAGCATAGGCGAAACGTTGTAAGTAATGAATTTGTTTTTATTTCCAAAATCAATATGGTTCCATTTGGTGATATTGTGTTCTCCCTTCCTCCTACAGAAAGGAAAATAGCGAGAAGGATAGAAAGTTTAAGGAAGAAGATTTCCAGTGCTGAGTATGCTGTATTATTTAATAGAAAATGTCTCCAAGAAAACCTGCTCCCTAAATTTATATATATATATATATATATATATATATATATATGTATATATATATACATATATACAAAGGATTACAAAGGATTACAAAGGATGAACATGCCGACAGAAGACCTTTTGGTCCATATCTAGGTCGGATGCGAATAAGGAAAAAAACTATAAATGAATAAAAACTACAATAATGCAAACAACAAACAAAACACACAAACAAACGCACAGGCACAGTCAAATAACAAACAAACATGCAAATAGCAAACAATAATAAATTGACATATAACTAATGATAAATGAGAATCAGACAAATGACAGCAAAACTAAAACAAACAACACAAAAAATGACAATATATGTATATGTGTTTATGTATTTATATATATATATTATATATATATATACATATATATATATAATATATATATATAAATACATATATATACCTATCCGGGAGGTGACACCTTGACGTGGTGGATAGGCTTGAGAATTTTGATGATTACAAAAGCTATGTCGATAGAGAGAAAATCTCTGCAGGATCACCCATATCGAACAGGTTTTGTAAGAAAGATCAGACAAAGAGCAACTCGTATACACAGTCGCAGGATCCACTGCTAACTGGCACATCCCTGATGGCGAACAGGGGAATTCCCCATAGATATATGGGGTACCGTCATAATGACGGCGTGGACCATTGGGCTTCAATGAATATAATGGATAAGGTGACACCAGAGAAATATCTCACCAGAAACTAGTTGGCAAGGAGGTGAGATTACTGCCAAAAAGCCCTTCATATCAACCATGAGAAGTACAAACAAAACAATACCGGGCGTTCCTGTTGGATCATCGTCTCCTAAAGGTTCAACTGTATTGCCTCATGTGCTTACGGGCAGTGTGCCACTGAATGTGAGTAAACACTGTCCAATGCCTACATGCCCTTACAAAACCCACATCTCCTTTCCCAGTTTCATCTTTATCCACATTATCCTTGAAGAAACCTTCTTCCACTCCACTACACGTTTACCTATCTCTTCACTTACTAGTATAGCCACTCCTTCTCTACCTCGTCCTCTCTTCACTCCTGAGAACCTTCCAACTACACTCCCAAACTCATACTCGCCCTTCCCTCTCAACTTAGTTTCACTCAAAGCCAACAAATCCATCTTTCTTCTCACAAACATACTACCAATCTCTTCCCTTTAACTCTCATCTATACCACATCCACGCACATTAAAAGATTCAAATCTTAGGGTGCTGGTTGGAAAACTTCTAGACTCTCTTATGCCTTTACTTTTTTTAGGAATGTCCCCTGTGGGGCTACAGGGAGAAGGATGCCTAATCCCAATCCCCGTCCCGTTTTTCTTGCATCTTACGATCCAAGTGGGATTACTTGGTGGCAGCATTCTTTTCCCCCACCACAAGGTAGGGACAGTAGCAGTATAATAAAAGTTTCATCATTTCTCTGTGAGCAGAGTCCTCCTCTTTCATAGACAAAAATGATGTGTGGGTCTGGTCCGTAGAGGAGCCCCATATAGACCCTAAAATATCAACTGCATGCTACTTTGCCATACCAACATGCAGCCAATACCCCAGACATAAACACACAATATATATATATATATATATATATACATATATATATATATATATATATGTATATATATATATATATATATATATATATATATATATATATATATTATTACAAAGGCGGAACATGCCGACAGGAGACCTTTTGGTCCATATCTAGGTCGGATGCGAAAAAAAAGTATAATAATCTAAATAACAAATAAAATACATAAATAAATGCATAGCTATAGCTAGATAATAAACAAACAGGTAAATGGTAAATAATAATGAATTGACATATAACTAATAATAAATGAAAATCAAAACAGACAAATGATAACAAAACGAAAACAAATAATATGAAATAAATCATAATCATTACAGCATCTTGCTTAGGTGTTTATCTAAATAATTTTTAAAGCTTCGAACTGAACTATATTGCACTACCTGTGCAGGAAGTTTATTCCATTCATTAACTACATGGTTGGCGAAGTTGTTTCTACCTATTTCCAAATTGAATCTATTTCCGGACAGTTTGAGACCATTGTTTCTTGTCTGATTCTCATTCAATGTGAAATTTTGTCACTTTTGATGTTGTCAATTCCCTTTAGAATTTTAAAGACCTGTATCAAGTCACCTCTGAGTCTACGCTTTTTTAGGGAAAACAGATTCATATGTTTTAGTCGATTTTCGTATGATTTATTTTTGATATTTGGAATCAGTTTTGTGGCTCGCCGTTGTACTTTTTCCAGTCTGTCAATGTCTTTAATGAGATTCGGTGACCATACGGAAACAGCATATTCCAAATGTGGATAAACTAACGATTTATAGCTTGTTAATGAGTGATGGACTTTTGAAATCAAAAGATCGCGCAATCAGTCCCAGAATCTTATTTGCTTTCTCAGAGGCTGAAATACACTGCTTGGATGATCTGAGATCGTTACTGATAATTACGCCGAGATCCTTTTCACTATCCACTTTTGTTAACGAATTTCCAAATAACTTGTAATCGTACTTACTGTTATTTTTACCTATGTGCATTACCTTGCATTTACTTGTGTTAAATTTCATTAGCCACTTTTCAGACCATTGCTGTAATTTATCCAAATCTTCTTGAATATCTAATTTATTTAAGTGATCATTTGCCATTCCGCACAGTTTTGTATCATCAGCAAATTTGGAAACAGTAGATTTTAGTCCATGGTCTATATAATTTATATATACTATGAATAGAAGTGGCCCAAGAACGGAACCCTGAGGAACTCCACTTATAAAAAATTTCCATCTAGAAGTTTTTCCATTTAAAACAACTCTCTGTTTTCGATCATTCAACCAATTACTAGTCCAACTTAATAGGCTACCACTTACTCCGTGCAAGGCTAATTTAGTATATATATATATATATATATATATATATACATATATATATATAAATATATATATACATATATACATATAATATATACATATATATGTATATATATGTATATATATGTGTATATATATAAATATATATATATGTATATATATGATATATATATATATATAATATATATATATATATATATATATATATATATATATATATATATATGCATTTGTACAACACTGATTGGGTCCCAGTGATTAGAGATACATTTTAACAACCACAATTGTCATGAGGATACTGGGGTTTGGGCCCTTGGCAGTGCCACATTTCAATTTCTGCATGTCGGCCTTGATGGCTTAGAGTTAAAGTGCATTGTGGTTGTTGATATATATATATATATATATATATATATATATATGTATATATATATATATACATACACACATATATATATATATATATGACTAGATAAACACCATATGAGGACGGAGCCTTTATTTGTACGACGTTTCGCTTATTACAGCTTTTTCAAGTACAAGTTGAGATACAAATGCTTGAGATTAAATAAGGGGAAAGGAGGGAACGGGGAGAGAAAAAGGGGGGGGGAAGGAAGAGGAGGAGGAGGAGGAGGAGGAGGGTGGGGGGATTGGACACTGGGAAAGGATGAGAATGCTGGCCCAAACGTCCGTGAGCGAAATGTCCACAAAGGGTGGTTTAAATATTTAATATTTTGCTGGCCATGGGTATTAGGGGAATAATGTGAGGAGATATGTTAAACATGCCCCTGTTTTGTTCAATAGTGTTCGTTCCTTGAATGGTTGCTGCTTCTAAACACTTCCTGCGGATTTTGTCTGGTTCCCGCATCAGCAGCTCTGCATTCTTCCAGTCCATAAGATGGTTTTCCTTGTTTCTATGTGTCACACATGCATTGGTGGTGACATCATGCCTGACGTCGTAACGGTGTTCACGTATTCGTGTATTCAGGTCGCGTGACGTTTCTCCGATGTAAACTTTATCACATCCTGAACACGGAATACGATAAACACCGGCTTTGGTGCCCGGTGTCTGGTTGTTGTGTGTTTCCGTCTTCGTGATGTCTTTTATTGTTCTGCTTGTCTGGCACACTATTTCCAAGTTGGTGGTTCTTAAAAGACGTATCAGGTTGGTGGCAACGTCGCCGGTTGGCAACACGAGACGTCTAGTTGTGCTGTCCTGCTGCCTACGGCTTTCCCGAATCTTAGCGGCCTGCAGTTTGCAATTATCTAAAAGAAACTCTGGAAATTTTAGTGTTAAAAAGGTCTCTTTAATAAACCTGCACTCTTCTTCTAAGTATTTTGCACTACATATCCTAAATGCCCTAAGGAAAAAACCTATTACTACTCCTCTCTTGGTCCTTATATCATGGTGGGAGTAGAAATGAATTAAATCATTTTTGTTGGTGGGCTTTCTATACACTTTGAATTCAAATTGGTTACCGTACTTAAAGATGTGTGTGTCCAGGAAAGGAAGAGAATCGTGGATTTCTTCCTCTAGGGAAAACTGAATGGTGGGCTCCACTTCGTTTAAGGCCGTCTGCAAGCGCTGAAGATTGAAACGCCTGGGTGTGACGAGTAAGATATCGTCCACTTGTACTTGAAAAAGCTGTAATAAGCGAAACGTCGTACAAATAAAGGCTCCGTCCTCATATGGTGTTTATCTAGTCAATCTTGTCGGCAGACTGCCACTTTTAAGCATATATATATATATATATATATAATATATATATATATATATTTGTACAGCACTGAATGCGTCCCAGGTATAAGAGATACATTTTTACAACAACAATGGACTTTAATTCTAACCCATCAACATCGGCAGACCCGATGAAAGCTAACATGCAAAAACTGAAATGCGGTACTGCCAAGGACTTGAACTCGGCTAGCGCATGACAAGTGCTGTAGTGACTTACCGAGCGACTCTCAGTCTCGATTGCAATGGCATGGAATTAAAAGTAATTTGTGGTTGAAAAAAGATATCTATTTATCTATCTATCTATCTATCTATATATATATATATATATATATATATATATATAAATATACATATACAGTATATATATTTATATATATATATATACATATATATATGCATATATATATATATATATATATATATATATATATATATATATATATACATATATTTAATATATATATAAAAACAGTATACAAAATTATAACAGGAAAAGGAAAACTCGTAGACAGTAAGTACATTCGTATATTGCATCTTCAGGCTAAATGAAAGATACAGAGATGTGTTTAAATATAAGTATCAGGTAGCAACCGCAGGTGGGGAGGGGGGAACAATACAGTGCTGACCTGACCTCCATCAACCTGACCAACACAAAATGGTTCAATCTGGCTGAAATATCTTGGTCACCATTTGGGTTACTAATTTATCACATCTAAAATGTCCATAGCTTAAGTTTATATCTTGATCATAAGTGCCTAATATTAAGCAAGATTCTATTACATTTCTTTCATGAAACTTTTATTTCTTATTTCTTATTTGTTCTAACTGAGATTTTTACTTAATTCATATTTTTGCTTTCTGTCCCCTACATTTTCTTATAGCGATAAACGTAATTAGGCTCATAAAATGTTTAAAAAATTTGCCATCCTATTATTTGTGTTGAGTGTGTGAAGTAATGTTTTTAATGAAAATAAGTGTACTTCTTCTTTTTCATCGTCTTTGGACATCAAGAATTCTCTTTTTTTTTCTCTAATATGTTATTTGCATGGACACAGTGATAACAACATGATAAATGTCAGTGTAAAACATTCATTGGTCTACAGGATCTATCGTGGAAGCGACTATAAAAGTAAATTTAACACGTTGTTTACACTGTATTTCGTTGAAAGAAGACGAACACAATTGGTCAAGTTGTTTAAGGTCTTCGTAAAGACCTCATGACTGCAGAAAATCTCTCCGTTTAGTTTGTCCAAACGAGAGGGCAAGCATATCTGAAATTGGTCTGACCTGTTTCCCATGAAAATAACACAACTTTCCCTCGCCAGTTTATAACAACAAAGAACCAACGATTACTAAATAAAAGTGACTGATATGTTAGCCAGAATAAACATAGGTAAAAACTTTTATAATAGACAACGAATTGACATTTTAGGAACTACATCATTGATGATAACTCCTTATATTAAAAAAAAAGAAAAAGACTTAAGCGGCATTTCCAAACTTTTACATTTCGTAATATGACACGTTGTATTTTCAGCCAAATGAGACTTATCAATATGTCTATATAAGTGTAATGGGTTTGTAAGTGCACTTCTAGACACCAAGGGTTTGTGTTCAATATAATACCGAGCGAGTGTTCAATATAATATGAGTGAGTGTGTGTGCGCGCGTGCGAGCGTATGTGTGCGTGTGATTCACCATGGTCTTGGATTACGTGTTGGAATCATGATCAACAGCTATTTCCCTCCCGGAAGAAAGCCCAAAGCTCATATATGACCGATCTATGGGTAATGCTGTGACCTTACACTCACACACACACACACCCAACTCTCCTCACACGAGAGTTGGAGAAACGACCTGCAGCGCAGAAATACAGAACTTATTTCAGCGATGGGCCGTAGTGGCAACCGGAAATTCTATCAACCACGCCATCAAGTGTGTGTGTGTGTGTGTGTGTGTGTGTGTGTGTGTGTGTGTGTGTGTGTGTGTGTGTGTGTGTGTGTGTGTGTGTGTGTGTGTGTGTGTGTGTGTGTGTGTGTGTGTGTGTGTGTGTGTGTGTGTGTGTGTGAGCACACACACACACACACACACACACACACACACACACACACACACACACACACACACACACACACACACACACACACACACACACACACACACACACACACACACACACACACACAAACACACACATAAACACACACACACACACACACACACACACACACACACACACACAAACACACACACACACATTTACACACAAATACACATTAACATTATCACTAACACATAAGTAAAATAGCCTGTGCACGTCTTTGTGTACAAAAGTACGTTCACTTAAATCTATGAAATTCAAATGACAGTTTCTGTCTCTTACAGCAAAATTCCGATTTTATGACGCTGCAGAATATATTCGGAAGACATTAAGCATCGACTCACTGCTTCTCTATGCGGTTTGACTACCAAACCTAAGGTACTTCCGCCAATAATGCTATTCCTCCTTCTTTTACCTCTATATTAAATCCCATTCCAATGGTGCCTGGTATTTTTCTTTCACTGGAAGCGTCACAGATAATAAATCTTCCCTATGATATAATTTGGCTGCAATTCGTGTGCGATCAAATATCAAAACATTTAACTAGATATGTTCGTTGCCACATCTTAACATAGGTATTGTTTCTAATTTTTGAAAACACCTCACGTATAGTTTCTTCAAGAATGGTGTAAAAAGATTTTAGAGGCCTTTCTCGTATAATGAAGCCTCATTATCTGTTGACGAGATATGATAAACGGAAATCATGCACTCTAAGATGATATATTTCACGTCAGATCAATGTGTTTGTATGACAACAATTATCTATCCATGGAAGTCTGAAACTGAAGCCTCTATTATCTATCAATATTTTCTGGCTGAAAGGAAATTATTTGCGCTCAATGTAAAATGTGCAGCTCTCCCTTATTTCTCCTAAATATTAACATGGATATAGATTTTACATAATTTAATAAAGAACGGGTAAAGTTTCAGTATCAGACTTCTATTGGAAAGTAAGAATATAGATCAGTCGGGAATCACGGATAATGGAACCTATCTACTGCCTCCCAGCAGTATTCTTCGTCGAATATGTCCCTTGTATGGGATTAACCCAGAAAGTGCTGAAAACCTTTCTATCTGGAATCCAGTCATTAGAGGATTACTTGGTGTTAACCAGATCAGAAACCATGAATACGTCAACGTATTGAAGAACTTTCGGACTAAAGGGCCATTTACACGGTCAAACAGTTTGACAAACCCGGTTTGTCAGACAAGTGTTTGGAGTGATATTTGACCGTGTGAATGGAGTATTTGGTCTTCAGACACGTTTGTCGAACGTGTTTGACAACCAAATACCCTATTCACACGGTCAAACACCACTTCAAACACTTGTTTGACAAACCGGGTTTGTCAAACTGTTTGACCGTCTAAATGCCCCTTTAGGCTTACCAGTTCTTTTTAGTCTAGTTCACCCATCGCATCATAAAGAAAAAATCCTCCGGTACTAGCCAAAACTAAATGTAGAAAGTGTCCATCGTGATGGGAGGATTACTTATCGTGGCCATGGATAAGTTGTAGTCGAATCGGTTCACTTATTAGATTGAGGATGATGCGGTCAACTACGAAATTTCCAGGGTCTTCCTATTTTCAGTAATAATGTGTAGAACTTATGCTATGGGATTCTGGACGAAACAGTCACTGGCACTTTTGATATGTCTTGTATTGGATTGGTACCTTTCGGAATTACTCTGGATATGATTTCTCTATTTGGTGAAAATGTGCAGTTATGTACCCTGTTTATGTTCAGAAATCTGTGAGCATTAGCGAATTTAGTATTAGTGAGTAAAAAGTGAACGGACCTTCTTAATCAAAATTGCAGGTATGCAGGTGCATAGAAGTTGTGTGTATGATGTGTTATATTCGAAAATTCTATTCTTGAATAGTATCATATTCAGAGCAAAAGGATGTGATCTGAGTGCCTTTAGAACGCTGGTGGAAGA
>NC_134777.1:44566395-44568895 GCF_046742065.1 Oratosquilla oratoria | reverse complement strand
TTCCATATTATTCATGCGCCTATGCAATTTCTTCAAAAGCCTTTCTTATGGTTCTGCAATAATGTGAAGCAATGAAGAGGTTGTTCATGCACTCTACATAAATATATATATATATATATATATATATATATTATAAATGTATATACATATATATATTATAAATGTATATACATATATATATATATGCAATAAAAACACTAGGAGCGTGTGTTCACAAATGCGTAAATAACCACTAGGAAAAAGTAAACTAACGAAGCAGAGCGCTTTCGTGTAATTACATCTTCAGTGCAGATACAAAGAAGGAATTATAAGATGAAGAAACAAGGTACAGAATATATGACATAGTGAAGAGGGGTAGTGGAAGAGAGGTAGTGGAAGAAGTACACGTGACGGACGTATGGGCCGTCCTGGTAGCCAACAAGTATGGGACGTTTGGGCCGTCCTGGTAACCAACAAGTATGGGACAACTGCTCATAATTTATATTACAATTCAAACAATTTTGAAATTTCATGAGAAATAAAACTATCTAATTTGTACAAACCTTGATGAAGATTAACATTTATCCCCTTACTAGATTTGATCAAACTGCATTCAATTAAATTTCTTTCTGTTATGTTGTTGTTGTATGTGATGACTTTAGCGTTATCCCAGTCAACTGGGTGGTTAAAATGGTTCATGTGGTTGAATATACCGCTAGATTGGTTTCCCTCTCTAACGTATTTCTTATGTTGATTAATTCGTGTTGTGAGTGCTTTAGCAGTCTGACCAACATAAAACTGATTACATGATTTGCAAGGTATTTTGTACACACACCCTTTATTACTATTGACAGAATTATTTATGAGCAGTTGTCTTACAGTGTTCTTGTTATTGAAAAATACATTAATGTTAAATTTACGTAACATATTTGGAATATTTTGCAGGTTCTCTTGGTACGGTAAAATTAGCAAGTTATTCATATTGAAAGTTTGAGTTGACCTAAGGTTGTAAAATGTCCTTTTAGCACGATTGTAAGCTTTATCAAGAACATGTGTGGGGTATTGTAGCTTAGTACGTATATATATATATATGTATTTATATATATATATATATACATATATATATGTACATACATAAATATATATATATATATATATATGTATATAGATATATACATATATATATATATATATATGTATATATATACACATATATATAGATGTATATATATATACATATATATATAAATATATATAAATATATATATATATATATATATATATATATATACATATATATATATATATACATATATATATATATACAAATATATATTATATACATATATATATATATACATACATATATATATATATAAATATATATATATACATATATATATGTGTATGTGTGTGTGTGTGTGTGTGTGTGTGTGTGTGTGTGTGTGTGTGTGTGTGTGTGTGTGTGTGTGTGTATTCACTTGGTCTTTGGATCACGTGTTGGACTCGTGATCGACAGCTATTTCCCTCCTGGAAGAGAGCTCAGAGCTCGTAGGTCCGATCTATGGGTAATGCTATGACCTTGCACACACACACACACCCAACTCCCCGCCCACGAGAGTCAGAGTAACGACCCGAGGCACAGCGATACCGAAATAATTTCGGCCCTGGGCAGGATTCGAACTGGGTGCTGGGAGCATTTCTGCTTCCCAGTTCAGCGCTCTACCAACTATGCCACCGAGTCGGTGTGTGTGTGTGTGTGTGTGTGTGTGTGTGTGTGTGTGTGTGTGTGTGTGTGTGTGTGTGTGTGTGTGTGTGTGTGTGTGTGTGTGTGCGTGTGAGTGTGTGTGTATGTATGTATGTATGTATGTATGTATGTATGTATGTATGTATGTATGTATGTATGTATGTATGTATGTATGTATGTATGTAAAAAGTGTATTTACCATTCGGTTTCCTTCAAATTTACTAGTGAGGATTTCCTCTATTGCTTTCCTACACAATTTAATCTCATCATCAGAATTTTTGTACGATGAAAATAAATGGAAAATAGGTTTCATTCTACCTAATTATCACTGTCATTCTATGATCACCAATAAATCATGCTTGATTTCAATAATAAATCCAAATGACCGAATTTGAGGCCAGAACGGGAACTTTGTTGTAAGTTTGGAGTTAGTTTTCTATAACTTATCGATCAGATTAAAGTCTTTATAGTGTGTGAGAAACTAGGTAACAACATTTTATTCAACGTGAGCGATATTCGAGTGACAGTCAAACGAAATATCATATGACCCAAAGCCGTGACTCCTACATACTGGAAGTGTTTTTGTTATTGAGGTGTTATAACAGCCTCTTTGCTGCGCTTTTAAATCTGATGCAACCTTGAGAGTGCGTGGGTTCTGATAACCTTTGTGTTCTTGCTCTCTGCGCACATAGAGTAAAAGTTGCACCGCTGACTAAAGCCAAGATTTTCCGACCTAGGCTTCGGTTCTTAATTCTGAAATTGAATTTGTATTTC
>NC_134777.1:44548895-44556395 GCF_046742065.1 Oratosquilla oratoria | reverse complement strand
GAGAGAGGAAATGAGGTAGAAGAGAAGAAGAGGTAGAGGGAGGAAGAGAGGGAGTGAGGAAGGGAGAAATGAAGAAAGAGAGAGAGAGAGAGAGACGAGAAGAAATTGTAAAGCATTGGGAGGAAATAAGGAGAGAAGTGAGGAAGGAAGTGAGGGAGAGGAAAGATCAGAGAGGGAGGAAGGGAGGGAGAGAGGGAGGAAGGTGGAAGAGAGGAGGGAGGGAATGTGTTGTGGAGCTACCTCGTGCCTTTGGAGAATGACAGGAGGAAAGCGAGTTCTAAAAACAAGAAAGAATAACAAACCGGCGTGAAAAAGCGAAGGAATACATTAGCGCTTCGGCCAGAAAGGAATCAGAAAATCACGGAGAAAAGGTGGAGGTGGAACAGGAAGGGATGAAAAGACACAGAACCTCTGGCAGACAGATGGTCGGTTGGCAGGCTAACAGGCAAACAAGAAAGAAGGCAGGTGGGTAAGCGGAAATGTCTTTATGGAGGCAAAAAGAAGGGCAGGTAGGCAGGTTGGCAGCGAGGTAACCGTTTGGGCATGCGTGTAATAATGTAAGTATACCCATACTTATGTTCGTGGACTTGCTGTTACAAACAAATAGTACATTAGGTTTATGTAAGACAGTAGGGAGGGACAAACATGACAGAAACGTTTGTAGAGTCAACGAATGAGCATATTTCTTTCGGTCGTGATTAAACGTAACACAGAAGTCCTAAAATGTACTCAAAAACACACATTCACACAAAATTGTTCTTTCACTTTTCGTTGCAATCAACCTGGTAATGAACCAAAAGCTCTCCGACTGACAATTTCATTGTGTTCTCTTGTGTATAGCTAACTGGCAGAAAGAAAAGAAGGAAAGGCAAACTAACAAGCAAAAAAACAGGAAACATTTGCTTTGGGACTAATTAGGTAGACAGTCATGCACTCAGAGGCGTGAACGTTTTAATCGGTGGTAACCGCAGAAAGACCAGAAACGATAAGAAAATTGTAAATATCAACAGCAATAGTAATAGAAAATATAAATTTTGATTAAAACTGCACAATTTGTGTTTAAAAGAAAATATCAGACTGAAAACATGATATGAAAATACAGAACTTAAGAAAAAATAAATAAATAAATAAATAAATAAAAGAAAAAATATTGCGTGCCACAATGGCGGGTTGTTATGTGACCTCACTTCATACTACCGTAGACCTGGCTTTAATTATAATGGCGACCAAGACACGTCTTGGTAGTTAAAGCACATATGGCAAAGGGGCTTAGAGGGAAATTAAATTTCATGAAAGGGAGACAATAAAAACACAAATACACAGCCATAGACGAGCGTAGGCAGTCGTGAGTAGACACTGAAAAAGTAAAGAACTGGCGACAAGGAGACGATAAAGACGAGAAAATATGAGGACAAGTAGACGAAGGGGATTAATCACGTAGTGTTCAGATAGGCAAATATGTGGACAGGAACAAAGAAGACCTAGGAAGATGGTGAATAGCGTTAAATGCAGGATGACAAGAAAAAAATCGATATCCAGTATGCCACGGAGCAGAGAAAGAACGAGTTTAAAAAGAATTATACTTGGGTTGTATTGTTTGCCAACGGACGGTGTTTTGTATTCTTTCGTGCGTCTCCTGTCTAGATATCTATTTGCTGATTTCACATGCACAGGAGTGAAGACAGATTAGTGGAAAGACTCAAAGAGACAAAGAGACAGACAAAGAGATAGTGATTAAGGCATGCAAGCACATAAGCAGACAAGTAGGTTAGCGCCCAGGCAACCAGGGAGAAGGATAGAAAGACAAACAGGCACAGACGAATGACTGTGAGGAAGTCATATATAAAGAAATGTAGGTAGGCAGGTATAGAGTTAACTACCAGAGTGGAAAGTAGACATTGGGGACCTTATTTTCAAAAGTCTTTCGCCAGATCCCTGGCGAATGCATTCTGCTATTATAAAGTAGAATTCCACTAGTTTCATTAGGTATAATCATAGAATTTGCCGGTAGATTTTATAGATGAGTCATATATATTCAACTGAACAAGTAGGTATAATTCTATACTCTAGAGATAGAAAAAATGACCAGGGTTGGTGAAAGGTACAAAGGTACGGTACGAAGGTGTGCAGATAAGGAGACTTGCAGATATGCAATAAAGCGCACAGGCAAGCTGATCGGAGGTAAGGAAAGGACACAGCGACTCTGTTTGATAACAGACAGAAGAGTAAGAAAGCACGCGTGGAGAAAAAGAGGGGAAAAATAAGGACTGGAAAGAAGAGAGAAAAGTGGCAGAGACTATGCAAACAGACGAGTGAGAAAAAGAAAAGAAAGAAAAATGATCAAGAGAAAGGAAAGGGGGTCGGAGAGTTGTGTGTGTGAGATGAGCGAAGAGGCGTGCGAGATCGCCTGCCGGTAGGTTGGTGAGCTCGGTTGGGGAGATGTGCGGAAGGAGGAGGGGAGGAAGGGAGAGCAAGAGAGGTGTGGGAAGAGGAGTGGAGGGGAGGGTGAAGAGGGGAGGAGTTGGAAGGAGAGGGGAGGGGACAGGAGAGGAGGGACGGGGTGGGAGGTGAGGGAGGGGAGGGGAGGAGGGGGTGGGACACAAAATGTTTGGCTAAGGGCAGCCACATACACCTGGAGTTGTGTAGCCAACCCCGTGATTGGATACTCGCCAACTACCTGCAGACACCCACACTCACCCACGCACGTACGCGCGAACACATATACCTAGGTACATTGGTGCAAATATAACAGATGTACTTGCTCACGGACAAACAATATATATGTATATCTATTTATATATCTATTTATCTACCTATCTATCTATCTATCTATATATATATATATATATATATGTATATATATATATATATATATATATATGTATATATATACATATCTACATACATACATACATATATATATATATATTTGTATATATGTATATATGTATGTATGTATGTATGTATATATCAGCCACAATTCACTTCTTAGCCATCAACGTCGAGGAACTCAAGGAGGCATACATACAGAAATTGATACATAGTACAGCTAGACTCGAACCTCCGGTAGCACGTAACAAGTGACAGTGACCTAATGGATTATATGTTCACCGGGACCCATTTTGTGTAGTATATATATATATATATATATATATATATATATATATATATATATATATATATATATATATGTATATATATATTATATATATATATATATATATATATACACATATAAAGGTAAATATATATGTGTATATATATACATATACATATATATACATATATATGTATATATATATATATATATATATATATATATATATATATATACGGTATATATGTATATATATCTGGGATGCTTGCACCTGGACAACTTTTCGGACGTTATCAATCCATCGATGGTGATCTTTGTTATTCGTTCGTCAGACATTCTGGCGCATGTCCAACTCCTCGTAGATGTCTTGAATTTATCATATCTTGTATTTATCTGGCCTGTTATCAACCGAAGATCAAAATTATATTTTCTCTACTATTGGTTGTTTTCGGGATGGTATACACGTCCGATTATACTCCTTAAAATCTTTGAAAACTTTAAGTCTTATAATTGTTTCGTTACTCGAATACCAGGGTTTCAGCCGTATTATAGAGTAGGTCTCATTAAAACATTACATACTTTAGGCTCAATTTCGTTCACGGTGATATATTCATGCTTTTCAGTACTTTTTTTTAGCGCAAAGTTATATATATATTTCCATTTTCCAATCGTATCTGAGATTTTTGTAACACTACGGCTGTAGATTGATAAAGTAGAGCCAAGATATTTGCAAGTTTGTACGCTTTCGACTTCCATTTCTCCTATGTATATATAAACACACACACACACACACACACACACACACACACACACACACACACACACACACACACACACACACACACACACACGCACACACACACACACACACACACACACACACACACACACACACACACACACACACACACACACACACACACACACACACACACACACACACACACACACACACACACACACACACACACACACACACACACATAAACAAAAGGAGTACAAGAAAAAACTGAGAGAAGAGTGGAAGGGAGTGAAGGATAGAGTAGAACAAGGAGTGGACGAGTAATGGCGATGGTTCAAGGAGGGAGTCATAAAGTGTGCAACGATGGTGTGTGGAACAAGGAGGATGGGAGGAAATAGAAGGAGAGGTAGTGAGTGGTGGGATGAGGAGGCAAAGAAGGGTGTAGAAGAGAAGAAGCAAACTTTCATAGATTGGTTACAAATATGGACGAAGGAATCATATTAGAGGTACAAAGTAAATAGAAGAGAAGCAAATCATAAGATAAAGGAGGTAAAGAGGAGAGTAGGTGTGGGATGGTGTAAGAGTATGACAGGAAATTTTGAAAGTAATAAAAAATTTGGAAAGAAAATAAGAGAGGAAGAGAATGCGAATCAAGTAGAAAAGAAAAGGTAAAAGGTGCAAATCGAAAGAGGATACTGGAAGAGAAGACAATGAGAGGAATGTGGGCAAAGTATTTTAGGGAGTTGCTAAATGTGAAGGAGGATAGGGAGGGAAAGGTAGGTACAGTGGGAAGAGAAAAAAAAATGACCGTGATGAGTGAGAAAAATTTAGGAGAAATAAAGAAAGATGAAGTGAAGGCAGCTGTTGAGGTGATGAGAGCCGGTAAGACACAAGGGTTGGATGGATACCACACGGAATGTCTGAAAAATGGAGGTATAGTGATGGTGGACTGGCTGGTGAGATTATTTAATGTTTGTTTAAGAGAGGATAGAGTGTCGGAGGACTGGAGGAGTGCCTGTATAGTTCCGCTTTACAAATGAAAAGGGGACAAGTGTGAATGTAGTAGTTTCAGAGGGATCAGTTTGTTAAGTGTAGTTGGGAAGGCTTATGGGAGGGTTTTGATTGAGAGGATTAAGAGAGGAACAGAGAAGGTAATTGGTGAGGAACAGTGTGGGTTTAGGACAGGTAAGGGTTGCCGATACCAAAATTTTTACCATATGATACTAAAATAAGAAGACATCAAGCCTACTCATCAAGAACAACAACAAGCCCATCAACGATAAACTTCAGAGATCTCATGTCATATATATGTATACGTGTAGCCTTGGGGAGTGTGCAACTCAACCTTCTTCCTATATTGGTATGACCACCATGAAGCTGTTGCGTAGACTGTCATACCATCTGACATTCGGTGCACCTAAGAACCACTTCAAAGATACTCACCACACCATCTTACGAAGGGAAACCCTTGTCAACAACACTGATATTTTAGCCACACACCAAGACCCTAGAAGATTACCTATCCTGGAGGCCCTTTTAATAAAAGATCTTTCCCCGAATCTCAATATGCAAGCCCATGATCTGCAAGCTTGACCCAGAGTTAGGAGGTCCGCCCACTACGGTGCTGGGGCGCAAACTGATGATGCCACGCACCCTTCAGCCAATAGGAGAACAGACTATAACTAACCACAAATCACTTTTAATTCCATACCATCGCAATCGAGGCTGAGAGTCGCTCGAAGGAGGCATCCGTTGGAAATTGAAACGTGGACGAGCGAAGATTCGAACCCAGCTAACCCGTAACAAAGTTACAGTGACGTAAACCAATACGCTATCAAGAGAGATTATCGTATTGGTTTACGTCACTGTAACTTTACGGGTTAGCTGGGTTCGAGTCTTCGGACCGTCCACGTTTCAATATCCAACGGATGCCTCCTTCGAGCGACTGTCTCGATTGCGATGGCATGGAATTAAAAGTGATTTGTGTTTGAAAAAAAAAAATATATATATAAATATATATATACATATATATATATGTATATATATATATATATATATTTATATACATATATATATATATATATATATATATATATATGGATGAAGATATGATGAAAAATCTCATAGACACCATAATCTGTTTAAGACTGGAATATGCACAATTAGTATGGTTGTTACATAGAGTGAAAGATGTAAACAAGATTGAGGTAATACAATGGGCCGCAACCAAATTGGTGCCCAGACTGGCAGATAAACTATATGAGTAAAGATAAAAGTACTGTGTCTGCCAACTTTGAAAGGTCGAAGAGAAAGAGGTTACATGATTACATTATTTAGGTCACTAAATGAGGTAGATTGCATTGACAGAAGAGATATCCTGATTAGGTTGGAGGACTCTAAGAATTCATGGGAGCAAGTTAGAAAAGATCACATGTCTAAAGAATGTGAAATCATACAGTTTTCTATATAGATGCATAAATGCGTGGAATAGCTTAAAAGGTGATATAACCCAACCTCAAGCAATACATGAGTTCAAATCTAAATATAACAATTGGAAGTCAAGGATACAGATCATATTGGGACTGTACATGAGTTTGATACTAGGTATGATTGGAAATTAGAGAATAGGAGACGGGACCCAACGAGCGTTGCTCCTTGCCTTTATACTACAATTAAATAAAGACATACATACCTACAACATACGCACATACATACATACATAATACATATATACATACATACATACATACATACATACATACATATATACATACATACACATATATACATACATACATACATACATACATACATACATACATACATACATACATACATACATACATACATACATACATACATACATACATGCATACATACAAACTAACATACATTTATGATGTGCATGCGTGTGTGTTTGTGTGTGTGTGTGTGTGTGTGTGTGTGTGTGTGTGTGTGTGTGTGTGTGTGTGTGTGTGTGTGTGTGTGTGTGTGTGTGTGTGTGTGTGTCTGTGTGTGCGTGTGTGTGTTTGTGTGTGAGTGTCTGTGGACGTATGTGTGCAAGCGTACGTATCTGAAGTGTGTGTATGTGTTGTGTGCGCACGTGAGCGGGATCGCGTGTTGTCACCTCTACCGGTATGTGCTCACCTACAAGTCTTGCTGTGCTGAATTAGATACTTTAAGCGCCACGTGCTTAATCTACTCCACTACATTTAGCGTGCGTTCGAGCTATCACAGTTTGTTTTGAATCTCCTTATAGTGTAGGCATAAGCTATCCTCTTTGAGAGTGCATTCCATCTGTCAAATCCCCGTATGTGTACGTGTGATGTTTGCGTGTGTGTATGTTTGTGTGTGTGTGTGTGTGTGTGTGTGTGTGTGTGTGTGTGTGTGTGTGTGTGTGTGTGTGTGTGTGTGTGTGTGTGTGTGTGTGTGTGTGTGTGTGTGTGTGTGTGTGTGTGTGTATGTGTGTGTGTGTACTTACGTGTGTGTGTTGCGCTCGTGTGCGTGTAGTGTACGTGTATCTAAATCTGGGCGCGTAGGGGCATCCGCGTATAATTTGCTGTACGCATGCATACATGCTCAGTCATTTACATCGCAGATATGGGGAAGGACAGGTTCGCCTTTCGACTCCTTCCTCTGTTGTTATTCTTGGACGCAAATG
>NC_134777.1:44523895-44526395 GCF_046742065.1 Oratosquilla oratoria | reverse complement strand
TGGATCACGTGTTGGACCCATGATCGTCAACTATTTCCCTCCCGGAAGAGAGCTCAGAGCTCGTATGACCGATCTTCGGGTAATACTGTGACCTTACACACACATACACAACCAACTCCCCCCCCCACGAGAGTTGGAGTAACGACTCGAAGCTCAGCGATACTGAAATTATTTCAGCCCTGGGCAGGATTCGAACCCGAACCGCCGTAGTGACAGTCAGGGACTCTACCGCGCCACCGAGAGTGAGAGAGTGTGTGTGTGTGTGTGTGTGTGTGTGTGTGTGTGTGTGTGTGTGTGTGTGTGTGTGTGTGTGTGTGTGTGTGTGTGTGTGTGTGTGTGTGTGTGTGTGTGTGAGTTAATGTGTCTGTATGTTTGTTATAAGACTAGTCAAAGTGGCAGAAATGGATAAGGGCCTGGAAGCAGAGGAAGGTGAGGATATTAAAGGAGTCAGGAATGATGATGCAGAAGTTAGAAAAGTATGAGAAGAGATATATAAGGCAGGAACTTGAAGGCAGAAAAGGGAAAGGTAGACGAAATGAGCAAACTGGAAACCGTTCCAGACAAGTTAGATAAAAAATTAATGAAAAAAATGTAGGTAATTAGAGAATATTGAAAATGATAGAGAATCAGTAACATGAATAAAGTAAAGGAAAGCATTAGAAAATTATACTATCAAGTTTTGGTCACGTAATGGACGAGAAAATCATAACTATTAATCTATCTTTTCTTCGGTTCCTACACTGGGTTAAAATTTTGTCAGCTGAGCCAACCTTTTCCCTCTTCTTGATCCTGAAAGATGCTATCTTCTTCAATTTGCTGCTGATTGGGTCGGTTATATTTTCTCAGTGCATCTTGCACTTCGTCCCTCTATCTTTTCCTTTTGATTTCCTGCCATTTTCAGATCTCCATCTCCAACACTTCTTCGCCACCTTCTCTTCTTCAGGTTGCCTAGCCATTTCGGCTTTACAGCATATACCCTCCTCAGAACAAGGCACTCATATCTACACTCTCATATTGTCCCATTTTGTGTTGTTATTTATTTTAGTGCTAGCCTTAATGGTTGTATGTCTGCCACTTGAATACAACATCGACCTAATGCAGTCATCTTCCAATATTCTACTTCATAAATAAATATTTGTGTCAATATCGTCTCATACATAGTCTATACTGCGTAGTCACATATACATATTAAAATGAATAGTAGATCAACATTTGTAATAAGTTTAACAAATATTCACTTTATTTCTTGTTCATTCCCTCCTCCATAGAACATGCAACCTAAATACTTGATTTTGTCAGTATTTCTTGCTCTTTGATTTCCAATCTTGATCTGAAAGTCTTTCTATTCTCTTCTAATCACTTCAGTTTTTGTCACATTCATTTTCATTTATTCCTCCCTGAAACATTTATTCCATGTCAACAAGGCGTATTCTCTCCCCTAAAATCATTAACTTCTAAAACACTTACGAAGTGAAGGCACTACACTTCCTTTACTCCAAGCTTACTTAGGTTCTTCCATGTTTTTATGCTCTGTTCTTATTCCCCTTTGCAAACTATGTGCAATTTTTTCATCTCCATGAGTAGATACGGTTGTCAAATTTCAATGTTTTTTTTATGTGATAGCACAAATTCTATATTTCCTATCTCCATGTTGTTCTTCACATCACCCTGTTTCAATTACTTTTCTTGTTTTGTTTTTTTTTATTATATTTTTACATAGTTTAGTCATGTGACTGATCAGTGAGAGTACTTTACAAGGCTCACATTTTCTTAGATCACCTTTACCCTTTACAAAGAGACAACAACGTTATTGTTATACACTGTTCATGCAATACTTTACCTTCTCCCCAACACTTATATTGATCTCTGATTTTTTTTCATTTAAACACTCCTTTTACAAGTCCTATTAGTTAGTTAGAGGGTAGGATAGATAACATGAGGGATTAGGAGGGAGAGGGGGATTTGGGGGTCTAGTGTAAGGAAAGAATGAAATGGAAGGATGTCAGAGTCATGATAGGTGTGGGGCAGACCATTTATTCCTATTGTTCTAATTTTTCATCATAAATGTTCCTTCCTCGGCCGTGATTTCATCTTCAAACGCTTCTCTTTCCACATGCACCTCTTCTTTATATCCCGCTTCCTCAATTTAAAATTCTTTTATGACATTCAGTCCATATCCTGCTTATTTTTCTTGGATTCTCAATTACTTCTTGTTTTTGTGATCATATTTTCTTTTTTGTATGACTTTACGAGTAAATATTTTCTTTCCTTTTCGTCCTCTTTAGCTTGTTACTTCGACCCTTTAAACTTATCCACTTGTATACAAGGGTTCCTTTACCCAATCCATTCATCCTATTCTCACTCTGACCCTCAAGCTCATTCTTTCCCTTCTACTTTCTATATATTTTTACTAGACTTTCTTCACTCTTTCTTTCCATATACCAAAATATTCTAGTATTTCTTATCAACCCTATCTGTCAGTTCTCTGCCCACCCCCGTT
>NC_134777.1:44511395-44518895 GCF_046742065.1 Oratosquilla oratoria | reverse complement strand
GATACCATCTCAAATGTTCTTAGTTATAGCCATGTTCGCATAAACGGAGCAAGGAATCGAACCAGAATTATCGCAATCTCGATGTAGGAGAAAAGGTGATCTCTCCCCTATCACATATATACAACCCCCAACCAACCACGCCCTCACACATACACTCACGTCCTCACACAATCATAAACACACACACGCCCTCACACAAACACAAGCATAAACACACACACACACACACACACACTCGGTGGCGCAGTTGGTAGAACGATGAACTACTAGCATGGTGGTGCGCGTAGTGCTTGGTTCGAATCCTGCCCAAGGCCGAAGTTCTTTCGGTACAGCTGCGCTTCGGGTCGTTACTCTGACTCTCGTGGGCGGGGAGTTGGGTGTGTGTGTGTGTGAAAGGTCATAGCATTACCCATTGATCGGACCTACGAGCTCTGAGCTCTCTTCCAGGAGGGAAATAGCTGTCGATCACGAGTCGAACACGTGATCCAAAGACCAAGACCAAGTGAATACACACACACACACACACACACACACACACACATGCACGCGCACACACACACACACACACACACACACACACACACACACATGTACGCACGCACACAGACACACACACATAAGATTACATACATATATAAATACATGTGGGCATTCATGCAGGTATGATTCACTCATTCCCGAGCATTTTAAGAAAAGTACAAGCAAATATATAAGAGAGAGCACTGATGTTGAAAAAGGAATGCAGTTAGATAATTAGGACACCCCAAGACCAGAATAATACTGCTTTCTGGAGGAGGATGACACCAGTCTGTTTTATTCACCCTAGAGGATTGTCATCATCCTTCATAAAATTCATCTGAACTCATGCAGGACAACTTCACTCGGTTATGGTATCCTCAGATTTAGAAGAATGAACTCATGACAGGTAGCACACTTGACCTCTGTTTGTCCTGAGGTTTCCTGAAACTAAAGAAAATCGTCTGGGATCAGGGGAATAAGATCTATGTATCGACATAGCCTTTTGTATTAGTGTCCCTGAGCTGAATAAGCACTTTGATATTTGTCAAAACTAAATCCACGGAGACATCAGAAATTACTCTATAGGCCTGAAGAGTTTGTACGATTCATTCCAGTTTTATTTCTTTAACTGTCATTTCCATAATTCAGAGGATAATAAATTGATAAGAGAAATCGCAGAAGAATGAAAGGACAACGACAAGAATATAAAATTGATCTCAGTGAAGGCTATTACTTAATGATGTGGTTTTCGTTATCGAAAAAATCAAAGACAATGACTATAGTCTTTGCTTATTTATCTATTTTCTGTCAATTGTACACACCTGTGGTAACTCTTGCTTGAAAGTTAATCGCTGAGAAATCAAAGTATGTCAGTAGCATTTTAAGGACAGTATCCGTGTTTATTTCGATATTCATAATGGCAGTGACAGTCAGTGATAATGATAATAGTGTTTTTTCTGTGTGGAGCTACTAACTTCAGCAGTACAATGACTGTGAAAATAGTGATAGAAAATTAACAGATACAATATTACAGCTGGCTGTTGGAGGCTGAAGTCTGTCATCATGAAAATTGATCAAACTTACTCATGAGTATTGAGTGAGGTGAGTTACCCCAAACATGAAAGCGTATTCCATGCAAAGTCGAATAACTACCTTGTATAAGGATAACAGCTGACAGAAAATATAAAAGATGTTGCAGAACAATTATTGTCTTTAACGGGTTTGATATACGCTTACTTTCACCACGTGGAGTACTTTCAGAACCAATCAACGCTTGAGGACAATATCACACCGGAAAGGGAGAGTACAAATGAAAGAAGTTATTTGATTCCAATCATGAAAAATATATATATACTGTATATAATAAAAAAAAAATTAGAATATCGACTGTATAAAACATGCAGTCATTAAGTCGTGCACTCGGAGACATATCTGCCTCCTGCTAAGTTATTCAGAAAAATAAAGTTTATTGGTAAATAAGACGTTGCAGACATAAGTGATTTGCACAATGCTCCAAGGCGTTGAGGAAAACCTTGAGTTAGCAACAGAATGAACAAAAATCTTGCCGAGATCCACCATATTTCACTGCATAACTTATGAGAAGTTGGGCCATTGCCGTGTCTAATTGTTTATGTTTAAGGCTGTTGACATGTCAAATTATGTTCCAACTGACTTGATGGTGGTATTCTTTCCTAATGGTGCAGAAGAGTTAGTTTATTATTTTCACACCTCGTTTTATGCTCAGTCTTTCACCACACCCTATTTCTATTCTTAGCCTCACGTGTATTTTTTCTAAAGAAAGGCACCTTTGTTTCTCAGTTTAATTTTCTAATATTATTATTTTTTTCACTCGTATATTGGGATTGGATCAAACCTCGCGCGTATAGTTGTTATTCCGATCCCCAAACTCATCATAACACTCCCACGAATTTGGAAATGAGAAACCGCTGGTAGGACTAGCTCTCTTAGTTATGGCATGCCGCTGTTTTTTTTTTTTTTTTTTTTTTTTTTTATTCTTTTTTTCCGGACGATGTTGAGTCATCTCCCCGCCAGGCCAGGGCTGTCGCAAACCAACACGACAAAGCCAGCAGCGAGTCCCGGGAATCGAACTCCGATCACCTACTCATGAGCTTGTCATGGCATCCACCTGGCTACCGATCGTCAATGTTTACTAATTGGTGCTACGTACTTCTGCTACTTGAAAACAATTTATAAGTCCAACGGGTTTGATGATACTAAATGTCTCATTGCATAATATCTCTCTGTTCTAAGAATAGCAGAACAAATTCGTACGTTGTTGTACAAACTTTGGCAGTGACGTAACTATTACGGAATAAAATTTGGCAGCAACACAAATTTCGATATCGCGGTAAGTGGAGCTATATGCTGTCGCTTTTATTACTGTACATCGATTAAAGTGCATGGTTGCTACGTCAACATTGATCTTGAATAAATGTTTGCAATGAGAAAACAGAAGCAGTAAGTGTAACTTCAAATTAAAAGTGTCCTGGTGTTGGTCACGAGAAATTACAAGCAATGAGGCTTAAGATCAAAATACTTTTCTAAGTACCTTTTTGGACCTTATGCCAGGTGATCTTGTTCATCTTGGAGAAACCTAGTCAAAACGGGTTAAAAAGCCATCTACCTTGATTAATTAATTTGAAGAAAATGGGTTTATTTACCTAAAGTCTGGTTGATACAAAACAACTCTATTCCATTAAGAGAAGCTTCTGATCTAGAATAGGTTATTAGAATTCTGTGGAGGAAAGAAATGAGGGAACCAATTACAACAGAGCTGAACTATTCTAGATAGGTCTCAGTGGTATATAGCACTGTGCTGAAATAATAGGAAAATCTAAAGCGTATACTTAGAATAAAAAAAAAAAATAATGTAGATTTGGTACAGATTACCGGTAACCAAATCAAATCTCGCATCTAGATATATAAACAAAAATGCGATAAAGATAATCAACTCTTAGTTAAGGTGAGTTAACCATATTAACAGACACCAAGAAACCATAAAAATGAGTTAAGGCACCCAGGGACTACCAGGGCAATATACGTTACTGCACGATAACGAGTGAAAAGCAGCATAACATATAAATAACGAGAGCGCACCTGGCGCCGGCCCGTGTCAGTAGAAAACGGGATGTTTATTACAACGACATTGGCAGGAATGAAAGACCAGGTACAAAGCAAGATTAATAGATGAATAAATATGACTGCGTCTGTCATTAGCCAAGCAGAACTGGAGGGAGTATTTGCAAGACAAACGACGACGACGACTCTTTTCGGTGGTGATCTCCTGAAAGTCACTGAAAAAAGCTATGTCGTTTTTAAGAGCCACGGTGGCCAAACTACCCATATACATCTCCGAAGTCATGCCATGCTCTTTGATGAACAAAAACACGTACATGGGCAAAGTATCACAATGTTTCCCTTATAATTGTATTTCTCTTCGACCAGGAGTATTTCAGACATCTCTTCAGATGTCATTTTAGATAATTATTTTCGTGAATTATGTTTAGCCATTGGTAGATCATATAGTATAATTGAGTGTGTTACATCTGACCCCTAGCTGCATGCATTCAGGCACACAACACCCTTACATAGGGTATCTAACTTTGCTTTAGTTTGTGGAGGAGGCATACGCCAGTGATAGTGTTGCTTCACTCATACCCTGGCGTCGGTCTCCACGGTCTAGCAAGATCCCATTCAACCACCTTTCCCACTCCAAGTAACCTTTGAGAGATTCGATCATCTTGCCCAAACCATGAATTCCCAGTGCACAAAAGCCCTAAATCCGCAGTTTCTCCCAACCACGGATCCTAACAAATGCAACTTCTCCGAAACAACCTTTCTTTACCAAGCTAACCACCAATTAATTGATTAAATATGAGTATAGTTGAGTTGCTAAGAAATAATATCGTTTGATATATTCATTCTGGTTATCATCTTGGGATATCATTCAGTTCATGAGACGTCATTACGACCTAAAGTGAACCTATCTCAAATAATCCGTTTGATGGTAAGACCACTTTATGTATTCTGTCTGTCGCAAAGGGACTACTCGGCAATGAGTCTAATCTCTTTATAAGGATTATATATATATATATACATATATATATACATATATATATATATATATATATATATATATATACATATACATATTACATATAAAAATCTGGTCTGAATACCACTGGATGTTTATTTTTAGTTAAGGATAGGATTCCATACAGAAGAAATAGTATGGGAACCGCCAGAAGTGAAACCAATGATATGATAAAAAAAATGAAGAATACACCTTATGTGGTATGAATACGAAGGACTCCATGTAATATTTCTCTTCATTTATGAGATTGTATGGCCAGAACTAATCCATATTTTTGTTTGATTACATGGGAATGTACATTAGAGAGGAATTCAGATTTTTCATGTGACGAGAATGAATAGGAAATGTATTTCCTGAACATTCGCTCTTTCTTAGGTGCAATTTGTTGGAGCGAAGGTGGGAAATTATTAATAATCCCCGGGGTTTGCCAATCAACACCCCGAAAGACTAACGAGTCTTTATTCCATAACGCCCCTTAACCCACATCTCCACCTGATGCTGTCAACGTTATTTACCCGATAATCACCAGGACCTTTCCTCCACCACCTTTCTCCTCTACCCGAAGTCAATATCATGTGTCCCATCTCCACCTTTGCCCATCACCCGCAATCATCTCCCCCACAATTCTTCTCCCTCACCCTTAGTGGGAATTTGACGTCATCTCTACCACTCCTCCATCATCCCAGATCCTATTCGATCGGTACCTGACGTCACGCATCTATCTCCTCCATTAGCACCATATTACACCATTGGCGTCCCCACAATTCAGAACGACTCGTAATGGACGGGAGGGCCCCTCGCTGGAACGGCCCCAAATTTACTGCTCTTCACACTTGGCGCACTCTGCCCATGACAATAATGACTCGAGTTATGACCCTCGACATCATTCTGTCACGTTTATGTTTGTTTTGTCTAAGGTGGTCTTCAACTGCATCGTATCGAAACCACTCTTTGACAAAAGTGGTTCTTATGCCGAATCCTCCAAGGTGCTTGTTTCCGGAACACAGTGAAAAAATTACCAAGCACCATGTTTATGTAGTGATAACTTCTATTGATCCAAATGGAGTAAAAGATCATTTAAATCAAGCATCTTTATAAGTGGCATGAGATTTATGAAGATAGGCCTTTTGTAAATAAGTACAAATATATGTCAAATCGATTCACCTTCAGGTGGATGGTGAGGAATTCACTAAACCAAAAGTATCTAATAATTTTTCTCTGTGAAGTATTGAGCTGATCCAAGTCATCATACAAAAAAAATCTAGAATAAACTTATATTCACTTTTATTCGATCTGAAATTAATACAAAATTAAAACTGGCATAATTGAATTTGTACTTATATGTTAGTTTTTTTTAGTCTAGTGAAAATATGACCACTGCAATAACAATGAGACCTATACAATTATTTTTTTATCTATACAGCTGTAGATATTTTCATGGAAATAAAAAAATAATATCACTGGTGTTGTTGGCAATCGTTAGAGCACTGACAATCAATGTAACACAAGGGAATGAAAACATCAGCTGCACCATGATCAATGCACGATTTAGACGAATATTTGATGCAAACAAAAGAAGGCTTCTGGCACCACCATTGGGAAGCTACGACTCCAACAGACAAGAATATTGTTCTCCTTCGATCGGCAGATCTCAATGTAGAAGATTTCACTTCAGCTGGTTCGCCATCGTCGACAGTGTTAAGAGAAGAGTAAAAAGAGCAGGGTAGAAAGAGCAGGCGGAAGAGTAAGAGTAGTGGTAACAGCTACGGGCAAACGGAAAAAAAATGGATCACAGCAAACGTTGTTCCTGTTTTCAAAAAGGGGATAAATTGTCTATATGCAATTACAGGCTAATCAGTCTGACATCAGTTATAAGTAAAATGCTTGAATCAATAATAGTTGATAGACTCAGATATCACATCGAAAAACATAATTTGATTCGTGACTCACAGCATGGTTTCTACAAGGGTAAGTCATGTGTGACTAATCAATCTTTTTACACTAACGTATATAAGGCGTCAGATAACAATGATAATTACGATGTTATTTACCTTGATTCTATCAAAGCGTTCAACCAGGTGCCTCACCAGAGACTACTATATAAAATCAAAACCCATGGCATAGGAGGAAAAGTGTTACAATGTATGAGTGACAAAAAACAGCGGGTCACCATAAATGGTGTAAAATCCAAATGGGGGGAGTGTTTCTAGTGGAGTTTTCCAGGGCTCGGGTCCCTTATTGTTCATTATGTACATAAACGACTTGGACAATGGGATTAATAGTGATGTTAGTAAGTTTCCGGACGACACTAAGATAGGACACCTAACTAGGTCAGGGGACGACGACGAGATTCTGCAGGATGATCTTAATAAATTGTACACATGGTCGGTGAAATGGTTAAATGGTCTTCAATATCTCAAAGTGTAACGTAGAACTACACAAGCCCGAATATAGGTATAGCTTAGATAACACGTTTTTAGAGAAAACTGAGTGCAAGAGAGACTTGGGAGTTCTAGTGAGTCCTGACCTTAAATCCAGGAAACAGTGCATTAATGCCAGAAATAAAGCTAAATGAGCACAAGGTTTCATTACTAGGACGGTTACGAATAGAAGTGTATAAGTAATTATCAAACTCTATCTAGCGTTAGCTATACCTATCCTTGATTATGAGGTACAGTTTTGGTCTCCGTCTTATAGAATGGACATCATATCATTAGAATTAGTACAGAGGAGAATGACAAAAATTATACATGGGCTCAGAAATTTACCTTACGAAGAGAAGTTTAGGCACCTTAACTTACACTCTCTGGAAAGAAGCAGAGTGCGGGGTGATCTAATAGAGGTGTTCAAGTGGATCAAAAGCTTAA
>NC_134777.1:44501395-44506395 GCF_046742065.1 Oratosquilla oratoria | reverse complement strand
ATGTATATCTTCCTTACCTATATCATTCATTTCTCGTTGATGCATTGTCCACAATTCTACATATTCAAATAATTACATGATCTCTACGATAGGATATGCGAATGTTAATGATTTGCTAACGCCCCTTACCTAGCAAGCAATCCAGTCTAGATATGTCTTCCATCTCACTCTTGTCATTTCTTTGGCAAACTATTACATTACCTTGCTGCCATATCAAATAGTGTGTTACCCTACAGTTCTTCTCTTGTGCTTTCCACTCCTTCCAACATAACGTCCCACATTTGAAGTCACCCGTTACGGCCATGTTGTTGTTTTTATTCCAATATGTTTATCAACTGATTGACCATATCTAATAGCATTTACTTAGAATTCAACTTCAATTGTTATTTCTTTATTCATTTTCCTTCTTTCCTTCTCTTTTTCTTTGCTGTCTCTTCTATATGTATAGTATTTTTCTTCTCCCATTTTCCGATGGCTAGTGCATCTGTTCACATTCAGTTTCGATATTTTCATATAAGGAATCATGTCAGTCAATTTCTGAAGTGACCAATGTCGTTATCGTCTTAAATGTTTTCTCCGTATGGGGTACTCAGTGCCCAAATTTAACCAGTATACAGTATATTCAAGGAACTTAGCTACATCCTTATGAACCAGTTATGCATCATTCTTTTATATTAATCACTTTTGATTTCTATTTTCCCTCTTTTAAACTGCTCTCCTTAAACCTCTTCTGAAGCAATTCTATGGTTCCATCTCATAGTTAGAACATGTCCCGAAGAAAGGAAAAGCTGGAAGTTGCCTTCGAGATATTGAATATTTCATGTCTGCCATGATTACATTCAAACCTGATACAACGTTCTTTGCATTTCCCTTTTCATTTTGAATATTCCTACTACAGATATTTTTTCTTTATTGCCTCTATCTCTGTATATTTAGTATATATGTGTATATGTGTATGTATCTTTATATGTACTAAAATATATCCATATACAAGAGAAGAAAGGTAAGAAACTAATTAGATAGGTAGGTGTGCACGATTCCGGTGTGATGTGTGACACAATTTATAAGCATAATAACGTCTTCGGAATTCTACTTATGAAGCAAAACACGGCTTGATGGCGATATTTGCCCTCTACTGAAATGGCTTATGGCTTGCGAGCAAACACGTAAACTTTACTGATTGATTGTGGCAAATACGCTTTGCCATATGCAAGGTATCCTTTTCTTTACTTTAAATGTCTTGTAACAATTCTATCATAATAACACGTACTATGGTTTCTACACTTAAATTGCGATGCCTGGAGAATTTATTATACTTTATGATTTATTGACTAATTTTGTCTGCCTTTTATTTAGATGTGAAGATTTCTTTGCAGCTGTATACACAAACACACACATACACACACATATATATCTACACCCACACCCACACACCCACCCACACCCACACCCACACACACACACACACACACACACACACACACACACACACACACACACACACACACACACACACACACATATATATATATATATATATATATATATATATACATATATATATATATATGCAATAAGAACACTAGGAACGTGTGTTTTATAAATGCAAGGTAACCACTTGTTTATTTTCTTAAGTGGTTACCTTGCATATATATATATATATATATATATATATATATATATATATATAATATGTATATATATATATATATATATATATATATATATGCATATATATACATATTGTTACGTTGCCCTTCCAGTATACAAGGGTACTGTAACATTTTATCTATCTCATGTTAAGTCAATTGGGGTATTTAGCAAACACTACAAGTACAAGTTTTTATATTTTTATTTGAATAATATGATACAACATGAATACTATGATACAACATAAATAATATGATACAACCTGAACATTATGATTCAACCTAGTATATTTCCTACAAGGTCGCACCAGTAACCTCTGAGGCTCCTTCCTATCCCTAAGTATACACAATTCTTACCGTTACCCATCTAGGTAACAAGAGCTAGCCAGGAACAACTGTCTGGTATGGTGACAGGAGTAGTAAGGGGGGGAGGAGGTACCACGCAAGCCTACCGTACCTACACTGGCTCTCAGTTGCCAGAGGTCACCATTTGGCGACCACTCATTCCAACCAACCTGCGCATGCGCACACGTATGACGGGAAAGTGCCCGGAAACGTGACGGGCCCGCAACAATATATACATTATATATTATTGTGAAGGTGCTGTAGTTGAGCTCGGCCTTGGAGAGTTTCCTGCCACGGAGGATTTGTTCGAGCACACCCCTTATGGCGACATTGCTGGCGTCCGTTGACAGTTGTAGCTGGGCACCTGGTGCAGGGAAGGAGAGGGTGGTGGCACGGGCAAGGGCCTTTTTTGGCGTTGACAAAGGCAGATTCCATGGCGGGGTTCCACAGGAGGTCCTTCGGCTTCCCGTGAAGGGCGTTATAGAGTGGGCCAGTGTTTGAGCGATATTAGGGAGGAAACGGTGATAGAAGTTGACCATCCCAATGAATTCCTGCAGGGCTTTGATGGTAGTAGGTTTGGGAAATTTGTCGACTGCGGCGACTTTATCCTGCAAGGGACGAACGCCGTCAGGAGAGATGAGGTGTCCCAAAAATGGGACAGACTTTTTGCCGAAGCTGCATTTGTCAAAGTGGACGAGACCGTTGTCCTGGAGACGCTTGAGGATGGTCCGCAGGTGTTGGAGGTGCTGGTCAGGTGAGTTGGAGAAGACCAGAATATCGTCGACGTAGCAGACACAGAAGTAAAGGTCGCCGAGGATGCCGTCCATTAAGCGCTGGAAGGTCGCACCTGAGTTTCGCAAGCCGAAGCAGGAGTAATTAAAGGTGTACGTCCCAAAGGGGGTGGTGATGGCGGTCTTCGGGATGTCGTCTGTATGTACCGGAACTTGGTAGTAGCCCTTCAGGAGTTCCAGTGTCGAAAAGATCTTGGCGCCGTTGAGGTATGTGGTGACGTCGGCGATGTTTGGGAGTGGGTAGTGGTCAGGTTCCGTCATCATGTTCAGCCGCAGGTAGTCTACACAGGGGCACCAGGAACCATCGTTCTCTTGACGAGGTGGAGAGGGGAGGACCAAGGGCTGGAGGCCTTTTGGCAGAGGCCTAGTCTCTCCGACTCTTGGAAGGTTTTCTTGCCGACGGCGATTTTCTCGGGTGGTAGGCGGCGGTATTCGGCAAATACCGGTGGCCCAGACGTCTTGATGTAGTACTACACGCCATATTTAGCTGGCGTCTGTGGTGTCTATTGCAGCTCTGACTTGGAGATGTCGGGGAATTCTGTGAGCAGGTGGACGTAGATCATTCTTGTGTCGATGGCGGCAACCATGGTTGGCTGTGGTGCGATTTGCATGGGCGTCGAGCCGCATGCGGTTGCGCAGACTAGGCGGCTGTTGGCGACATAGGCTTACCTTTCACTGTAATGAGCGAGGAAGTCATCACCGAGAAGGGGCGTTTTGACGTTTGCCAGGATGAAGTTCCATGAGTAGTGGCGACTCCCAATGGTGAGGTGCAGGCGTTTCCACCCTTAGGTGGCTATGGTAGTGCTATTAGCGGCGACGAGCCTAACGCCAACGTTCTTGGGGACCCGGCGTTCTGCAGCGGATGCAGGAAATATAGACCTGCAAGCACCAGTGTCGACAAGGAAGCGACGTTTAGAGGCCTTATCGTTGATATAGAGGCCCGTTGCGCCTGTAGAGGCCACTGTGATGGACAGTGGCCCTTTTAGGCGTTTTTTGTCAACTAGGGTCGCACTGGCAGAGAAGCGTCAGATCGTGGATGACATCATGCACGTTCCATGCCATGTGATGATCGTGGTGTGTACAGTAGCAAGACATAGCACTTATGCAACAGTGCCCGGTAGACGAAGCTAGTTGACCCACCATCCCCACCCCATTTTATTATACGGTGATCCTCTCCCATCATTTACTCAAGAACTTGCAGAACAGACAAGAAAATTCCACCTGACTACGTCAATTTCTTGTCCATTCAGAACTACTACCCAATCACAAATATCCCTTGCCCTCTCCCTTCCTTGCTTGACAGACCATTTTACCCGGGACCCCCTTCTACCTCTCCGTTCATTTTATTCTCTGTCTTTCCTTCAAGTTCACTCCATCCACTTCATCCTCCCACCCTCTTTTTTTTTTTGTCTTTCTTCGATCGTTCCGCCCAAACCAAACCAGTATTTTTTATTCAACCTGACTTATAAGCTACTTTCCAGCCCCTCTTTCCACTCTACCTCATTTCTTATTCTATCCATATTTATAATCCCCACCCTCCATTTTATATACTTCATCTCAAATAGATTTAAGTTCCATTCTACCTCCCTTAAATTCCAAGTCTCTGCTCCGTAGTGTCGTATGCACAATCACCCATTCAGTCTTATCTTTGCATTTATCCCGAGATACCTATTTCTTGTAATACTTTTGATTCCCCCAAGATATTAACTCGGTTCCCTTACTCTATAAGTCGTAAGAACACAATTGGATGTATATCATCCGTACTCATTAATCAAAACTCCTTTTTTACAGTTGAATAATGAAGTGAGTTATGTCTTCAAGCTGCACGCGATGGCGCATAGTTTGAAAGCCTTACAAATTATCTACATTGTCTAATGTAAATATTACTATATTTTCTTTTTTGTATTCTTCAAACCTCCTCCAGTTTTCTTACTGTCCTACTTAATTTGATCATGAATATTGCATTGAGTAGACTGTAGCCCCATTTATCGGGCAGGGGGTGGTAATTCCTTACAATAAATTACATATATATGATTTAATCAAAATACTAACCATGATCATATCACCGATATCAAGAAGTCATATCTTAATTTTCATTCTCGCCATCATGAATTTTCTTTTAATCGACATAGGCTTACCTTTCACTACAAATACACTCCTTAAGCCAATATAATTATTATCATCAACATAATGAATGCTAATGTTTCAACGTCGC
>NC_134777.1:44491395-44496395 GCF_046742065.1 Oratosquilla oratoria | reverse complement strand
TTTAGAAGGTTAGTGACAGAGTTTAAGAAGGTGTGTGAAAGATGGAAGCTGAAGATAAATTTGGGCAAAAGTAAGGTGATGAGATGTACAAGGAGAGAGAGTGACAGCAGGCTGGAAGTGAGCATTAAGTGTGAGAGACTGGAGGAAGTGGGTAGTTTTAGATATTTGGGTGCGAATGTGGCAGGAAAGGGAGGGATGGAGGTAGAATGTAGATTGAGAGAAGCGAGTAAATGCCTTGGTGGATTAAAAACTGTAATGAGAAATAAACATCTGGGAATGGATACTAAGAGGAGGTTGTAAGAAGGAATGATTGTGCCAACAGCACTATATGGGGCAGAAACATGGAACATCAAAGAGGAAGAGAGAAGGAGTTTAAATGTGTTTGAGATGAGGTGTCTGAGAAGTATGATGGGGGTTACTTGGCTAGATAGAGTGAGAAAAGAGGAGGTGAGGAGGAGAACAGGGGTGGAAAGGGAACTGGGAGATAGGGTTGATGAAAGAGTATTAGGATGGTTTGGACACATGGAAAGAATGAGTGAAGAAATATTATAAGTGGTGTGGAGGGCAGAGGTGGAAGGAGTGAATATGAGGGGGCGTCCTAGGATGGGATGGATAGATGGGATGAAAGGGGCATTACAAAAGGGAGGAATGACTCTTGAGGAAGGACGGAAGAGGACAGAAGATAGGGGTGAGTGGAGAAGGGTTGTGTATGAATGATGCTGTGATCCATGAGGGGGAGTGGGTGGGGGATGGGGGTGAGAAAGTATGTATGAGAAAAAAATTGACGCAACCCGAAGAGATTTCTCGATGTCTTCTCCTTTTCTGCGTGAGGGGATGGAGAGGCGGGGTCGCCAAAATTATGAAGCTGCCTTGCTGTGGATGTGCTCTGTCTTGCGACACTGCTTCTGACCCAGAGCAGTGGACAGGATGCAGAGGTGACCCGTCATCCAGAAGGTGCCAAGATAAGAGGGAGGGAGGAGGGTGGAGGGGAGTGGAATATGTAGGGAATGGAATGGGTGGGAGTGCTTTCTATGCCTTTTTCTTTCTTGGCTACCCCCCGTGTAATAAGGAAAAAGCCTTTGGTGTATATATGTATATATATATATATATATATATATATATATATATATAAACACACACACACACACACACACACACACACACACACACACACACACATATATATATATATATATATATATACACATATATATGCATATATATATATATATATATATATATATATATACACATGGATATACATATAGAAAAGTGGAATGTAAAAATAATGTTCTGATTATGATATCTTATAACTAGTCCGTTCAAAAGCACTGCACGACTTATATAGATTGAAAATAATGAAATTTAAGCTCCGGTTGGGTTCAACCAGCAGCTGAACCCTGTGGATTAGTCAAGCAGTAGCTCTTTTTTACAGAGTTTCTGTTAAAGCATGTGGATATTGTATATCTAGCCTTTCCTTGTCATTGATATTTTCACTGTGAAATTTACACGTTTGTCATCCTGAATCTATTGGTTACTTTTTTTCTTCTCGTCAGTTCTACTATCATTTTTTTTTTTTTTTTTTTTTTTTTTCCTTGTTTGTCATCCCACTTCCATCTTCCAATTATTTCTCTTCCACTTCTTATTTTCTTATTTCTCATTTATTTTCTTTACCATTGTTTATTCATAATTTCTGGCGCTTTTTGTTTCTACTTTAAAGTTTATCAGAAAAAGTTGTTCCATTGCATTTACTTCTCTTTTGTCTTTTCTATTTTCCTTGTGCCTTCTTATTTTTGTCCTTATTTTATCATCTTCTCATTACTACTATTGCCACTGCTACTGCTACTGTTGGGACTAATAATGAGTAATACAAGTGATGATCCTGTAATGTAGACGTCAGAGAGAATCATCTCCCTATCATCCATCTTCAAAAACACGTCATCACATTTACCTCTATCTAAAGTCCCTGATGGACTCACACTCAGTGTCTGAACCAGCCCCATAAACCTACTTGATTAACTTCAACTGGTTTACTTTACTTTTTCACATAAATGGATAGCTAACATACGATGGCTACTTCCATCCTCATAATAATAATATAAACTCTGTTCTACACAGATAAAGCATAGGTAACAGCCCAAAGTTTCTTCTTAGGAAGACCTATGGAAGAGCCGAGTATCGATGCCATCCATTATGTGACTGCAGGGTTCCAATTTGTGAAACTCGAGATAATAATTACGATATATACTGCTATTATTGGTAGTGCTGCTGCTGTTAATGATGCTGATGTATGTATACGATAAAGACTTTCTTTGCAATGTGGGCCAAGTTAACATGTCTTAGTCCTTTGCATTAAAAAATGCAGAAAAAGAAACACCAGTCTTCTTCATTCAGTCGATTTTACACCCCACATGGGAATATGGTGGTGGTATCTTTATCTATAAGATACAACTGCTGATTGAAAATAACAATGAATTTTCCAACTATACCTACTACAAAGCTTACTATTAGCACGTCTCATTTTATTCTCTCTGTTCAACCCAATAAACTTTTGTTCCATTTCTTTCTCCTCATTTCTTCATTTCCTCTTCTCGCTTTGCCTACGCTTTTAATTTCTTTTATTCCCTTACTCCTGCTATTCCTTCTCCCTCCTCTTCCTCATTCTCATCCTCGTTCTTTTCCTTTTCTTTCTCTTTATCATTTTCCTTTTCCCCCTACTGTTCACTCTTCGCCTCTCTGTTCTTCCTCATGATCATAGCCTATCTGTCGTCGTACTAAGTCAGGAGAAGTAGGAGCCTTGCCAAACCTCGAGAGTGAGAACCCTTACCTTATCATGTCTCTTTGTTTCTCTTTCATTCCCTTATGTTCTCGGTTTTAGCTCTTAAACATCCACAAGCCCCATCCAGTGCTCAATAAGATCATTTGGTGATGGACTGAGTACATTATGTAAATGCGTTCTACCAGATATGTGGTACGTGGAAATAAATCAACTTTTTTTTTTTTTTTTTTTGTGAAGAGCCCCTAAAAAGTTAGAAAGATATAATTCCCAACTGTTTTTTTTTATCGATTTGAATTTCAATCTCAAATCATGAATAAAATATTCAAACATGCGCAAACTGTGGCCTAGATGTTGTGTGGAAATGTTTCCTAAAGTCAGAACATTTAGTTTTCACTAGTAACTGTTGAGGAGGTAAAGTCGGTGGTGGCCGTGCTTAAACATTAAATTTTGTTATAATGGCACTTGCAGACCTGAACATACCAGAGACTCTTGTGGTCGTTCTATGGCGGCCGTTCTTCGCGGCCACTTCAAACGGAGGAATTTCATACTGGGATGTGGCTGCTGCGTCTTCTGAACAAGGGAGATTTATCTCTCCCCTCTCTTTCCCCCCTGTCTCTCTACTCTTTTCATCTTCGTAGGAACAGTAACTATAAAAAGTTTTCTCGTTTCTTGCCAATTCAGCTTTATAAGTTTCACCTTCAATGTCGAAAACTATTCTTTATTTACTAACATTGCAGGTGATGGGAAAACCATTGTACATATCAAATTGTCATAATAAAGACTGGGTCTATATAGTTACACTCAGGTGGGGCGACAGGAGTTTGGTAGGGCTTGGAATAATAATAACTGATACCTCGTACTTCATTAACCTGTGCGCTGATGGCGTAATCGGAGATGTGTTGGGCGCGCATTACCTTAGTTGTGGGTTCGAATCTCGTACAATTTTCCGATTCCCAGCAGTCATTGTTGTCTACCCCAACAATTCAAGTGCATAGGGTAAGGGTGACGCTACGCGCCTCTTGGCGTAAGCTCTCATATTCACCGCTTCACTAACTAGAGGCCCGGAGACACGTGATAGCTACAAATGGTCTGCGGCCCATCCATATATAACTATGTTGTATTGATGTGGTTATTTTTCTGTATAAATGAATAAGAGCAGAGGTTGTTGTTAGAAAACGAGGAAAAGAAAAATGAATAGTGAATGGTAGTCAGTTATAATCTCTCCTTATGTAGCAAAAGTATGAGTAAAATGTTCAAAGTGGATGGAGAGAAACTCTGAATTCAGTCCGGAAACCGAGTACCTGCCCCTCAGGGTTTCATCTACAAAAGAGATTGAGGATATTGATGGAAGTCTTAAAGATAAAGAAAATGAATTTGACCGACGTTCACTTTGCAAAATCACCAATTGCACGTAACAATCATTGTTCCCGAAGTGCTCATACAGCAAGATAATTAGATTCATTACTTATCACTTACTTCAGCTATTCAAAATTAAGAACTAAACGAAGGCCTTTTCAATTTTCTTTATGGATATGTAATATGGGACATTTTCTCAAAAGAAATACAAATTTATTGGTATAAGGAAACCTAAATATGCATTAGAATTTTCATTCCTTATGTACAGTAGGTGTTACAAGGATTGGTAGAATGAAACATGTGGAAGTGAGGCAGGGAACGGGGGTGGAAAGCACTGTTGGATAGGGTAGATCAAAGAGTACTTAGAAGGACATATGAAAAAAATGGATAAAGAATGGGCAGTAAAATTAGGGTGAAAAGAAGAAATTCATGGCGTGAACTTGAATAGAAGAACAGGACTGAAATGTATGGACAGGGAAAAGTGACATTGCCTACAAGAGATATATCTGTCGAGCAAAGAAGAGAGAATGCAAAGGATGGAAGTGAGTGGTTGTAAACGCATGAAGGAATAACGCGGCAGGAAAGGAAATTCTGATCTGCTTTTATTTTCAATGAATAACGAAAAGGTCAGGTTTGACCCATAATACAGATGCTAAGTTGTGAGAGGGATTTGAATCGGTGTGGGATGGGCGTTGGTTTGTTGTATGTTTTGGCTCGGTCATTCTCTTACATATTGAAATAGGCCTTATAGTGTGTATGTACTGTATGTATATAATATCAAGTTCAACTCTTTTGTATATGGGGCTGGTTTCAACGAATTTTTATTTGGTTAACGCTTGACGGTGTGTTTAGAGTAATCTCAATA